>NC_133523.1:39443684-39746973 GCF_049354715.1 Callithrix jacchus
AACACATGGTTCCCTATATGTGGGTCTGGTTACAGGGGTTTCCAAGAGGGACCAGCCTCTAAGGAAACAAGGCCTGCAAGGGGAAGAATTCTTTTCTTTTCTTTTCTTTTTTTTTTTTTGAGATGGAGTCTTGCTCTGTCACCCAGGCTGGAGGGCAATGGCACCATCTCGGTTTACTGCAACCTCTGCCTCTGAGTTCAAGCAATTCTGCCTCAGCTTCCTGAGTTGCTGGGACTACAGGTGCCCGCTACCACACCCAGCTAACTTTTGTATTTTAGTAGAGATAGGGTTACACCACGTTGGCCAGGCTGTTCTCAAACTCTTGACCTCCGGTGATCTGCCCACCTTGACCTCCCAAAGAGTGGGGATTACAGGCGTGAGCTGCCACACCTGGCCGGAAGAATTCTTTAATCCTGTGGATTTGGGGCTTCTTGGGGAGTCTCCTCAAAACCCTTTGGGAAAACTATAAACCTAGAGCTGAATTAAGACTTTTAAAAGCCAGGCATGGTGGCTCACTCCTGTAATCCCAGCACTTTGGGAGGCTGAGGCAGGAAGATCCCTTGAGCTCGAGAACATCCCTGATGACATAGTGAGAACCTATCTCTACAAAATAAAAACAAAAAACCTTTTGAAGTCCACTCACCACTGAAAAACTTACGGTGCTCTAATCCAATGTGTAATTTAAAATAAAAACTAGACTTGCTGTGGTGGCTCATGTCTGTAATCCCAGCCCTTTGGAAGGCCAAGGTTCGAGGCCAGGCTGAGCAACATAGTGAGACCCTATCTCTAGTTTTTGTTTGTTTGTTTTGAGATGGGGTCTCACTCTGTTGCCCAGGCTGGAGTGCAGTGGCGCCATCTTGGCTCACTGCAACCTCCACCTCCCGGGCTCAAGCAGTCCAGTCCTCCCACCTCAGCCTCCTGAGTAACTGGGATCACAAGAACATATCACCATGCCTGGCTAATTTTTTGTTTTTTGTAGAAGTGGGGTTTCGCCATGTTGCCCAGGCTGTTCACCAACTCCATAGCTCAGGTCGTGTCGGCCTGTGTCAGCCTCCCAAAGTGCTGGGATTACAGGCGTGAACCACTGCACCTGGCCCCATCTCTATTTTAAAAACAAAATAAAAGTTTCACTGCAGACCGGGCTCAGTGGCTCATACCTGTAATCCCCGCACTTTGGGAGGCCAAGGTGGGTGGATCACCTGAGGTCAGGAGTTCGAGAACAGCCTGGGCAACATGGAGAAGCCCCGTCTCTGCTAAAAATGCAAAATTAGCCAGGTGTGGTGGCGCATGCCTGTAATCCCAGCTACTCTGGAGGCTGAGGCAGGAGAATCACTTGAACCCTGGAGGTGGAGGTTGCAGTGAGCTGAGTTGGTACCATTGCACTCCAGCCTGGGCAACAAGAGCGAAACTTCATCTTGAAAAAAAAGAGTCGTAAGCTTTAAGAGGTAGACTCTATCAGGCTGCATAAGCTCAAATCTGGCCCTTAACTTACTAGCCATGTAACTTCGGCCAGGCGGGTGAACTGTTCTGTGCCTCAGTTTCCCTGTTGGTAAAATGAGGAGAATCCTATTAGCCAGATATTGGTGGCTCATGCCTGTGGTCCCAGCTACTCAGGAGGCTGAGGTGGGAGGATTGCTTGAGCCCAGGAGGGTCAGGCTGTAGAGCTGTGATCACACCACTGCAACGCCACTGTACTCCACCCTGGTGACAGAGCGAGACTCTGCCTCCGAAACAAACAAACAAAAAGGGCGGGGGGATGGGCGGGATAATCTTAGCACTTACCTCACGGGTTGTTGTGGGGATTAAGGGTTGGAATTTGTAAAGCACACAGGCCCCGTAGTGAGGGCTCAGTGCCTGTTAGCCAGTTGTTCTTTATTCCATGGGTCCTTTGTTCAAAACAAAGATGTGATGGGCAGGTGATCCCCCTCAAGTCTTGGCCACGCCCCCATCCACTCAGCCACCTCTGGAGCAGCCTCAGCCAGGCCCTGCTGTGGAATAAGGATATTTCTCTGCAGAAGCGAGGGTGGCAGTGGAGACAGGACAGCTTGTGCAAAGGCCCTGAGGCCCCGAGATCATCTCCACCAGGAATGGCCCAGAGTAAGGGCTCTACTGGGAGACGGGGCAAAGGAAGGGTATCCCAAGGTCATCTGAGCTGGGCCAGGCTGGAGTGCAGTGGCACCATCTTGGGTCACTGCAACCTCTGCCTCCCAGGCTCAAGAAATTCTCCCATCTCAGCCTCCTGAGTAGCTGGACTGCCCCCAGCTAAGTTTTGCATTTTTAGTAGAGATGGGGTTTCGCCATGTTGACCCGGCTGGTCTTGAACTCCTGACCTCAAGTGATCCTCCCACCTCGGCCTCCAAGTGTGCTGGGATTGCAGGCCTGAGCCACTGAGCCCAGCGGGGCCTGTGGTACCTTGACCTTCCTTCCTCCTTTCCTTCCCTCTAGGTTGCCATCAAGATCATCGACAAAACCCAGCTGAACCCCAGCAGCCTGCAGAAGGTGAGGCTGGGGAGATGAGGGAGAGCAGGAGCCAGGCTCCCAGGATAGCCGGGTGACCCCCTGACCCCTCCTTCGGGGGCGCGGCCTGGGAAAGGATCCCCCAAGCCACCCATCCTCACTCTCCTCTGTCTTCCTTTCCGGCCACGCCCAGCTGTTCCGAGAAGTCCGCATCATGAAGGGCCTAAACCACCCCAACATCGGTGAGGAGGGCACGGGAGCCAGTGCAGGCCACTAAGAGGGACACTTGGAAAGGAGTTGGGGGGGTGGTCAATGGCAGTGGTTAGAATAGGTGGAGACCTGCCAGGCACGGTGACTCACACCTGTAATCCCAGCACTTTGGGAGGCCGAGGCAGGTAGATCCCTTGAGGTCAGGAGTTTGACACCAGCCTGACCAAGATGGTGAAACCCCATCTCTACTAAAAATACAAAAATTAGCCGGGCGTGGTAGCAAGCGCCTGTAGTCCCCACTGCTCAGGAGGCTGAGGCAGGAGAGCTGCTTGAGCTGGGGAGGCGGAGGTTGCAGTGAGCTGAGATCGCAGCACTGCACTCCAGCATGGACAATAAAACGAGACTTTGTCTCAAAAAAAAAAGTTAGAGACCTGGTTTTTCATAGTTGGGTCACTGCTGTGTGACCTTGGGCAAGTTACTTAACCTCTTTGAGCCTCTGTTTTGTCTTCTGGGGTAGGGGTGATAAGAGGGCCTCTTACCAGGCCATTGTGAGGACTGACTAGTTTGGGCTGAGCGATGGGACCTGGTCTGATTATTTCCACCAGCATCAACATCCTCACTGCCATTATCATTAGGCAGAGCGGGGAGAGCGGGGTCTTTAGTGAGAGAAGCGGAGTTTAGCTGCACCTGGATGTGGCTGCCGAATCTGTTCATTCATTCATTCATTTACTCAGTAACTATTGATTGAGTGGCTGCTATGTGCTGGACCCTGGGGACACAGCAGGGAAGAAAACAAGACACAAATCCCTGGCCTCGTGGAGCTGACATTCTTGTGAGAGAGAAAGTGGAAAAGGTGGTAGAGGGGGGCTGAGGAGTTTGGAAGATCTTGCTGTCCATAGGGAGCCATTGAGTGTTCTTGAGTGCGGGGGGAGGGGGCGTGTTATGGTTGGCATATTTGCATAGTTACTGAGTAGAGGTTAGGAGGGGCCCTTTCTCCCTAACGCCCCACACTGCCCCTGACCATTGCAGTGAAGCTCTTCGAGGTGATTGAGACTGAGAAGACGCTGTACCTGGTGATGGAGTATGCCAGTGCCGGTGAGCCGCCTACCCCCTCCGCCCTGCCCCCCCCCCGCCACCCTCCCCGCCCCTGCACCTGACCCTGACCCCGCTCGGCCTCTGCCCTGCAGGAGAAGTGTTTGACTACCTCGTGTCGCACGGCCGCATGAAGGAGAAGGAAGCTCGAGCCAAGTTCCGACAGGTCGGGGCTGAGGGCTGCCTGGGCCCCTGGGAGGGTGTCCCCTGACCTGGGGGTGGGGCTTAAGTCTGGGCAGGGGTGAAGATGCCGAGTTGGGTGTCCTAGGTGTGCAGTGGCCCAGATGTGAGGGCATCCCGATGTAGGTATGCAGGTGCCCTGTTGGGTGGCTGAGAAGGTGTTCAGGCATGAAGGCACCCCGGTGTGCAGTGTTGCATGTGGAAGGCACATGGGTGTGTCCACCACGTAGGTGTGTGGTCGAGGGGGCACCAGGGCGCCAGGTGTGAGTGTGCCGGAGTGGTGTGAAAGATGTCTGGGCAGTAGGTATGTGGGTGCCCAAGTGTGCAGGGAAGAGAGTGTAGTGCACCCCAGGTAGATGGGCAAGAGGGGGCTGAGGGGTGGCTGTGGAAGTTTGTAGGTGCCAGGGCGTGCCGATAGGTGGGTGTCCGAGTGTGTGAGTACCCAGGTGTGTGGTAGTGAGGACACCCAGGTGTCTAAGAGTGTGAAAGGGGGCCATGGGTGGAGTAAGAGGACTTGCAGGTGTGAGGGCGCCCAGGGTGTGTGGGGTGAGAGGAGGTGCAGGTGTGAGGGCGCCCAGGTGTGTGGGGTGAGAGGAGGTGCAGGTGTGAGGGCGCCCAGGTGTGTGGGGTGAGATGTGCAGGTGTGAGGGCGCCCAGGTGTGTGGGGTGAGATGTGCAGGTGTGAGGGCGCCCAGGTGTGTGGGGTGAGATGTGCAGGTGTGAGGGTGTCTCTTTGGGACTGTAGCTCCCTCGCTGCAGCTGCCTTGAATTCAAGGCCCGTAAGCCCTGCTGAGTTGGGCTGGCACATCTTGGGATGTGTTCATGGGGGTTTCCAGGTGTGAAGGTCTAGAGAGGGCTGGTCCCCATGCCTTGGCTCCAGCATCCCTGGGCATGGGGGTGTCTTGGTGGAGGCTCCACAGGCACCTCTTACTGTGGCTGAGTCAGAGTGTGAGGCCCCGGGTTTCGGCCTGTGTCCTGGGGAGGCCTGAGGCCCAGGGGTCCAGTTGTGAGTGGCTTTACAGATGGCTCAGGGAGGCTGAGGGTTTGATGAGCTGAAAATAACTGACTTTCCCTCCCTCCCAGATTGTTTCGGCTGTGCACTATTGTCACCAGAAAAACATTGTACACAGGGACCTGAAGGTGAGCCCTGGCCCCTCGGTGACCTCGGGGACCCCGGGGACCCCTGCTCAGCCCACAGACCCCTCTGTCCCCCGCCCCTCCCTGGTTCCCTTGCCCTCCAGCAAGTTCCCCCGGCTGTTTTCTCCTCCTGCTCCTCCCTCCGCACCCAGCACCCCCTTGACCCTTTCCCAAGCTTTTGTGGCAGAAAGAAGGCCAGCAGATTGGGGAGTGGAGGGGGAGGAGGGGATAGGAGGAGTGAACAAAGCAGGGGAAACAAAGTGTCCCAGAACGGCCCTGCCGGATAAGGACGCCGGGCGTGATAAAGGGTGGGCCGCCCTCAGAGCCTTTGGGACCTTGGCATTCTCAGACCTTGGGACATTCAGGACTCCTTGGGGATTCAGGTTGCAGAGACCCAGGGTCGCTCTGCCCAAAGGGTCTCAGAGCCACAGGAATCTGAGAACTGGAGAAGGGGCTTTTTTTAATTTTTATTTTTGAGATAGAGTCCCACTCTGTCACCCAGACTGGAGGGCAGTGGCCCAATCTCAGCCCGCTGCAACCTCTGCCTCCCTTGAGGCGATTCTCCTCAGCCTCCCGAAGAGCTGGGATTTCAGGTACTTGCCACTGAGACGGAGTCTCACTGTTGCCAGGCTGGAGTAGAATGTTGCAATGTCAGCTCGCTGCAGCCTCTGCCTCCTGGGTTCAAGTGGTTCTCCTGCCTCAGAATCCTGAGTAGCTGGGATTACAGGCACCTGCCACCACACCTGGCACATTTTTGTATTTTTAGTAGAGACAGGGTTTCGCTATGTTGGCTAGGCTGGTCTTGAACTCCTGACCTCAAGTGATCTGCCTATCTTGGCCTCCCGAAGTGCTGGGATTACAGGCATGAGCCACTGCGCCCAGCCACAAGCACCATTTAAAAAACTATTATTGGATTCCAAAGACATAAAATTCCACAGCCCAATTCCTGTGGAGTATCAGGTGCAGTCTCACACCTATAACCCTAGCACTTTGGAAGGCCAAGATGGGAGGTTTGCTTGAGCCCAGAAGTTTGAGAACAGCCTGGGCGACACAGCAAGACCCTCGTCGCTACAAAAAATAATTGTAAAAAATTAGCTTGTATGCTTGTGGTCTCAGCTACTCAGGAGGCTGAGGCAGGAGGATTCCTTGAGCCCAGGAGGTTGAGGCTGCCGTGAGCCACGATCGCTCCACTGCACTCCAACCTGGGAGACAGAGCAAGACCCTGTCTCTAAAAACAAAAAAGAAAACATACAAAAGCAGAAGGTGCATCTGAAGGCTGGGTGTGGTGGCTCATACTGGTAATCCCAGCGCTTTGGGAGGCCGAGATGGGCAGATCACTTGAGGTCAGGAGTTCGAGACCGGCCTGAACTCAGGAGGCACTCCAAACTGGGCAATCAGCAAGACTCCATCTCAACCAAACAAACAAAAAAGTGCATCTGAAAAAAAAATGAAAAATGAAAACAAAAAACGAATTGTTGTAGAGGTTGAAGTGCTCACCGTCTCTTCACTTCCCTGTGCGGGGCTATGGGTCCCTTCACCCAGCCCTGGAGGGAACACCTTAGAGACTTCCATGATTAACCTGGAGGTTGCACGCCCCTGGTGGAGGGTCCCAGCAGCAGCTAAAATGAATTTTGCGATTCTGTTAGTACACCAGGGGTACCAACCAAGGGGACTAACTCAAATGTGACCTTGGCGCTAGATGGCAGAGCCTCAAATGCCAGGGAAAGAAAGGTAGTCCATGGCCTGGCGTGGTGGCTCACACCTGTAATCCTAGCATTTTTTGGGAGGCCAAGGTGGGCAGATCACCTGTGGTCAGGAGTTCAAGACGAGCATCGCCAACATGACGAGACCTTTTCTCTACTAAAAATACAAAACCTAGTCGAGTGTGGTGGTGCGCGCCCGTAGTCCCAGCTACTAAGGAGGCTGAGGCAGGAGAATCGCTTGAACCGAGGAGGCAGAGGTTGCAGTGAGCCGAGATCGCACCACTGCACTCCAGCCTGGGTGACAGAGTGGGACCTTGTCTCAAAAAAAAAAAACAAAGGTAATCCCTGAGCAAGGATGCTGTTAGATTCAGGTTTGGGAGGCGCTCTCTGACATGTCTTTGTAGGGTGTGGCCCTTTGTTGGGGCAGGTGCTGGGGAAGAGTGGTCCAGAAGTAAACCAGGAGACACAGGGAGGCCTGGGAGGAAGGCAGAAATGCTGGTGACCTGAGTGAGGGAAGGGTCAGACGCCGTGGCATTTCGAAAGGTGGATCGGTGTGCCTGCAGTCAGAAGGCTGGAGGCTGCCTCCGTGCACTGTGGAAATGCGTGACCTTGTTAGATTCTAGTTCTGCTGCTTTCTTGCTATGAGCATGAGGTGGGGCCTCCCTGAGCCCCCGTTTTCTTGTGAAATGGCAATTGCACGGCCACATGCCACAAAAAAGTAGACACAACTTTATAACAATACAAAACATGTATGTATTTATTTACCTATTTATGAGATGGAATCTCGCTCTGTCGCCCAGGCTGGAGTGCAGTGGTGCAGTTTTGGCTCACATGATTCTTCTGCCTCAGCCTCCCAAGTTACTGGGATTACAGGCGTCCGCCACTACACCAGGCTAATTTTTGTATTTTTAGTAGAGACGAGGTTTCACCATGTTGCCCAGGCTAGTCTCGATTATAGGGGTGAGCCGCCGCATCCGACCATGAATTATTTATTGATCACTGACTGCATTCTAGGGGCCGCTGTGAGCACTTTATGTTTAAACCCACAACTGCCGCCGGGGCCCGGTGGCTCACACCTGTAATCTCAGCACTTTTGGAGGCTAAGGCAGGCAGATCACAAAGTCAGGAGTTCGAGACCAGCCTGACCAACATGGTGAAACCCCATCTCTACTAAAAATACAAACACTTTTAGCCAGCTGTGGTGGTGGGCACCTGTAATCCCAGCTACTCAGGAGGCTGAGGCAGGAAAATCGCTTGAAGCCGAGAGGTGGAGGTTGCAGTGAGCCAAGATAGCGCCACTGCACTCCACTGATACAGTGAGACTCCATCTCACAAAAAAAAGAAAAAAAAAAAAGACAAACCCACAACTGCCTATGAGCAGGTGTCGTGATCACCGTTAGCTTACACACAAGGAAACTGAGGCACAGAGAGGTCTGGTAACCCACCTAAAGTCACACAGTGAGTAAGTGGTGGAGCCAGGATTTGCAGCTGGAATTCTTCACGAATCTATAGTTTCACCTTCACATTATGTAGATGGACACTGTATAATCCATAGTCCACAGAGGCCAGTGCGTGGTAGGTATGCAGCCAGGATTAAATTATTGCTTTTATTTTTCTGGGTCTTGAGCACTCAGGCCTTATTTCGTCTCTGCTGGGTAACCTGAGGCCCCAAGAGGGGCAGGAGATTACCTGAAGACTCCCAGCTCTGCAGACCACACGGGACGATAGAACATTGCATAGTGTTCGCTGGGTGTGAAATACTATTCTAGGTTTTCTTTCTTTTTCTTTTTTTTTTTTTTTTTTTGAGCTGGAGTTTCACTCTGTTGCCCAGGCTGGAGTGCAGTGGCACAATCTTGGCTCACTGCAACCTCCACCTCCTGGGTTCAAGCGATTCTCCTGCCTCAGCCTCCAGAGAAGCTGGTATTACAGGCCACCACGCCCAGCTAATTTTTTTGTATTTTAGTAGAAACAGGTTTTCACCATGTTGGGCAGGCTGGTCTTGAGCTCCTGAGCTCAAGTGATCCACCTGCTTTGGCCTCCCAAAGTGCTGGGATTACAGGTGTGAGCCACAGGCACCTGGCCTCTAGGATTTCTTTTTTCTTTGAGACGAGGTCTCACTGTGTCACCCAGGCTGGAATGCAGTGGTAATCGTGGCTCACTGCAACCTCTGCCTCCCAGGTTCAAGCAATTCTGCTCAGCCTCCCAAATAGTTGGGACTACAGGCGCACACCACCATGTCCGATTAATTTTTGTATTTTTAGTAGAGACAGGGCTTCACCATGTTGGCCAGGCTGGTCTTGAACTCCTGATCTCAGGGGATCCACCTTTCTTGGTCTCCCAAAGTGCTGGGATCATAGACATGAGCCACCGTGTCCGGCCTATTCTAGGTTTTCTATGTGGATTAACTCATAATTCTTAAACTACGCTGTGAGGTAGGGACTATGATTATCCCCATTCTATGGTTGAGAAAACTGAGGCCCAGCAAGGTAAAGTCATTGCCTAAGGTCAGGCAGAGAGTAAGGGACGGGCCTGAGAGTTGATCCCCATGGGCCAGCCCTAGAACCTGCGCTCCTGTCCGCCTCCCACGTCCACGAAGGGCTTTGACCTAGAGTCCCAATCTCCACCCTCTTCTCCTCTCCTCCTAGGCCGAGAACCTCTTGCTGGACGCGGAGGCCAACATCAAGATTGCTGACTTCGGCTTCAGCAATGAGTTCACGCTGGGCTCGAAGCTGGACACGTTCTGTGGGAGCCCTCCATATGCCGCCCCGGAGCTGTTTCAGGGCAAGAAGTACGATGGACCGGAGGTGGACATCTGGAGCCTGGGGGTCATCCTGTACACCCTGGTCAGCGGCTCCTTGCCCTTCGATGGGCACAACCTCAAGGTACCAGGAGGGGCTGGGCACAGGGGTGTCGGCCCCTCCCCACAGTAAGGCCCCCATCCCCCACACACCTCCCCTGCAGAGGGCCTCAGTGGCGGGGCCGGCCTGAGTTCCCATGGGAAGATGGGACGGGCAGGATTCCAGTCCTCATGGCAGTGAGGCCAGCCAGAGACGACCATGCCATGCGGGGGTCAAGAGCAGAATCTTTGCAGCCGATAGGCTTGAGTTCAAATCCTGACTCATCCGTTCACTGAGTTAATATTTATGGCCTGGCTCTCTGTGTCAGGTTCTGTTTGGGGCTTTGCGCGTAAGGCAAAAACTCCTGCCTGGCTGGGTGTGGTGGCTCGTGCCTATAATCCCAGCACATTGGGAGGCAGAGGTGGGAGGATCACTTGAGCCAGGAAGCTCAAGACCAGCCTGGGCAACATAGGGAGATCCCATTTCTACAAAAAATACAAAAATTAACCAGACATAATGGTGCACGCCTGTAGTCCCAGCTATGTGGGAGGATCATTTGAACCTGGGATCTCAAGACTCCAGTGAGCCGAGATCGTGCCACTGCACTCCAACTCTGGGTTACAGAGGGAGGCCCTGTCTCCAAAAAGAAATTTAAAAACAAAAAAACCCTGGCCTTGTATATCCTACGCCATGGGTGAACCTTGAAAACACTGTGCTGAGTGACAGAAGCCAGTCACATAAGGCCACAGGGTGTATGATTCCATTAATGTGAAACATCCAGAATAGGCAAATCCATAGAGACAGAAAGTGGATTACTGGTTGCCTGAGGCTGGTGGGGGAGGCGGGAATTGGAAGTTGAGTGCTAAAGGGTGCAGGGTTTCTCTTGAGGTGATGGAAAATGTTCTAAAATTGAATGTAGTGGCTGGGCACAGAGGCTCACGCCTGTAATCCCAGCACTTTGGAAGGCCAAAGTGGACGGATCACTTGAGGTCAGGGGTTCAGGACCAGCCTGGCCAATGTAGTGAGACCCCATCTCTACAAAAGCTACAAAACTTAACTGGGCGTAACTACAAAAATTAACTGGGTGGCAGGCGCTTGTAATCCCAGCACTTTGGGAGGCCAAGGTGGGCAGATTACTTGAGATGAGGAGTTCGAGGCCAGCCTGGCCAACCTGGGAAACCCTGTCTACTAAAAATATTAAAATTAGTTGGGTGTGGTGGCAGGCATCTGTAATCCCAGCTACTCAGGAGGCTGAGGCGGGAGAATCACTTGAACCCGGGAGGCAGAGGTTGCAGTGAGTTGAGATCATGCCATTGTACTCCAGCCTGGGCGACAGAGCGAGACTCTGCCTCAAAAAAAAAAAAAAAAAAAAAGGAATGTAGTAATGATTGTGCAACTCCGTGCATATACTGAAAACCATTGAGTTGTGCACTTTGCTTCAAACAAAACAGTTCCCATCTTCCCAGACTACTGCCTACTGCACCAGGCAGCAAAGAAAACAAATAAGCCATCTAGATACGGTGTCGGATGCTGGCCGGTGCTATGCGGGGTGGGGGGATCATGGTAAGGGCGGGGAGGCGTGGGCTGAGTTGTCTCTTGTTTTTTTTTTTTCCTTTGAACTTTTTATTTTGAACCGTTGCCAGTCTACGGGAAAGGAGCAAGAATAGCGCATAGAACACAAGATGCGCTTCAGGAGATTCAGTCGCTGGGCTGTGGCCACGTTGGCTGCATCCGTCTGTATTTGCGCGTGATCTCTGCTGGCATCATCGGTATTGATGGGCCATTTGACAGTCGCAGACACTGTGTCCTTTTATCCCTAAAGGTGACAGCAGGTTATCTCCTGGGACCAGGGGCGTTTTCCTGTTGGCGGTGACATACAGGAAATACAGCAGTATTTCCTGGTATAATGCTGGCCTCTACCCCACAGCGTATACTCAGATTTCATCTGTCATCCCAGGAATATCCTTGGCAGCTATTTTTTTTTTTTCCTGGTCAGGGATCCACCCGGGTCCCGAGCTGCATTTAGCTGCCCTGACTCTTACGTCTCCTTTCATCCGGAACAGCTCAGCCTCTCTCTTGTCTTTTGTGACATTGACATGATCGATTAATTCAGGCCAATTAATTTTGCAGAATGTCCCTCAATTTGGGGTGCCTGATGTTTCCTCTCGATTGCAGTCGAGGGTGCATTGGAGCAGTAGTTCTGCAGCTGGGACGCCCTGTCCTGCTCTCCGTGGCCCATGAGGAGCACGTAGTGTGATCTGAAATTGGAAAGTCAGGGAAATAGTTACAGAGGACAGGCCATCAAAGGAGAACCCTGAGTGACAAAGAGGAGGGAGTCCCTTCTTCACAGTGGCCTTGGCCAAACAGCCAGCCTCTCTAAGCCTCAGTCTCACCTTCTGTTCAATGAGGATCGTAAAATGCCAACCTCTCTCCCAAAATCGGATGTCAAGTAGAAAAAGAAAAAGGAAAAAAAAAAAAAAGACACCAACCTCATGGCAGTGATTTTTAAGGACTTGCTGAGATTAGGGATGCAAAGTACTCATTTAGGACAGATCACTGGAGGTCAGGAGTTCGAGACCAGCCTGGCCAACATGGTGAAACCCCATTTCTACTAAAAATACAAAAAGGAGCCAGGTGTGGTGACACATGCCTGTAGTCCAAGCTACTTGGGAGGCTGAGGCAAGAGAATCACTTGAACCTGGGAGGCGGAGGCTGCAGGGAACCGAGATCTTGCCCCTGCACTCCAGCCTGGACGACAGAGCGAGACGCCATCTCAAAAAAATAAAAAGAGTTTGACACCAGTCTGGGAAACATTTCAAGACCCCGTCTCTGCAAAACATATTTTTAAGATTAGCCAGGCATTGTGGTGCCTGCCTGTAGTCCCAGCTGCTTAGGATGCTGAAGTGGGAGAATTTCATGAGCCCAGGAATTCCAGGCTGCAGTGAGCTATGATCACACCACTGCACTCCAGCCTGGGTGACAGAGCAAGAGCCTGTTTGTTTAAAAAAAAAGGATCAGCTTGCAGTCATCTGCATATGTTAAGCCCTTCGCTGGAGCTTGGCATCTGGCCACAGCATCAGGCTTGGTAGCTGCGCTGGAGGTGGCAGTGGTGGCCTGCTGGCTCCTTCTCCCCGTCACGTGACAGGCAGTGTGGCACGGTGGTCACACAGCACAGGCTCCAGACCCAAGGCCCTACCACTTTCTGGCTGTGCAGTTCTTGGGGCAAGTGACCAAACCCCTCTGGGCCTCAACCTCCTCATCTGGAAAGTGGGCATTAAAACTGGGCTTCGTGGTGTTGGGAAAATGGATGTAATATGCTTAAAGCACCTAGAACCCTGCCTGCTAAGGGGTAAGTGTCGTGCAAGTGATCCAGATTAAATATTAATAGCCCTTTATACTGATCTGCAGACCCGGCAGGCTCCCCAGGCACAGCATGTTTCGGCCCTTTTAGCAGAAAGCCCACCAGTCCCCAGCAGAGGGCTCTGTCCCAAGGGACTCCTGTTCACCCCCCCACCCTCACGTCACTCCTGCTTGTTTTCTGCCTCCTTCCATTTTTTGTTTGTTTTTTGAGACAAGGTCTCACTGAATCACCCAGGCCAGAGTGCAGTGGTGCAGTCACAGCTCACTGCAGCCTCCACCTCCCGGGCTCAAGCAAGCCTCCTGCCTCAGCCTCCCAAGCAGCTGGGATTACAGGCAGCTACCACCATTCCCAGCTAATTTTGGTATTTTTAGTAGAGACAGGATTTCGCCATGTTGGCCAGACTAGTCTCAAACTCCTGACCTCCGGTGATCCGCCTGCCTTGCCCTCCCAAAGTGCTGGGATGACAGGTGTGAGCCCCGTGCCTGGCCAATAATTGTGTTTTAATTGCAGCATCTGTTTGATGTTTCTGTTTTACGGACAGGGAACTGAGGTCAGGAGAGAGGAGTGGGGTTTTGCCCACCTTGTCAGGTTGTCAGGGCTGGGCCTCAGAGCTTCTGTCGCTTCTATCAAAGGGGCTGGGACAAAGGTGAGAGAGAGGGAGAGAGTGTGAGTGTGAGTGTGTGGGTGAGCGTGAGTGTGTGTGTGTGAGAGAGTGTGAGAGTGTGTGTGTGTGTGTGTGTGTGTGTGTATGTGTGTGAGATAGGTGTGGGGTGTGGGACAGGCCCCTCCTACAGTAACCCCCTCCCTGCAGGAGCTGCGGGAGCGAGTCCTCCGGGGGAAGTACCGGGTCCCTTTCTACATGTCAACGGACTGTGAGAGCATTCTGCGGAGATTCTTGGTGCTGAACCCAGCTAAACGCTGTACTCTCGAGGTGAGCCCAGCCCCACGGCCGGCGGGGACCCCTCTCGTCTCCTGATTCCCCCAAACTCTGCCTGCCCCCACCCACAAAAGCCTTCTCGACACACTTTTCCTCTCCCGTGCCCACCTAAGATCTGCTGCTGGTGAGTGGGGGTAGACAGGCAGTCCAGGGAAGAGCTCCCAGGCCTGTCCTGACGCCACCCCCCCCGACAGGCTCACCCACTCCCCGCCTTGCCAGTAATTAGCTAATGAGCTCCTAGGATGATTACAGGGTGTCAGGGACCCAGATGATGCGGAGGAGGGAGGGTGGCATCGGGAGGCTCCAGCAGGGGACGGCCAGGAGGCGCTATCTCTTAGGGATGGTTCCTTCTGACACCTGTCCTCCCTCTTCCCTGCTCCCGATCCCTGCAGCAAATCATGAAAGACAAATGGATCAACATCGGCTATGAGGGTGAGGAGTTGAAGCCATACACAGAGCCTGAGGAGGACTTTGGGGACACCAAGAGAATCGGTGAGGATCAGGGGAAAGCCATCCTGTCACCCAGGATGGAATGCAGGGTGACAGGATGCAACCTGGCTCACTGCAGCCTCCACCTCCTGGGTTCAAGAGATGCTTGTGCCTCAGCTTCCCAGAGTGCTGGGATCACAAGCGTGAGCCAGTGCACCTGGCCCATGTTCACTGATATTAAGACAAAAAGAGAACAGGTGAGGTGGCTCATGCCTGTAATCCCAGCACTTTGGGAGGCCAAGGTAGGAGAAGCACTTGGGCCCAGGAGTTGGAGACCAGCCTGGGCAACACTGGGAGACCCTGTCTGTATAAAAAAATACAAATAAAAAATTAGCCAGGCATGGTGGTGCACACCTGTAGTCTCAGCTACTCAGGATGCTGAAGTAGGGAGATTGCTCGAGCCCAGGAGTTTGAGGCTGCAGTGAGCTATGATCATGCCACTGCACTCCAGGCGACAGGGTGAGACCCTGTCTCAAAGAAAGAAAAACGGGCCACGCACAGTGGCTCATGCCTATAACCCCAGCGCTTTGGGAGGCTGAGGTGGGCAGGTCACCTGGAGTTCGAGACCAACCTGGCCCATGTGATGAAACCTCTTCTCTACTAAGAATACAAAAGTTAGACAGGTGCGGTGGTGGGCAGCTCCTCGGGAGGCTGAGGCACGAGAATTGTTTGAATCTGAGAGGCAGAGGTTGTAGTGAACTGAGATCGTGCCACTGCACTCCACCCTGGGTGACAAGAGCGAAATTGCATTAAAAAAAAGTAATTACAGTTTTTGCCATTAAACAAATGGCAAAAACCACAAATACTTTTGCACCAACCTAATTATATTAATAGGTTGAAAACAACAAAAAGTTGAACCATGTGAAATTGCTCTTTTATTGTTTAAAAATCATCAGGACCACCAATTTTGTATGGTTTAACCTAATAGTGAGAATTCATTCTGTCACATAACTAAAATAAATAGAGTTTGCAGCCTTCAGGCACAGTTGGATCCAGGTGCTCAGAGACAGTTGTTGGGAGTGTTTTCTGTGGCAGCTTTTTCCCCACGATGCTCTCACCCCAGGAGGCAAGCAGATCTGGGTCACATGCCTGCCCTGAACCAGTCAGTGTGGCTTTGGGTGTAGAATGTACTGATTAGCTGGACTTTGGTTATCTGCTTGCCTTACAGTTGGAGCAGGGGAGCCATCCACATGATCTGAGCAGGGAGAGAATGTTCTTTCAAAGGAAACCAGTGTGCTGTTGGGAAGGGAGGATGGGTACAGGACAGGTCAGAGGGCAGACGTCACTGAAAGTCGCAGAAATGAGTGCAAATGGGGCTGGGCACAGTGGCTCCCAGCACTTTGGGAGGCCAAGGCAGGCGGATCACCTGAGGTTGGGAGTTCAAGACCAGCCTGACCAACATGGAGAAACCCTGTCTCTACTAAAAATACAGAACTAGCCGGGCAGAGTGGTGCATGCCTGTAATCTCAACTACTTGGGAGGCTGAGGCAGGAGAATCACTTGAACCCGGGAGGCGGAGGTTGTGGTGAGCCGAGATCGCGCCATTGCACTCCAGCCTGGGCAACAAGAGCGAAACTCCGTCTCAAAAAAAAAAAAAAAAGAATAAATGGGTGGTTAAAGTTCTGGGAGTCTGAAACTTCTCTTCATCCCCCCTCCCAGAGGTGATGGTGGGTATGGGCTACACACGGGAAGAAATCAAAGAGGCCTTGACCAGCCAGAAGTACAACGAAGTGACCGCCACCTACCTCCTGCTGGGCAGGAAGACTGAGGTCAGAGGGCACCGGGGCCCTCGGGAGTGCGTGATGCCTGGGTGGAGGGACTTGGGGGGCAGAGGGGACGGGGTGTAGAAGAGCCTCATCTTTCATCCTCTCGCAGGAGGGTGGGGACCGGGGTGCCCCAGGGCTGGCCCTGGCACGGGTGCGGGCGCCCAGCGACACCACCAATGGAACCAGTTCCAGCAAAGGCACCAGCCACAGCAAAGGGCAGCGGAGTTCCTCTTCCACCTACCACCGCCAGCGCAGGCATAGTGACTTCTGTAAGTACCAGGCCCTCGCCCTCACGTGCCCTCCTCCTCCCCAAGGCCCAGACTAGCAGTTATGGCAGTGTTCTCTGATTGGCAAGCAACAGAAACCCACTGGAGCCAACTGCAGAGAGGGAGGAACGTCTTCTGAAGACATGGGGCGTTGCACGGAACTTGGAGGCAAGAATGCACAGCCAGGCTCAGGAAGGGATTAAAACGGGAAAAGCAGGCTGGGCGTGGTGGCTCACACCTGTAATCCTAGCCCTTTGGGAGGCCAGTGCGGGTGGATCACGAGGTCAGGAGTTCAAGACCAGCCTGGCCAATATGGTGAAACCCTGTCTCTACTAAAAATATAAAAATTAGCTGGGCATGGTTGTGTGCACCTATAATCCCAGCTGCTCGGGAGGCTGAGGCAGGAGAATTACTTGAACCCGGGAGGCGGAGGTTGCAGTGATCATGCCACTACACTCCAACCTGGGTGACAGAACAAGACTGTCTCAAAAAACAAACAAAACTGGAAAAGCAGGCAGACCCAACACAGACACTCTCTATCCTGCTTCCTCTCTGCTTGTGTGGTTTTTCCTTTGCCTCTTACTTATTTCATCCTGTCTTTCTCCTGATTCCTCAGCTCCCTGATTTTTTTATTTTTTGAGCCAGAGTCTCACTCTGTCATCCAGGCTGGAGTGCGGTGGGGTGATCTTGGCTCACTGCAACCTCAGTCTCCCGAGTAAGGATTAGAGGCACCACCACCACACCTGGCTCATTTATATATATTTATTTTTTAAGACAGAGGCTCCCTCTGTTGCCAGGTGCCAGGCTGGAGTGCAGTGGCACGATCTCAGCTCCCTGCAACCTCTGCCTCCCGGCTTCAAGTAATTCTCCTGCCTCAGCCTCCCAAGTAGCTGGGACTACAGGCGCACGCCACCATGCCCAGCTAATTTTTGTATTTTTAGTAGAGACGGGGTTTCACCATGTTGGCCAGGTTGGTCTTGAACGCCTGACCTCATGATCTGCCCACCTGAGCCTCCCAAAGTGCTTGATTACAGGCATGAGCTACTGCACCCGGCTCCCGATTTCTTACCTTAGAGACCAATCCAAATGGTAGCTGGAGTCTCTTTGGTCCAAGATGGGGTTCTGATATCAGAGTGCAGTTTGAATTAATCCACTGTAATTGGGGCACAGGAGGACACATTGTGCAAAGTGGCTGCTGAGAGCCTGCTCTCTGGCTTCACCTCCACACTGAAGTGAGGGAGGCTTTTCCTAGTGGAAGGGGGCTGGGCAGACAACTGATGATACCCCACATTCTGCAACTGACAGACATCTCATCCAATGCAGAAAATGAATACAGAGTCTGAGTTTAAATCTGGGCCAGGCGCCGTGGCTCCCTACTATAATCCTAGCATTTTGGGAGGCCGAAGCTGGCGGATCACCTGAGACTGGGAGTTTGAAACCAGCCTGGCTAACATGGTGAAACCCTGTCTATACTAAAAATACAAAAATTAGCCTGGCATGGTGGCGTGTGCCTGTAATCCCAGCTACTCGGGATACTGAGGTAGGAGAATTGCTTGAACCTGAGAAGCAGAGGTTGCCGTGAGCCAAGATCGCACCATTGCACTCCAGCCTGGGCAACAGAGAGACCCTGTCTCAAAAAAAATTAAAAAAAGAAAATGAATACACACCACCATCAGCACCCATTAGGCATGGGAATTTCTGAGAGTTCTCTTAACCCATACACTCATCAAATTTTAAACCTCTCTGATATTTTTTTTAAAAGCTTTATAAAAGTTAAAATTTATATGCCAAATAACATACCTGTTTAAAATGCACAATTCAGGCCGGTCACAGTGGCTCACGCCTATAATCCCAACATTTTGGGAGGCTGAGGCAGGAGGATCACTTGAGCCCAGGAGTTCTAGACCAGACTAGGCAGCAAAGCAAGATCCCATCTCTACACAAAAAATTAAAAATTAGCTAGATATGGTAGCGCATGACCGGTCCCAGCTACTTGAGAGGGTGAGGTGGGAAGATCACTTGAACCCAGGGGATTGAGGCTGTGGTGAGCCATGATCGCGCCACTGCACTCCAGCCTGGGTGACAGAGTGAGACCTCATCTCAAAAAATAAATTAAAAAGTGCACAATTCAGTGGCTTTAATATATTTACAGAGTTGTATATTTATAATGATAACCAATTTCTGAACATTTCATTACACCAAAAAGAAAATCCATAACGTTTAGCAGTCAACTTCCAGGCTGGGCTCGGTGGCTTTTGCCTGTGATCCCAGCACTTTGGGAGGCCAAGGAGGGCAGATGACCTGAGTTCGGGAGTGAGACCAGCCTGGGCAGCATGGCGAAACCCCATCTCTACTAAAAATACAAAAATTAGCCGGGCATGGTGGCGTGTGCCTGTAATTCCAGCTACTCAGGAGGCTGAGGCAGGAGAATCACTTGAACCTGGGAGGCAGAGGTTGCAGTGAGTCAAGATCTCACCACTGTACTCCAACTTGGGCACCAAAAGTGAGCCTTCTCAAAAGAAAAAAAAGAAAAATCAACTGGCTGGGTGCCGTGGCACATGCCTATAGTCCCAGCACTTTGGGAGGCCCAGCTGGGTGGATCACCTGAGGTCAGCAGTTCAAGACCAGCCTGGCCAACATGATGAAAACCCATTGCTACTAAAAATACAAAAATTAGGCCAGGAGAGGTGGCTCACTCTTATAATCCCAGCACTTTGGGAGGCCGAGGTAGGAGGATCACTGGAGTTCAGAAGTTCGAGACCAGCCTAGGCAACATGTCGAAATCCTGTCTCTACCAAAAAAAAAAAAGCTGGGCATGGTAGTGTGTGTCTGTAGTCTCAGTTACTTGGGAGGCTGAAGTGGGAGGATGGCTTGAGCCTAGGACGCAGAGGTTGTAGGGAGCTAAGATCACGCCGCTGAGCTTCAGGTTGGGCAACAGAGTAAGATCCTGTCTCAAAAAAAAAAAGAAGGAAAATAAAGGTATTTATTCCTTTTATATATGTTTTTCCTCATATATAAAAACAATGAGTATATTCTCCCCTTTTGAAACAAAGTCCTTCGGAGATGTTAATATATAAGCAAGTAGATGGAGGTGGGAATACATAGATACACACTGTTTTGCTTTTGTAGACAAGTGAGAATGTCGTTGACCCATCACTTGTCTTGCCTTTCCCACTTTATGGTCTGTCGTGAAGGTCATTCTGTATTGGTGCATAAACTGCTTCCTTATTCTTTCGTATACCTGTGTAATTTTTCATTGTGGAAATACGTAGTCATTCCACTCCTAAGGGGCATTCAGGCTGTTTCCAGTCCAATGGCATAGGCTGGACACGGTGACAGACGCCTGTAATTCCAGTTACTTGGGAGGCTGAGGCAGGAGAATCACTTGAGCCCGGGAGGCAGAGGTTGCAGTGAGCAGAGATTGCGCCACCTCACTCCAGTCTGGGTGACAGAGCTAGACTGCATCTCAAAAAAAAAGAGGTGCAATGAATGGCCTGTATATGCATGATGTCATTGATTTGGAGTTTCTGGGTCAGTATAGGTACGTTGGTAATTTTGACAGATATTGTCAGAATGGCCCACACAGAGATTGCAGCCCACGTGAGGAATTCTCAGGTTCCAGCGATCCCCCAGAGTCAGTTCTGGGCGGTGATGCCAGCTCTAACCGGTGCCCCCTCCCCCAGGTGGCCCATCCCCTGCACCCCTGCACCCCAAACGCAGCCCGACGAGCACGGGGGAGGCGGAGCTGAAGGAGGAGCGGCTGCCAGGCCGGAAGGCGAGCTGCAGTGCTGCGGGGAGCGGGAGTCGAGGGCTGCCCCCCTCCAGCCCCATGGTCAGCAGCGCCCACAACCCCAACAAGGCAGAGATCCCAGAGCGGCGGAAGGACAGCACGAGCACCCCCGTGAGTGACCAGGGCTGGGGGGCAGGGCCGGGGGCGCTGCCACCTGTGGCCAGCCTGCCAACACCACCAGGGGCACATTCCTCAGGCCCCGCCTTCATCTGGTTCCCCAGATGGAATTCCTTCTTACCGACTCCTTATACCCTTTCATTCATTCAGCAAACATCTATGGAGTGCCTCTGAGCTCAGTTTATACACTAATACTGAATGTTAGTGTACACATTAGTGTTCTGTCTGGGCTTGGTGGTTCACGCCTGTAATCCCCGCACTTTGGGAGGCTGAGGCGGGCAGATCACTTGAGGTCAGGAGTTTGAGACGAGCCAGGCCGTCTCTACTAAAAATACAAAAAATACAAAAATTAGCTGGGTGTGGTGGCGGACGCCTATAATCCCAGCTACCCAGAAGGCTGACACAGGAGAATCGCTTGGAACCCAGGAAACGGAGTTTGCAGTGAGCCAAGACTGCGCCATTGCACTCCAGCCTGGGCAACAGGGTGAGACTCTGCCTTTAAAAAAAAAAAAAAGTGTTCTGTGTCAAGTGCAGAAGGTACTCTTGGCAGAAAGAATTTCATACAGGAAATTAAGTGTTTTTAAAAGTGTGGGAAGGGTGGGGCACGGTGGCTAATGCTTGTAATCCTGGTACTTTGGGAGGCCAAGGCAGGAGGATCACTTGAAGCCAGGAGTTTAAGACCAGCCTGGGCAGCATACCGAGACCCCATCTGTACTAAAAATCAAAAAAATTCGCCAGGCATTGTGGTGCATGCCTGTGGTCCCAGCTACTTGAAAGACTGAGGTGGGAGAATCACTTGATTCTGGGAGGTCGAGGCTACAGGGAGCTGTGATCCTGCCACTGCACTCTAGCCTGGGTGACAGAGCAAAACCCAGTTACAATGAGTCAATAATAAATAAAATAATAGTGATTTTAAAAATCAGGCCAGGCATGGTGGCTCATGCCTGTAATCCCAGCACTTTGGGAGTCCAAAGCGGGTGGATCATGAGATCAGGAGATCGAGACCATCCTGGCCAACATGGTGAAACCCCATTTCTCCTAAAAAATACAAAAATTAGCTGGGCGTGGTGGTGCACACCTTTAGTCCCAGCTACTCGGGAGGCTGAGGCAGGAAAATTGCTTGAACCCAGAAGGCAGAGGTTGCAGTGAGCCGAGATCGCACCACTGCACTGCAGCCTGGTGCTTGGCAACAGAGCAACACTCCGTCTCAAAAAAAAAAAAGAGATACAAAAATTAGCTGGGCATCGTGGTGCACGCCTGTAGTCTCAGTTACTCGGGAGGCTGAGGTGGGAAAGTCGCTTGAACCCAGGAGATGGAGGTTGCAGTGAGCTGAGATCACACCACTACACTCCAGCCTGGCGACAGAGTGAGACTCCATCTCAAAAAAAAAACAAAAAATATAGGTCACCACCCACACAGGTACAAATACTAATCTTATTTTTAGCGTAAGATTTTGCTCCTTAACAAGTAAGTCATAAAAATTAAGTTTTTAAGGCCGGGTGCGGTGGCTCACGCCTGTAATCCCAGCACTTTGGGAGGCCGAGGCGGGTGGATCACGAGGTCAAGAGATCGAGACCATCCTGGTCAACAAGGTGAAACCGCGTCTCTACTAAAAATACAAAAATTAGCTGGGCATGGTGGTGCGTGCCTGTAGTCCCAGCTACTTGGGAGGCTGAGGCAGGAGAATTGCCTGAACCCAGGAGGTGGAGGTTGCGGTGAGCCGAGATCGCGCCATTGCACTCCAGTCTGGGTAACAACAGCGAAACTCCGTCTCAAAAAAAACTTAAGCTTTTAGCTGGGCATGGTGGCTCATGCCTATAATCCCATAACTTTGGGAGGCTGAGGCAGGTGGATTGCTTGAGTCAGGAGTTCGAGAACAATCTGGGCAACATGGCGAGACCCCTTCTTTACAAAAAATTACAAAAATTAGTCTGGTATTGTCGTAGCACGTGCCAGTCATCCCAGCTACTAGGGGGCTGAGGAGGAAGATCGCCTGAGTCCAGGAGGCAGAGGCTGCAGTGAGCCAAGATCACACCACTGCACTTCAGCCTGGGCGACAGAAGGAGACCGTCTCAAAAAAAAAAAAAGAAATTAAGTTTTTAAATACGAATCTTTCTCATACATACTTGAGAAGATTCATCTTTTTAGTTTCTTCTTAGCGCTTTTGGTGCCCCTGGGTACTTCCAGTTTATTTTGGTTCTAAACACCCGAGGCGCTGGGCACCATGGCGCGTGCCTGTACTCCCAGCTACTCGGGAGGCTGAGGTGGGAGGATCACTTGAGCCCGGGGGTTCTGAGCTATTGTGTGCTATGCCAATTGGGTGTCCGCACTAAGTTTGGCATCAATATGGTGACTTTCCGGGAGTGGTGGACCACCAGGTTGCCTAAGAAGGCGTGAACCGGCCCAGGTCAGAAACAGAGCTGGTCAAAACTCCCATGCTGATCAGTAGAGGGATCATGCCACTGCACTCCAGCCTGGGAAACATAGCGAGACCCCATCTCTTAAAAAAAAAAAAAAGCACTCGAGGCAAACCAAGGTCTTACTGCCTGGCCTTTTGCAGGATAGGGCGTTTCTGTGGAGGTCCTGACCATCAGGAGGCACCCAGCTGTGGTGGCTGGTGGTGTCTGGCTGTTACCAGCATTTACCAGCTTTGACTGGCTTTGACCAATTGTGACTGGTCTTCACTGGCAATCCCTGGCCAGTGCCAGGGATTTGACCACCAGCATCCGGCTGTTACCAGAGGCAGCCAGCTATGGCCAGCTATGGCCAGCCTTTCCTGGCAGTGTCCATCCGTGACCACTAGTAGCCAGTAGCAACTGGCTGTGACCGGCTTTGATCAGCCTTGACTGGCTGTGACCACCCTTGGCCAATGGTATCTGGCCGTGACCAGTGGTGTGTGGCCGTTACCACTTATGAACAGCTTTAACTGTCCCAGAGTGTCTTTGGCCATGACCAGCCTCAATTGGTTGTGACAGGCTTTTAATTTTTTATTTTTTTGAGACAGAGTCTTGCTCTGTCGCCAGACGCCAGGCTGGAGTGCAGTGGCATGATCTCGGCTCACTGCAACCTCCGCCTCCCGGGTTCAAGCAATTCTCCTGCGTCCGCCTCCCGAGTAGCTGGGATTAGAGGTGCACACCACCACGCCCAACTAGTTTTTATACTTTTTTAGTAGAGATGGGGTTTCACTATGTTGGCCAGGATGGTCTTGATCTCTTGACCTTGTGATCCGCCTGCCTCGGCCTCCCAAAGTGCTGGGACTACAGGTGTGAGCCACTGCGCCCGGCCTTGTGACAGGCTTCCACCAGCAGTGTCTGGCCATGACCAGTGGTGGCCAGCAGTGATGGGAGGTGACCTGCTGTGTTTGGCTTTGAGCAGCTGCAGCACTGCCGCCACCTAGCACCCAGGTTCAGGGCTCTGGCCTCCAGGCCTGTGCAGAGCCTGGGGCAGTACAGGGAGGGAAGGGGAATGTTGTGAGGGAGCCCATGGACATGGACCAGGAGAGTGTACGCCCAAGGACAGCTCAGTGGCCACCTTTCACCAGAAGGGCCTTGGGGAAACAGGTCTTGAGGGCATCAACTCAACTTCAGGCAGGTGGCACAGGAGGGAGGCAGGGATGCCTGTGTGTCCTGACTATTCGGGGATGAGTACAATTCATGCCCCTTGGCTCCTCCCCAGACCTGGGACCTGGAGCTCCACAGGGCAGCCTCTGAAGCCCACGTGGTTCCTTAGTGATTTACAACCCAGAGAGTGGGTGGGAGCAGCAGGGCCAGAGAAGGAAAGAATGAGGTGGGCGTGTGGGTAAAGAGAAAAGAAAACAGCCGGGCGCAGTGGCTCACGCCTGTAATCCCAGCACTTTGGGAGGCCGAGGCAGGCGGAGATCACCTGAGATCAGGAGTTCAAGACCAGCCTGGCCAACATGGAGAAACCCGGTATCTACTAAAAATATAAATTAGCCGGGCGCAGTGGCGCATGCCTGTAATCCCAGCTACTCTCGAGGTTGAGGCAGGAGAATTGCTTGAACCCGGGAGGTGGAGGTTGCAACGAGCCGAGATTGCACCATTGCACTCCAGCCTGGGAAACAAGAGTGAAACTTTGTCTGAAAAAAAGAAAAAAAAAATTGTAAGAAGGACTGAAGGAGTGGACAGTGGGCTAGATTTATAGGAACCACAGTCGCAACCACACTGCAGAACTGACCCACCAAGGGAGCTGGTCCTTCTGAGGCTGCCCCAGCGCTGGTGAATTCAAGAGCACATTGTCAGGCCAGGTGCGGTGGCTTACATCTGTAATCCCAACACTTTGGGAGGCAGAGGTAGTGGATCACTTGAGATCAGGAGTTTAAGACAGGCCTGGCCAACATGGCAAAATCCCATCTGTACTAAAAATATAAAAATTAGCTGGACGTGGTGGTGCATGCCTGTAATCCCAGCTACTTGGCAGGAGCATCGCTTGAACCTAGGAGGCAGAGGTTGCAGTGAGCTGAGATTGTGCCATTGCACTTCAGCCTGGAGAACAGGGTAAGACTCTGTCTCAAAAAAAAAAAGTACATTCATGGCTGTAATCCAAGATTCAAAAACCTCATATACTCCACCAAAAGAGCTTCTTTCTTTCTTTCTTTCTTTTTTTTTTTAAATATGGAGTCTTATTCTGTCGCCAGGCTAGAGTGCAGTGGCGCAATTTCAGCTCACTGCAACCTCTGCCTCCTGGTTTCAGGTGATTCTCCTGCCTCAGCCTCCCGAGTAGCTGGGACTATGGGTACCTGCCACCACACCTGGCTAATTTTTCTATTTTTAGTAGAGACGGGGTTTCACCATGTTGGCCAGATGGTCTCGATCTCTTGACCTCATGATCCGCCCACCTCAGCCTCCTAAAGTGCTGGGATTACAGGTGTGAGCTACTGTGCCCAGCCCCAAAGAGCTTCTTGATGCCAAAAAGGTTGGACAGCCAGCACTGGAGCCCTGCTAAAGCAAAGACCTTCATCTCATAGCCTTGCCTATATGAGCTGAAGTCAAAGCAGCCAGGAGAGCAGCTGCTGCCCCATTTCCATCTTCTAAATCTTCGTGAATGCAAACATTGGCAGAACCCAACTTATATGCAAAACCTGAGCTGCAAAGGATTCTGGGAAAATAGTACTTACCTTTCCTGTCTGAGTCCCCGAGAACAGCATAGTACCAAAATATCCTCAGCATAGGAACGGAGAGTGGAGGCAGCTGGACATGGTGGCACATACATGTAGTCCCAGCTACTACACATGTAGTTCCAGTAATCCTCCCACCTCAGACTCCCAGCTACTTGGGAGTCTGAGGTGGGAGGATTACTTGAGGCCAGGAGTTTGAGACCAGCCTGGGCAACATGGTAAGATCCTATCTCTTAAAAAAGAGGAGGAGGGTGGAGGCAGTTTGAGAAAGTGGCCAGGACTCTGAAGCCATGTAGAGTTTGAATTACATTAATGAGCTGTGTGACCTTGGGCAAGCAACTTCACCTTTCTGAGCTTCAGTATCTCACTCTGTGAAATGGACTCATTAAAGAACCTGGGTCCTAGGGCCAGGTGCAGTGGCTCACGCCTATAATTCCAGCACTTTGGGAGGCCGAGACGGGTGGATCACGAGGTCAAGAGATTGAGACCATCCTGGTCAATGTGGTGAAACCCGTCTCTACTAAAAATACAAAAAATTAGCTGGGCATGGTGGCATGTGCCTGTAATCCCAGCTACTCAGGAGGCTGAGGCAGGAGAATTGCCTGAACCCAGGAGGCGGAGGTTGCGGTGAGCTGAGATCGTGCCATTGCACTCCAGCCTGGGTAACAAGAGCGAAACTCCGTCTCAAAAAAAAACTGGGTCCTTGTGAGGATCTTGCAAGCTGTCACACATGAAGTATTTCACATACTGTCACAGTTAGAACTTAGTGAATGAGAGCTATTTTATTGCTAAACAAAACCCACACCTTAAGAAGCTGGAAAAGGAAAAGCAAATTAACCTCAAAGAAAGTAGAAGGGACTGGAAGTGGTGGCTCACGCCTGTAATTCCAGCACTTCAGGAGGTTGAGGCAGGAGGATCACTTGAGCTCAGGAGTTCAAGACTAGCCTGGGCAACAAAGACCCTGTCTGTCTCTGCCAAAAATTAAAAATCAGCTAAGTGTTGTGGTACATGCCTGAGGTTTTAGCTACTTGGGAGGCTGAAGTGGGAGGATCCACTTGTGGCCAGGAGGTTGAGGCTGCAGGGAGCCATGATCACACCACTGCACTCCAGCCCAGGCATCAGAACAAGACCCCATCTCAAAAAAAAAAGTAGAAGAGAAGAGGCATTAAACAGAAGGTATCAGTGAAGGCGAAGGAAATCAACAAAACCTAAAGTTGGTACTTTGAAAAGATTAATAAAATCAGCCTGGGTGCGGTGGCTTGTGCTTGTAATCCCAACACTTTGGGAGACCAAGGTGGGTGGATCACATGAGATCAGGAGTTTGAGACCAGCCTGGCCAACATAGTGAAACCCCGTTTCTACTAAAAATACAAAAAATAAGCTGGATGTGGTGGTGCACGCCTGTAATCGCAGCCACTCGGGAGGCTGAGGCAGGAGAATCCCTTGAATCTGAGAGACAGAGGTTGCAGTGAACCGAGATTGCGCCATTGCACCCCAACCTGGGCAACAAGAGCAAAATTCCATCTCAAAAAATAAAAGAATGAAAAGATTAATAAAATCAAATGGACCCCTGGTAAAATCAGTTTAGGAAAAAAGACGGCAGACATGAATCACCAGTCTCCAACATGAAAAGGGGAACTTTGTTCTAACATTAAAAGATAGTAAGATGATACTACTTTATGCCAATAAATTTACCAGCTTTAATGAAACGGACACATTAAATACACAGTGTATCAAAACTGACACTAGAAGAAATAGAAAACCTGAACAGTCTTATATTCTTATTAAAGAAATTGTATTCATAACTGAAAACCTTTTCCATAAAGAAGATTTCTGGCTCAGATGGCTCCCACCAGTGGAATTCTTCCAGACACTTAAAAAAGAAATAATACTAACCTTAGACAAACTTCCAGAGAATAGGAAAAGAGGGATCTCTTCCTAACATGTTTATGAGGCAGCATAATCCTGATATTCCCTGTGTTCCCAGAGCTCACAGCCCAGCAGTATGGGACGGGGACATATATGAGAACAGACATTGACAATGCAGTGATTGAAGCTGTAGTGGGGAGCCCAGGGGGCTGTGGGAGCCCAAAGGAGGCACGTGACTCAGCCTAGGGCCGGGGGTGGTGGTAGATTATGAACTGACACCTGAAAGATATGTAGGAGTGAGTCAGGGGAAAAGGTAGGAGGAATGTTCTAGCAGGTGAGACAGCCAGTGCAAAGGCTAGGCACAATGACAGAATGTGGCATGAATAAGCACACTAGCAAATGTTTAGTGTGGCTGGGCTGGGCCTCAAGAAGGCAGGCATTGCTGGGAGAAGAGTGGTGGACGAGGATGCCCCCTGGAAACCTTCCCTCCTCGTTTTCCCTCAGTGTCCTCCTCTTCCCTGAGCTCTAGCGGTCTCCCTTGGCTCAGCCTAGGTGGCTGAGATCACTCATGAACCTTTCACATCTTTGGGACCTTTCAACTATCTCCTACTCACCCTCAGTTCCCACATGGGCCCTTGACTCATTCATCACTGGGGTGGGCAGAGAGTGGAGGAGGAAGGAACTCAGGGGCGTGTCTTCACCCCCTCACTCCCTTCCTGGCCGTGTCTCCTGCAGAACAACCTCCCTCCCAGCATGATGACCCGCAGAAACACCTACGTTTGCACAGAACGCCCAGGGGCTGAGCGCCCGTCACTGTTGCCAAATGGGAAAGAAAACAGGTATGGAGGGGGCAGCACCGGGGTAGGGGGTGGGAAGTAGGGGATAGGTGAGCAGGACCTCCCTTGATCTGAGATGGTAAGCTTTGGAGGCTGGTGCCGTGGAGACCAGAGAGTGAGTGTATCTGCCCTGCCCTTGGCACAGTCGGCCCAGGTACCCCCCTGAAAGTCCTCCCCACTTAATTAATTAGTTGTCAGCACCAGGAAAGCAGTCAGCCCTGCTCTCTGCCTACGAGCCTTGGGAACCCGAATGATCCATTTTTAGAACTCAAGAGAAGCCCCAGAATGTCACAGCTTCAGGAGCATCTGGTTGGCTGGTTTTGCAGCTTGTTGGCCTGCGTCTGTGAGGTCTCTTCCAGCTGGCAAGGGAAGGAAACCAGACTGGTTGGAGCAGAGGCAGGGAAGGGATTAGTTCACATCACACGTCAAGGCCAGCCAGAGTAGGGCTGGCTCCAGGACAAGGACACTGCCGCCCACCAGGGCTGTAGGGCAGGGTGATGGCGGACACTGGGCACACTCTGGGATGCACCTGATTAGGGGCTGCCCTTGTTCCCATTGGGTGTGGGCAGGGGAATGGGGTAGTTAACAGTCACCTTTCTGTGAATACTCACTTCTGAGTTCGAATCTTACCTCTGTGCTCACACTGCTAACAGAATGACTTTGGGCAAATCTCTGAGCCTCTGTTTTTGCTTCCATTAAAGTGGGCTTGATGCTGGCTGGGCACGGTGGCTCATGCCTGTAATCCCAGCACTTTGTGAGGCCGAGGCAAATCACCTGAGTCAGGCGTTAGAGACCAGCCTGGCCAACATGGTGAAACCCCGTTTCTACTAAAAATACAAAAATTAACCAGGAGTGGTGTCGTGCACCTGTAATCCCAACTACTTGGAAGGCTGAGTGAGGCAGGAGAATTGCTTGAACCTGTGAGGCAGAGGTTTCGGTGAGCTGAGATTGCACCACTGCACTCCAGCCTTGGCAACACAGTGAGACTCTGACTCAAAAAAAAAAAAAAGTTCACTTCCAGGCCCCATTATAAGAATCCAGTAGAGATCAGGTGTGTCCTCAACCTGGTACTGGGTCTGATGCGCCTAGGAGGCCTTCACTCAGTGACTGAGAGTGCTTTTTTTTTGGGTAGTTATCAAGTAAAAATAATAGTGAACATTCATGAAGCAGCAGCCACCTGCCAGGCTTCTATGTATATTGCCTGGCTCAGTGCCCCTAACAACTCTCTGAGGTAGATCCTAGTATCTCCATATTTTACAGCTGAGGATTTGAGGCACAGAGAGGTTAAGTAACTTGTCCAAGGCCACACAGCTGGTAAGTCAAGAAGCAGATTCCAGACTGACTCCAGAATCTATTTTTAATCACCATAATACATGGCCTTTCAGTTCTGCTCAAGAGACAGTGGAGCAGTTAAATTGCAGACTCAGACAAAAAAAAAAAAATTAGAAGGTTTTAAAAACACAAAAGCAAAACTTAAAGACTCAGCTGCTATAATAAAAGAGATCCCAGGTATAAATAAGCGGCAGGTTTAGTCTGGATGGTGTTCCCAGGACCCAGGTAAGTTCTTCCAGCCTCAACATGGGACTCCAGCTCTGGGACTGAGACCATTGCACCAGCTGCCATCATTTCCCCATCAGCAAGAAGTGGGGAAAGAATAGAGGATAAGCAGTAACTCTTTTTAAAGGTGTGGCCCACCTGCAATCCTAGCACTTTGGGAGGCCAAGGCAGGTGGATCACAAGATCAGGAGTTTGAGACTAGCCTGATCAACATGGAGAAACCCCATCTCTATTAAAAATGCAAAAAAATAGCCAGGCGCAGTGGAGGTGTGACCCATAGGTGGTACAGAGCACTTCTGCTTATATCCCATTGGCCAAAATGTGGTCACATGACCATCCCTAGCTGCAAGGGAGTCTGGGAAATGTAGTCTGTGGCTGGGTGGCCATGTGCTCTAAGGGTTTGGTACCAGGAGCAAAACGGAGAGGATGGATTCTAGGGATTAAGTGGCGGCCTCGCCAGGCGTGGTGGCTCACATCTGTAATCCCAGCACTTTGGGAGGCCGAGGAGGGCAGATCACAAAGTCAGGAGATCTAGACCATCCTGGCTAACACAGTGAAACCCCATCTCTACTGAAAAAAAAAAAAAAAATTACCCAGGCATGGTGGCACATGCCTATAGTCCCAGCTACTCAGGAGGCTGAGGCAGGAGAATCGCTTGAACTCAGGAGGCAGAGGCTGCAGTGAGCTGAGATCACGCCATTGCACTCCATCCTGGGAGACAAAGTGAGACTGTGTCTCAAAAACAACAACAACAAAAAAAAGTAACAGCCTCTGCCACAGTCAGGATTCTTCTCTGAGATCCAGGCTGGCCTGGAGTCCCTGGGAGGATAGACATTGGAGGTCTGGCCTGAGCGCAGTGGCTCACACCTGGAATCCCAAGTTTGGGAGGCCAAAGTGGGTGGATCACCTGAGATCAGGAGTGCGAGACCAGCCTGGCCAACATGGTGAAACCCCATCTCTACTAAAAATACAAAAATTAGCCTGGCATGGTAGTGCATGCCTATAGTCCCAGCTACTCAGAAGGCTGAGGCAGGAAAATCCCTTGAACCCAGGAGGCGAAGGTTACAATGAGCCAAGATTGCCCCATGGCAGTTCAGCCTAGACAGAGTGAGACTCCGTCTCAAAAAAAAAATTAGTCAGGCACAGTAGCTCACAGTTGTAATCCCAGCTACTCAGGAGGCTGAAGCAGGAGAATTGAACTGGAAAGACAGAGGTCTGGTCCCTGTTGTTGACTAGTCCGAGGGGCTGCAGGAGGGTCCTGGGACAGTGGGACTCCCACTGTCTAAATTATCATAGTGAATACAGATATTTGTGGCCTTTACAGCTGTCCCTTTCCCGATTTTAGATAATGGGAGTTCAGATAGCTAAGTGTTTTGGTTCCTGAAGTTTCAATAACAAATAGCAAGGAAGTCACCCAAAAATTTCCGTGCATCTATTCAGTTGCTGCATTTGGAGAGAGGAGAGTTGTAATGGGGATGGTTTGGAGGGGGTAGAATTTGAAGAAGGGACAGTTTGAAGGAGAGGTAATAGGAGAGGAGAGAGTCGTAAAATAATGCTAGGATTGTATAGTACACAGCCTGCACAACTGTACATGGCAGCCAAATCTCTGAGTTCCTTGCTGGTTGCAGTCCCTGGTGTCAGGACAGGAATGTGAAGAATCAGAGGGACTAGGGTCCTGGCCTGCCTCAGGTCCCCATCCTGACTTGTCTCTCTACCCACAGCTCAGGCACCCCACGGGTGCCCCCTGCCTCCCCCTCCAGTCACAGCCTGGCACCCCCATCAGGGGAGCGGAGCCGCCTGGCACGCGGCTCCACCATCCGCAGCACCTTCCACGGTGGCCAGGTCCGGGACCGGCGGGCAGGGGGTGGGAGTGGTGGGGGTGTGCAGAATGGGCCCCCCGCCTCTCCCACGCTGGCCCACGAGGCTGCACCCCTGCCCACCGGGCGGCCCCGCCCCACCACCAACCTCTTCACCAAGCTGACCTCCAAACTGACCCGAAGGTGAGCTCCACAGGGATGGCAGGGGCGGGGCAGGGCCAGGGGCTGATGGGACCTAACCTGTCTTCTACTCTGCTCTGTCTCCTGTGCCCCAACATTTTCTCCTCCTCTTCCTCCTTTCCTCCTACCCTGTCACCCCTCGCCTCCCTCCTCACACTGCAGGGTTACCCTCGATCCCTCTAAACGGCAGAACTCTAACCGCTGTGTTTCGGGCGCCTCTCTGCCCCAGGGATCCAAGATCAGTAAGTCCCGTCCATGCCCTGTTCTTGCTGGCTCTGCCTTCCTGGCTGCATGTCTGACCCGTGTGTGCGGGCATCGGGGAGGGAGCCCTGTGGATGTGAGCAGGGTCCAGGGTCTGTATGTGGGGTCTGGTTGTTCATTTACTCACGGAAGCACAGCTTCTGGAGCCAGACTCGGGTTCAAATGGCAGCTCTGCCAAGTGTCCTGAAGCCAGTCACTCAAGGTCTCTGGGCCGCGCTTTCCTCTTCTGTAAAATGGGTATAGTAATAACAGTACCTGCCTTCTAGGGTTATTGTGAGGACTAAATGAGGTGATGTATGGACTGAGTTTAGAACATTGCTTTGGAGGGCCGGGCGTGGTGGCTCAAGCCTGTAATCACAGCACTGTGGGAGGCCGAGGCGGGTGGATCACGAGGTCAACAGATCGAGACCATCCTGGTCAACATAGTGAAACCCTGTCTCTACTAAAAATACAAAAAATTAGCTGGGCATTGTGGCGCGAGCCTGTAATCCCAGCTACTTGGGAGGCTGAGGCAGGAAAATTGCCTGAACCCAGGAGGCAGAGGTTGCGGTGAGCCAAGATCGCGCCATTGCACTCCAGCCTGGGTAACAAGAGCAAAACTCCGTCTCAAAAAAAAAAAAAGAACATTGCTTTGGAAAGTGCTTTACCTGTGTATAAATAATTGGCTATTTTAATTAATTGCTGTTATTCATTGGGCCCCTACTGTGTGCCTGGCACTGCCCTAGTCCTGTGGTAGAGGGTGAACAAAATGTACAAAACTCTTGCCCTGGCAGAGCTGGCATTCTACTAAGGGATCCAGATAAGAAATAAAGAAATAAGTAAAATATACTTATTATATAGACTGCTAGATACTGCGAAGTACTAAGAAGGAAAATAGAATAGGAGCCACATTTGGTGGCTCATGCCTGTAATCAGCCTTTTGGGAGGCTGAGGCAAGTGGATCGCTTGAGCCCATGAGTTCAAGACTAGCCTGGACAACATAGCAAGACCCTGTCTCTACAAAAAAGTAAATAAATTGGCCAGGCATGGTGGCTGCACCTATAGTCCCATAGACTTGGGAGGCTGAGGCAGGAGGATCACTTGAACCCAGGAAGTCTAGGCTGCTGTGAGCTATGATCACACCACTCCAGCCTTGGCAACACGGGAGGGAGACCCTGTCTTTAAAACAAACGAAAAACGTAGAACAGGGAGGGGGGTGCGGGGTATGGGGAAGGGAAGGGTGCGGCATTAAATGGGCAGGCCTCTGGGTGAGGCGGCTCTGGCCAGTAATCCCAGCACTTTGGGAAGCCCAGGTGGGCAGATCACTTGAGTCTAGGAGTTTGAGACCAGCCTGGGCAATATGGCAAAGCCCCATCTCTACAAAAAATACAAAAAAAAAAAAAAGCCGGATGTGGTGGCATGCGCCTGTAGTCCCAGCTACCTCAGGGGCCAAGGCAGGAGGATTGCTTGAGCCCAGGAGGTTAAGGCTGCAGTGAGCTGAGATCACACCACTCCTGCATGACAGAGTGAGACTCTGTCTCAAGAAAAGGAAAAAAAAAGGGCAGGTCTTTGCTCAGGTGCTGAGCAAAGCATGAATGTGTGAGTGTGTGTGTGCACGCGCGTGTGTGCGGCTGGCTCTCTGTGACCGCTTCTCTATAAAGGGTGTGTCTCTGCCCACTCCTGTCTTTCACCTTCCACGTTCTTCTGTATCTTTCCTGTGACCTGCACTCGCCATTGCAGAATGAGCTCCCTTCTGGGGATGGACAGGGAGATGAAATCCTGACTCCAAGCCCTCCCCAGCCCGGAGGAACTGGGGCTGAGGCAGGGGCTGCTCAGAGCTCCAGAGGCAGTGGGTTGGGGGAGGTGGGTTTACTATGTCCAGATTAGACACTCTGTCCCCCTCCCCTTCCCTAGGGTCGCAGACGAACCTGAGAGAATCGGGGGACCTGAGGTCACAAGGTGAGTGCTTGAGCCTACCCCTGACTGCACAGCAGCCCTTCCCTTCTCCTGCCTCAGCACCTCCCAACACTTACCCCAGGGCATTAGATGGGGCCCCAGTCTCATCCTACAAGGCCAACTTCCCGAAATTCTCTTTGGTCCCTGCCTTCTCTGCCAGCTCCTCTCACTCCCACCACCTTCCCTTGACCATCTTAAACTTCAGTCTCATCCCATCTACAACTCAGCTCTTCCGGTCAATGCCCCCACCTCCTTTTGCCCGTCATCCAATCATGGCAGAATGGCTGCCGGCAGCTCTGGGCCAGCAGGAGTCAAACATTATCTGAACAGACCCCGACCGTGAAGATTTTAGGCTTTGAGGGCCAGGCACCCTCTGTCACACCTGTTCAGTTGTCCCATTGTAGGCAAAAGCAGCCATATTCAACTCAAATGAGTATGAGTGTGTTCCAATAAAACTTTATTCACAAAAACACACAGCACTAGAGTTTGCCAAGCCCTGGCTTAGTCTTGAGTTCCCGGTTTAGAGACCCAGGTGGAAACCCCAGCCTTCCCAGCAGCTGCAACAAATTGCCAGGGCTGACTCATTGCCTGGGACTAGGTCACATGCTCATTTCTAAACCAATACCTGCAGCCAGAGAGGAGAAGTACTCTGATTGGTCAGACTTGGTCATGTATTCACTCTTGACCCCAAGCACAGTGGCCAGGGGGTAGAACGCTCTTATTGGCAAAACTGAGTCATGTGCTCACCCAATCTGAGGAGTGGCCTCACTGGAACAAGGGAGACCAGCCCCGGGTTGCTCATCTAGAGCTGCACTCTCCTATTTCAGGCAAGACGTTTCTTTGTTATGCAGAGCCCTCTGGCACATTGGAGAACGTTTCTCATCCTTGACCTGCCCCATCCTCAACCTAATCAATGCCAGCAGTGCTCCCACCCTGAGACATGTGACAATCAGAAAGCCCAGAGAGGCCAGGCACAGTGGCTCATGCTTGTAATTCCAACAACTCAGGAGGCCAAGGCAGGAGGGTCACTTGAACCCAGGAGGTGGAGGCTGCAGTGAGCCGTGATTGTACCACTGCACTCCTGTCTGGGGGACACAGCAAGACCTTGTCTCAAAAAAAATTTTAAAGTGGCCTGGCGGTGTGGCTCACGCCTGTAATCCCAGCACTTTGGGAGGGCCAAGGCAAGCAGATCACTTGAGGTCAGGAGTTCAAGACCAGCCTGGCCAACATGGTGAAGCCCCGTCTCTACTAAAAATACAAAAATTAGCTGGGCGTGGTACCTATAGTCCCAGCTACTTAGGAGGCTGAGGTAGGAGAATTGCTTGAACCTGGGAGGCAAAGGTTGCAGTGAGCCAAGGTTGTGCCATTGCAGTCCAACCTGGGAGGCAGAGGTTGCAGTGAGCCAAGGTTGTGCCATTGCAGTCCAGCCTGGGAGACAAGAACAAAGCTGTCTTAAAAAAAAAAAAAAACAGTACCAGGCACTGTGGCTCATGCCTGTAATCCCGGCACTTTGGGAGGCTGAGGCAGGTGGATCACCTGAGATCAGGAGTTCAAGACCAGCCTGATCAACATGGTAAAACCCTGTCTCTACTACAAATACAAAAAAAAAAAATTATCTGCATGTGGTATGGTGGCATGCGCCTGTAATCCCAGCTACTTGGAGGCTGAGGCAGTAAGATCGCTTGAGTCCAGGAGGTCCAGACCAGCCTGGACAACATGATGAAACCTTGTCTCTACAAAAAACAAACAAAAAACTAACAACTACCTGGGCATGGTGGCATGTGCCTGTAGTTCCAGCTACTAAGGAGGCTGAGGCAGGAGGGTCGTTCAAGACCAGGAGTTCAATGCCACAGTGAGCTGTGATGCAGCTTAGTGACAGGGTGAGATCCTGTCTCGAAACAAGAAATTTCTGCTGGGCGCGGTGGCTCATGCCTGTGATCCCAGCACTTTGGGAGGCCTAGGTGGGTGGGTCACAAGGTCAGTAGATCAAGACCATCCTGGCCAACATGGTGAAACCCCGTCTATACTAAAAATACAAAAAATTACCTGGGCGTGGTGGTGCACACCTGGAATCCCAGCTACTAGTAGGGACTGAGGCAGGAGAATTGCTTGAACCCAGAAGGTGGAGGTTGCAGTGAGCTGAGATCACGCCACTGCTCTCCAGCCTGGGCTTCAGAGCGAGAATTTGTCTCAAAAAAAATCTCTTTCAAACTATGTGGCCAAGCCTCTGTGTGGTCATTCAGGTCCACAGGTTCTTCCATCCCCATCCCCTGGAGCCCTCATGTCATCTTCACAGTTGAGGCTGGTCTATGCCACTGCTAAGTCCAGCTCCTGGGGGGACGTGGGACAGGAGAGCCTGGCGTGTGTGGAGTCTTTGAGGACCTATGTGGATTCCACACCTCACTTCTGCTCATGTCCCAGAATTTAGAGACAAGGTCACACCTGGCCTCACAGGAGACTGGAAAGTGTGGTCTCTAGCTGGACAGCTCTGTGTCCAGCTGAAACTTATCAGTGGGGTAAGACAGGAGGATTTTTTTTGAGGGGATGGCTAGGAATCTGTCCCAAAGTGGGAAGAATTGTCCCTTGAGCCCTCCACCTGCGTTCCTCTTCGCTCCCTTCTCTGACCTCTGATATCTTCTTGCCTTAGTTGCCATCTACCTTGGGATCAAACGGAAACCGCCCCCCGGCTGCTCCGATTCCCCTGGAGTGTGAAGCTGACCAGCTCTCGCCCTCCCGAGGCCCTGATGGCAGCTCTGCGCCAGGCCACAGCAGCTGCCCGCTGCCGCTGCCGCCAGCCACAGCCGTTCCTGCTGGCCTGCCTGCACGGGGGTGCGGGCGGGCCCGAGCCCCTGTCCCACTTCGAAGTGGAGGTCTGCCAGCTGCCCCGGCCAGGCTTGCGGGGAGTTCTCTTCCGCCGTGTGGCAGGCACCGCCCTGGCCTTCCGCACCCTCGTCACCCGCATCTCCAACGACCTCGAGCTCTGAGCCACCACGGCCCCAGGCCCCTTCCTCTTCCTCTCCCTTGTTCCCTATGCTTCTACAAAAGGGGAAGGGACCAGGGAGGGGATTCTCCCTTTGTCATCACCTCAGTTTCCCTGAATTCGATTCGGGGCAAAGATTGTCCCCTCTGCTGTTCTCTGGGGCCGCTCAGCACAGAAGGAGGATGGGGGGCTCAGCGGGGGGAGCTGGCACCTTCCTGGAGCCTCCAGCCAGTCCTGTCCCACCTCGCCCTACCAAGGGGGCACCTGAGGAGACTTTGGGGGCAGGGCAGGGTCAGGGAGGGCAACTGAGGAAACCTTTCATTCCTCCCAACAGCTCAAAATTAGGCCTTGGGCAGGGGCAGGGAGAGCTGCTGAGCCTAAAGACTGGGGAATTTGGGGGACTGGGAGTGGGGGGGTCAGAGAGGCAGTTTCCTTCCCCTCTCCTCCCCTCCCCTCACACTTAAACCCCCCACCTTTCCTGCCCCAGGCTGGCGCGGGGCACTTTGTACAAATCCTTGTAAATACCCACCCCCTCCCGTCTGCAAAGGTCTCTTGAGGAGCTGCCGCTGTCACCTACGGTTTTTAAGTTATTACGCCCTGACCCTCCTCCTGTCAGCCCCCTCACCTGCAGTCTGTTGCCCAGTAAATTTAGGAGAGTCCCCCCCAGTGCTGACCCTAGGGTTCTCCTTCCTGCCCTCACCAGCAAGTGAGTTGAAGAAGAGACGTGGGACTCCGGGTCCTTTCGGAGCCTCGGTTTTTCTCATCTGCAGATTGGGAGCGGTGGGGGTGGAAAGGTAAGGATGGTCGTGGACGAAGGCAGGACAGAACTCAGCCTCATCCCCGAGGCCCCAGTTCCTATATCGGGCCCCCCCATTCATCCACTCAGCACTCCCGGGCACCATGTTACACTGGACTCTTAAGCCACTTCTTACTCCGTTAGTAAATTTATTCAATAAACAATCATTGACCTGTGCCTACTCCATGCCAGGCCCAGTGCTGGACACGGAGGCATGAAGCTCTGTCTGAGGGACACACGAGTTCTGACACAGACACTAGACAAACAATCGTCTTGGAAGCCCAGAAGGGAAAGTGGGCGGGATGCGGTCATTGCGGAAGATGTTCTAGAGGAATTCATGCTTGTCTGGGGTGTTGAAGGATGAGTAGGAGTTAGCTGGGCATTGAGTATGCCCTGAGCAAAAGCCCAGAAGTGGGAGTGTGTGGTATCTCTTCAGAGAACTGTAGGTAATTTCAGTGTGGCTGCTATGTTGGGCATGGATGCAGAGTTAGCAAGAGAAATGCTGTATTAGGACTAATAATCTGTCTATACTGCTTAAGCAAACAGGTGTTTGTTGGCTTATGTTATTTAATAATCCAGGGGCATCGACTTCAGGTATGGTTTGATCCAGGCATCAGGGCATTGTATGTATTTTTTTCAGTGTAAGTTGAATTCGAGTAGTTTTTATCAAGTAAGTTCTTTCCTGATGGCTCAAATGACCTCAGCAGTTAGAAGTTTCTATCCCTCCAGCTTTCTGCAGCAGAAAGAGCTTCATTGTTGGTTTCCCAGCAAAAGTCCCAGGGCAGACTCTCATTGGCCCAGTTGGGCCATGTGCTTATCTCTGAACCAATCACTGTGACTCTAGAGTGACCAGACTCAGAGCTGCACTTAGTGGGGATTTCTCAAAGGAAGGTCAGATGTCTTGAGAAGGAGAAAAGGCCTGGGAGCTGGACAGATTTAAGTGGTTCAGAGCTGTGCAGTACAGGAGGGTGGGGCTTATTCACACAGCACCTTTGGGGCCAAAATGAATAAGCTGGACTTTCTCCCAAGGCACTGGGGAGCCATGGAAGTTCAGGGAGCTTCAGGAAGGAGGCTTAGTCAATTCCTGATGGGATCCTCTGTGCTGGAGACACAGTGGTAATCAAGACAGCCCCAACACTCCGTCATAGAGCTCACAGTCCAATAGAGGAGGCAGATGTGTCCTCAGGCACTGACTGGGCAGGGCTGGCATAGGGGAGTCCAGAGGCAATGCCTGTCTCAGCCAGGGAGGGCTTCCTGGAGTAGAAGGAGGCAGCTAGATATGGGTAGGAATGCATTCTAGGCAGAGCAACTGGCACATATAAGGGCCGGGGAGCAAGAGAAAGGACAAGTGCTTCATCAAATGGCATGTGACTAGCTAAGTGTGGAGTCGCTGTGAGAGATAGGGCTAGGGGCGTCAGCAGGGCCTTGAAGGTTATGAACAGGGGCCTGGGCTTTCTTCCAAGGGCATTGGGGGAGCCATGGCCAGGAGAGAGGTTTGGGGTGGTTTGTGCTACGTGCAGGGTGGAAGGAAGGAAACGTGAGGTCAGAAGAGCGGGAAAGAGGTCGGGGCTAGACAGATGGGGGAAGCAAGGTTAGAGCTGAGAGTCAGGAGGCAAAGTGGGCAGGACGTGGTAACTGACAGGTGTCTGGACTGTGCCTTTGGCTGGCTCAGATGGTCTCCACTGGGGTGTCTGTGGTCTGTGTAACCCCCGGATGTGGAGCTGGGATCTTCAACTGGGGACAGTACAGTAAAGAACATTCCAGTATCTCACAGGTTCTGCATGCCTTGATCTTTGGGGTCTCTTCTAACCTTCCTTTTAGTAATCTCCCTGGGAACTTTTGGGGACATCCCTAGGCCTCTGTTTCCCCGCTGTAAAACAGAGCAGATTATATTCAACTGTAATGGCCCTTAACTTGTGACTTGAGGTTTGAAAAAGCACCCCTTCTAGATTCCTGAAGACTCTGTCAGGTCTTCCATTTACTCCTGCCTCCCTTTTCCCGCCCCCCCCCCCCCCCCCTGCTCCGGGCAAAACCTTTGTTAATGGAGACCTTAATCTGTTTGGCTGGGTGGAGATGATTGATGTGCCCAGCACCCAATGCATGATCAGATACTGCTTACCTTCTATTACCTCTTCTCCCTCCCGCAATCGCTCTATCGCACCTCCTTCCTGTCCCTTCCTGGTACTGAGTACTCCAAAAGGCCTATTGCTACTTCATGGGGATGCTCAGACTCAAGTTCCAGATTGGAGCGGGAAACAGCTAGGCCAAAGACACTGAGGTGGGAATTGGAGGGTGTAAGATGTGAGTCAGAGGAATCATGGGGAAAGAACTGGAAAGATGCAAATGGTCCGCATTTCAGTGTGACTTTGAGTTGCAGATAACAGAAAGGCGCTCTAGGAGAAATGGGGAGCCATGGCAGGTTCTTGAGCAAAGTAAGGGATGTTCGGCTTGGCGAAGTGGCTAAACCCTGTAATCCCAGCACTTCGGGAGGCACAGGCAGGTGGATCACGAGCTTAAGACAACCCTGGCCAATCTGATGAAACCCCGTCTCTACTAAAAATACAATAATTAGCTGGGCATGGTGGCACACGCCTGTAGTCCCAGTTACTCGGGAGCCTGAGGTGGAAGAATCGCTTGAACCCAGGAGCAGAGGTTGCAGTGACTGAAGACTGCACCACTGCACTCCAGCCTGGGTGACAGAGCAAGACTCCATCTCTAAATAAATAAATAAATAAGGGATGTTAAAAAGACCGGCAGCAGCTACAGAGGGATGAAGTCAGACTGGACAGAAGGAGGCCAGTGAGAATCAGGATAGAGGTGTATGTGATGAGCTGCATGGGAGGTCTCAAACTGGAGACCCCCTGTGTCCTCAGGCACTGACTGACTGGGCAGGGGGTCAAGCCCCAGACATTCCCTTGGGCTGCATTCCTCCCCAGCGTGGACCTTGGGATTGAGATCTGAGCATGGCTAATTCAAAGCTAGAGTTGGAAAGGGCCCATGCTTTGGGAGAGTGACATTGGGCTTAGTGCCTCTTGAGGTCTCAGATTCCCCGTAGAGCCTTCTAATTTATTTTTTTAAATCTTTTCTTCTTTTTTTTTTTTTTTGAGACAGAGTTTTGCTCTTGTTGCCCAGGCTCGAGTGCAATGGCATGATCTCAGCTCACCGCAACCTCCGCCTCCCGGGTTCAAGCGATTCTCCTGCCCCAGCCTCCCAAATAGCTGGGATTACAGGCGTCTGCCACCATGTCTGGCTAATTTCTGTATTTTTAGTAGAGACAGCGTTTCTCCAAGTTGGTCAGCTTGGTCTGGAACTCCTGACCTAAGGTGATCTGCCCGCCTCGGCCTCCCAAAGTGCTGGGATTACAGGCGTGAGCCACCACGCCCGGCCAAGCCTTCTAATTTTTGGACTAGATTCTGTGACCTAACTTTGCCTCATTTTAGACCTGAGATAAGACATGTTTAGTACATGCCTAGACAAGACAAACCTCTCCGAGGCCGCACAGTGGCCAATTACACCTCCTCCCTCAATAACTATCGCACAAAGCTAAGGCCACCATTGTTTTTATTTATTGCTTTGCGTGGAGACAAGTACGAGCTCCGGATGTGCTGGGAGCGCTCCATTAATTAGAGCTCCTGTTGGGGGCGGAGCTCTAGGAAAAGAAGAGGACCCTGCCAGGGAGATTTTTCACTGGCCAGAACCCAGAGGATGGAGGCCATTGGTTGGAACTCTGGTTGAAACTGGAAGTCTGAGAAGGGTGGAGAGAGCCCCCAGAAGACAGAACCATCACAGGGTGGGATTCCGGGAAAGGGGGCGGGGCAAGGAGTGAGGGGGCGGGCCTCCGGTGGGCCAGGCCCTCCCATTGGCTGGGTTCCAGCAGTCGGTGGTGGCTGGGCAGGGCGCCTACTTCTGGGCGGGGATCATGTCATCGATGGACTGGCCTTTCTCCAGCTTCTTCTCCATCTCCACCATGAGCTTCACACCATCCACCACCAGCTGCACCTGTTCTACTTCGGATGAGCCCAGCCGATCAGCGTTGGACACGTCGAATACTGAGCCCACGGCAGCTGTGTCCACGCCACCTGTAGGAGCAAGGGACAGGGGCATGAGGAGACAGCGAAGGTTGCAGAGTGGCTAGGATGTGGTGGTCCCCTTGCCAAATGCAACAGCTGCATGTGTTGAGTGGCTACTGTGTAACAGGTTACCTGCACACAGGTAATGCCTGTCTAGTCGTGGGCTTACAAGTCTCTGGATTTAGATAGGGTACCACACCACTCGATTATCCAACATGAAAATATAGTATAGTGGGTAAGAGAGTGGGTTCCAGAGGCAGGCGGCGTGGGATCGAATCCTGACCCCTCCTCACTTTATAAATGGGGAAACTCGAGAGAGGTGCAAGGGCATACGCAATGCATATTATATAACCGTGAAAATCCCTCATTGACTCCTATGACGTGGGCGTGTTGGCGCCCATTTTACGAGGAAGAAATGCAGGCTCACAGACGGTCAGCCCTTGCCGGATACCCAGAACTCATGGGGCTGTCCAGCCTCCCTTTCCACTCCCGAAAGGGCCCGCCCCACCCGTCGTGGTGCAGGGGATGTGGGAATCGCACCTGTGCCCCTCTTCTGCAGGCGCAGGCGGGTGAGGATCTCCTCGAACTTGGGGTGCTTGCTCAGGTGCGCCAGCTTCACATGCACGCCTCCACGCAGCCCAGTGCCCAGGTTGGATGGGCAGGTGAGCACGTAGCCCAGGTGCTGGTTCCACATGAAGGGGTGGCCGGCTTTCTTAAAGATTTCCTCGATCTGAGATTGGGGGAGAGGACCAGGGATCAGCACCAGCAGGCACCTCCAAATGCACCCGCCACATGGGCAGGGTCCAGAAAGGCGTGGGAACGTGGGTGAAGATGGGATTCGGAGGGAACCAGGAGGTAGGAGATTCCGAGGGTACTGGCTAGACAAGGGTGACCAAGGCAAGATTTTGAGGAGGCAGGGACTAAGAACGATTTTTCTTTTCTTTTTTTTTTTTTGACAGTCTTACTGTGTCACCCAGGCTGGAGTGCAATGGCGTGATCTCGTCTCACTGCAACCTCCGCTTCCCAGGTTCAGGTGATTATCCTGCCTCAGCCTCCCGAGTAGCTGGGACTGCAGGCGCGGCGCCACCACGCCTGGCTAATTTTTTTTTTTTTTTTTTTTTTTTTAGTAGAGACAGGGTTTTACGATGCTGGCCAGGCTGGTCTTGAACTCCTGACATCAAGTGATCTGCCCTCCTCAGTCTACCAAAGTGCTGGGATTACAGGCCTGAGCTTCCGCTCCCGGCCTGAAGGCGGGTCCTTAAGGGCGGGGCTTGGGCGTAGGGTGGTGCTGGGTCGAGGGGCGAGGCCCTGGAAAGTAGGTGGGGCTTGTTTTGAGGGGCGGGACTTGGTATAGGGGTGGAGCCAGATCCGGGGGGCAGGGCCCTAGAAAGTGGGTGGGGCAGGGCTTAGTATAGACAAGGGGCGGGGCCTCGGAAAGCCGGTGGGGCGTTCCAGGTGGAGTCAGAAGTCGGCAGTAAAGAGTGGACACCCACCTTCTGCAGCCCCACGCAGAAGCGGCGGAAGACCTCCTTCATGTTGCCCCCCTTCTCCATGGAGATGACCCGGAGGTGATCCTCCTCGTTCACCCACACCAGGAAGCTCTTGTTGTCATTGTGCCTAGAGTAAGGTGCCACAGCAAGAGGCCAAGGTGTCAGCTCCGGGGGACCCATTCCCACCCCTCTCCCAGACTTCGGCCCACCGCCCGGGGGAGGCAGGCCTGAGGGTTGGAAGGTGGGTGGCATCTACCTCCTCCAAACGCAGAAGCTTAAACCTGTAGACTAACGTCACAGGACCTGCAAAACCTTGAATCCTGTGATCAAGGGCTTTTAGGGGCTTAAATCTTTGAACAGCACTGTTATAGATCCTTGGGATCTCAGGAAGTTTGACAAACAGAAGCTTGGACTCAGAATTGATAACATCTTGGAAATCCTGATGTAGGATTTCCCATCGCACTGTGTTAGCTCCCAATCCTAGCATCTCGGAAGTGGAATCTTAGAACATAAAATATTAAAATCTGGAAATGCTTGGGTGCGGTGGCTCATGCCTGTAATCCCAGCACTTTGGAAGGCCGAGGCTGGAGGATCACTTGAACCCAGGAGTTCAAGACCAGCCTGGGCAACATGGCAAGACCCTCATAGCTACAAAATTTAAAAATTAGCGGGCGTGGTGGCACGCACGCCTGTAGTCCAAGCCACTCGGGAGGCTGAGGTGGAGGATCGCTTGGCCTTGGAAGATCCAGGCTGCACTGAGATATGATCCCACCACTGTGCTCCAGCCTAGGCAACAGAGCAAGACCCTGTCTCAAAAAAAAAAAAAAAAATCTGAGGGCGTGCACTGTGGCTCACACCTGTAATCCCACCACTTTGGGAGGCTGAGGTGGGCAGATCACTTAAGGTCTGGAGTTTGAGACCAGCCTAGGCAACATGGCAAAACCCCGTCTCTACCAAAAATACAAAAACCAGCTGGGCACGGTGGCGCATGCCGGCGCATGCCTGTATTCCCAGCTACTCAGAGGGCTGAGGTGATCATTTGAACCCAGGAGGCAGAGATTGCAGTGAGCCAAGATTGAGCCATTGTACTCCAGCCTGAGCAACAGAGTAAGTCCATCTCAAAAAAGAAAAAAAAGAAAAAATCCGGAAATGCTTCAAATTATGGAATCACAGAATTTGAAATGAGTGGAATCTTAAAACCTAAAAATATATAAAATATTGAAATCTTAGAATCATCCCATCTGTATATCTCAGCACCCAGGCTCCTCTTGTCGATTGAGACCTAAGTTTTCTAAATCTTTTTAAATCTTTTTTTTTTTTTTTTTTTTTTTGAGACGGGAGTCTCACCCTCTTGCCCACAGTGGAGGGCAGCGGTGGGATCTCAGCTCACTGCAACCTCTGCCTCCCAGGTTCAAGTGATTCTCCTGCCTCAGCCTCCCGAGTAGCTGGGATTACAGGTACACACCACTGACTAGTTTTTGTATTTTCAGTAGAGATGAGGTTTCACCATGCTGGCCAGGCTGGTCACCCACAGTCCTGGGATTACAGGCATAAGCCACTGTGCCCGACAACAATCTTTTTAAATCTTCGACTATCCGAATCAGGGACTCAAAGAGTCAAAGCCAGTCTAGCAATAATAGTTTATAATAAAGATAAGACAAGGCCGGGCGCGGTGGCTCACGCCTGTAATCCCAGCACTTTGGGAGGCTGAGGCGGGTGGATCACGAGGTCAACAGATCGAGACCATCCTGGCCAACATGGTGAAACCCCGTCTCTACTAAAAATACAAAAAATTAGCAGGGCATGGTGGCGCGTGCCAATCCCAGCTACTCAGGAGGCTGAGGCAGGAGAATTGCCTGAACCCAGGAGGCAGAGGTTGCGGTGAGCTGAGATCGTGCCATTGCACTCCAGCCTGGGTAACAAGAGCAAAACTCCGTCTCAAAAAAAAAAAAAAAAAAAAAAGATAAGACGAATAACCAAGATATACTGAGCACTTAGGGTACACCGGGCGCTGCTTTTAACACTTTACATAAATTAACTCACTTAATCCTCACAAGAACACCAGAGGCTACAAATTATTGTGATCCCTAACTTATAGATGGGAAACTGGGACAGAAAAAAATGAAATAAATTGCCCAAGGTCACAAAGCTAGTAAAGTCAGTAAATGGTAGGGCTGGGATTTGAACCTAGGGAGAGTGGTTCCAGTCTAAGTTCTTATTTTTGAGACAGGGCAGCTGGAGTACAGTGCCTCAGCCACAGTTCACTGTAACCTCAGCTCCCTGGACCCAAGCGATCCTCAGCCTCTCGAGTAGATGGGACCACAGGTGTAAGCCATCACGCCCGGCTTTTTTGTTGTTGTTCTGAGACAGAGTCTCACTCTGTCACCCAGGCTGGGGTGCAGTGTCAAGATGTCACTCACTGTAACCTCTGCCTCCCTGCCTCAGTCTCCTGAGTAGCTGGGATTACAGGTGTGCACCACCATGCCTGGCTAATTTTTGTATTTTCAGTAGAGACGGGGGTTTCACCATGTTGGCCGGGCTGGTCTTGAACTCCTGACATCGAGATCCGCTCGCCTTGGCCTCCCTAAGTGTTGGGATTAGAGGCAGGAGCCACCGTGCCTGGCCTTTTTTTTTTTTTTTTTTAAGTTTTGTAGAGATGTGATCTCCCTATGTTGCCCAGGCTGGTCTAGAATTCCTGGGCATGAGCAATCCTCCTGCCGAAGCCTCCCAAAGTGCTGGGATTACAGGCAAAGCGTGAGCCGCTGTGTCCAGTCAAGTTTAAGGTTCTTTTTGTGTTTTTTTTTTGTTGTTGTTGTTGTTTTTTAGGCCAGGCTGGAGTGCAATGGCATGATCTCAGCTCATTGCAACCTCCACCTCCTGAGTTCAAGCGATTCTCCTGCCACAGCCTCCCAAGTAGCTGGGTTCACAGGCACCTGCCACCATGCCCAGCTAATTTTTTTAATTTTTAGTAGAGATGGGGTTTCACCATGTTGGCCAGGCTAGTCTCAGACTCCTGACCTGAAGTGATCCGCCTGCCTCAGCCTCCCAAAGCGCAGGGATTGCAGGCATGAGCCACCATGCTGGCCAAGTCTAAGTTCTTAACTACCATTTCTCCGGTCCAGGTTTCCCAAATTCTGACACACAGACCACAGGATAGGCAGGGGTGGAGGGCAAGATCATTTTCCATGGCTTTCGGAAGATCACAGTCATGTAAGATGGCCTTGCCTTTGGTGGAGGAGTGAGGAGGGCGGTTGGGGGACTGGAGGAGTCTGGGGGAAGAGGAAGCCAGGGTGTGGGAGGGGTCTCACCAGATGCCACGGGCATCGGGCCAGTCACGGGCCATGCCAGAGGCCAGCAGCAGCGGGGACACAGGCTTGTCGAACAGGAAGTGGTCATCAATGAGCTGCTGCTGTTCCTGCTCCGTCATGCTCTTCAGCGGGTAGTACTTGCCCTTGAACTCGCCCGTCAGGCTGTTGAGAGCTATGGGGACACATGAGATGGTGGTCAGCAGCCTGTCCCATTTCAGGTAGGGCATGGAGGCCCAGGGTCCCCCATGCTGCTGCTCCTAATGGGCCTGGACCTTGGCCCCCTGGACATCCTAAAGGCACCTGAACCCTGTGTCTAAACCCATGCTCATGATGGCTCCCCAAAATCTGTTTCCCCTGCCTGCCCAGGAACAGCCAGCCACACCATGTGCTCAAGCCAGAAAATAGACCCGCCCCTTTCCCCTGGGGACCCCACATCTAGTCCACTTGCAGGCCACAGTGTGCTGGTGCCTGGTCTTAATGGCTGGGAAGAAGATGGCTGAAGTCTCAAGACTTTGAGGGGCCATTAGTAAAAATTATTATAAAATAGAATGGTAGCCAGGTGCAGCAGCACGAGCCTGTAGTCACAGCCACTGGGGCGGCTGAGGCAGGAGGATCGCTTGAGCCCAGGAGTTCGAATCCAGCCTGGGTAACATAGCGAGACCCCCATCTTAAAAAAAAAAATTGTAGGCCAGGCACAGTGGCTCACGCCTGTAATCCCAGCACTTTGGGAAGCCAAGGCGAACAGATCACTTGAGGTCAGGAGTTCAAGACCAGCCTGGCCAACATGGTGAAACCCTGTCTCTACTAAAAATAGAAAAAAGAAAAAAATTAGCTGGGTGTGGCGGTGAGTGCCTGTAGTCCCAGCTACTCAAGAGGCTGAGGCAGGAGAATCCCTTGAACCTGGGAGGTGGAGGCTGCAGTGAGCCAAGGTCACACCACTGCACTCTAGTCTGGTGACAGAGTGAGACTCCATCTCAAAAAATAAAAAACTGTAGGCCAGGCACAGTGGCTCATGCCTATAATCCCAGCACTTTGAGAGGCCAAGGCAGGAGGATCACTTGAGGTCAGGATTTCAAGACCAGCCTGGCCAACGTGATGAAACCCCATCTCCACTAAAAATACAAAAATTAGTGGGCGTGATGGCATGTTCTTGTAATCCCAGCTACTCAGGAGGCTGAGGCACAAGAATCACACTTGAACCCAAGAGGTGAAGGTTGCAGTGAGCTGAGATTTCACCACTGCACTCCAGCCTGGGTGATAGAGCAAGACTCTGTCTAAAAAAAAAAAATTGCCAGGCGCGGTGGCTCAAGCCTGTAATCCGAGCACTTTGGGAGGCTGAGGTGGGTGGATCACAAGGTCAAGAGATCAAGACCATCCTGGTCAACATGGTGAAACCCCGTCTCTACTAAAAATACAAAAAATTAGCTGGGCATGGTGGCGTGTGCCTGTGATCCCAGCTACTCAGGAGGTTGAGGCAGGAGAATTGCCTGAACCCAGGAGGCGGAGGTTGCGGTGAGCCGAGATCGCGCCATTGCACTCCAGCCTGGGTAACAAGAGCGAAACTCCATCTCAAAAAAAAAAAATTGTGTGTTTATTTGTATATATTCATATGTATAAAATATGCATATAATGAATATATTTGTGCATGTGTAATAAATCTATAGTATTTATATATTTTATACATATTCATATAATATACAGGCATACCCCTCATTTTATTGCATTTTGCAGATATTGTGTCTTTTTTTTTTTTTTTTTAAGGGAGGGAAGGAGGAAGGAAGGAAGGCAGGAAGGGAGGGAAGGAGGAAGGGAGGGAGGAAGGAAGGGATGAAGGAAGGAAGGGAGGAAGTGGGGGAGGGAGGGAGGGAAGGAGGGAGGGAAGGGAAGGAAGGAATTCAAGCAATGAGAGAGACATTGCCGACCTAGATCTAGAGGTTTACAAGTTGATTTCTTTTTTTGAGAGAAGGAAAGAAAAAAAAATGAGTAAAGGAAAGAAAGAAAGAGGAAGAGAAAGAGGGAGGGTGAATGGAAATATTGCTTGATTCTGAAAAAAAAATGGGTATTAATAATGGCCAATGAATGTTTCATTTAAACTTGTGAGTAGGTGTGATGTGGTATTGACAAGAATGTATATTTTGTGTATTTGAAGTGGAGAGCTCTATAAATATTTATTAAGTTTACTTGTTCCAGATCTGAGTTCGAGTCCTTGATATCCTTATTAATTTTCTGTCTCATTGAGTCTTAGTCTCTATGTATCTGGGTGTTAGGATCGTTAGCTCTTGTTGTTGCATTGATCCTTTTACCACTATATCTTTGTTGCTTTAAAATCTATTTTATCCGCTATGAGAATTGCAACTCCTGCTTTTTATTTATTTATTTATTTATTTATTTTTGCTCTCCATTTGGTTGGTAAATCTTTCTCCATTCCTTTGTTTTGGGTCTTTGTGTATCCTTGCATGTGAAACAGGTCTGGATGTAACATGCCGTTAGATTTTGACTGTCTTTTGATTGGGGGATTTAGTCAATTTAAATTTAGGGTTACTGCCATTTGATGTTAACTGGCTGTTTGAGCCATTCGTTGATGAAAATTCTTCTTTATGTTGGTGCTCTTTACTTTTTGGTATATTTTTAGTAAGGCTAATACTGGTTGTTTCTTTCTGTGTGTAATGCCTCTTTCAGAAGCTCTTGTAAAGCAGGCCTGGTGGTAATAAGATCTCTGAGTTCTTGCTTGTTCATAAAAGATTTTATTTTTCCTTCAGTTGTGAAGCTTAGTTTGGCTGGATATGAAATTCTGGGCTGAAGGTTCTGTTCTTTGAGGATGTTGAATATTGGCCCCTACTCTCTTCTGGCTTGTAGGGTTTCTGCTGAGAGATCTGCTGTAAGTCTGATAGGCTTGCCTTTGTGGGTAACCTGACCTTTCTCTCTGGCTGCCCTTAGTATTTTCTCCTTCGTTTCAACCCTGGTGAATCTAACGATTATGTGCCTTGGGGCACATATCGTTGCTCTTCTTGAGGAATATCTTTGTGGTGTTCTCTGTATTACCTGGGGTTGAATATTGACCTGCTTTGCTAGTTTAGGAAAATTTTCCTGAATAATATCCTGAAGGGTATTTTCCAGCTTGGATTCATTCTCTCTGTCACATTCAGGTACACCTATCAAACGTAAATTTGGTCTTTTCACATGGTCCCACATTTCTTGGAGACTTTGCTCATTCCTTTTTATCCTTTTATCTCTAATCTTATCTTCTTGTTTTATTTCATTAAGTTGGACTTTGACCTCTGATATCCTTTCTTCTGCTTGAACAATTCGAGTGTTTAAACCTGTGCATACTTCTCGGAGTTCGGGTACTGTATTCTTTAGTTCCATTAATTCACTTATATTCCTCTCTAAGTTGTCTATTCTCAATAGGATTTCGTCAAATCTTTTTTCAAAGTTCCTAGTTTCTTTACGTTGGGCTACATGTTCTTTTAACTCACAGAAGTTTCTTATTATCCATTCCTTGAAGAGTGATTCTGTCATTGGGATGTGCTCGTTCTCCATCAAGCCTTGTTCCATTGTTGATGTGGAACTGTGATCATCTTTAGAGGGAGAGGCGTTCTGACTTTGAGTATTCTCAGCCTTTTTACGCTGGTTTCTTCCCATCATTGTAAATTTATCCTCCTGTCGTCTTTGAAATTACCAACTTTCAGATTAGGTCTCTTGAGTGGACGTCCAGGTTGTTAGTTCCCAGGGCCAGAGCAGCGGCGTTAAAACTGATGGTGCTTTTCTGCCCAGGATTCTCCTGTCTGGCTTCCGTCTTGTGTCCGTAATAGGCGACTCTGCCTTCCCCTGGCTCCAAACCTTGGTCAGAAGGGGAACCAGTCTTGTTTACTCTGTGCCGAGAGCTGCCGCACCAAGGTGCCCTCACAGCCGCTGCGCTGGTCTCAGGAGTCGTGCTGGGGACCCGTGTGGTTCCTCCACTGGGGATCTTCTGCTCCGTGAGCGACCAGAATTTGTCTGAAAGTGTGGCATCCTCTAGTTCTCTGCGCTTTGACTGAGAGCTGCAATCCTGAGCTGTTATCGATCGGCCATCTTAAAAACCTTTCTCGATGTGTCTTGTTTTTTGAGACGGCGTCTCACTGTCACCCGGGCTGGAGTGTAGTGGTGCCATCTCAGCTCACTGCAACCTCTGAATCCTTGATTCAAGTGATTCTCCTGACTCAGCCTCCCGAGTAGCTGGGATTACAGACACACACCACCATGCCTGGCTAATTTTTGCCTTTTTAGTAGAGACGGGGGTTTCACCATGTTGGCCAGGATAGCCTTGATCTCCTGACCTCGTGATCTGGCCCCCTCAGCCTCCCAAAGTGCTGGGATTACAGGCATGAGCCACCGCACCCTGCCAGATATTGTGTCTTTTACAGATTGAAGGTTTGTGGCAGCCCTTTGTCCGGGAGGGCTATTGGAGCCATTTTTGCCAGTGTGTGTGTCTGTGTCACATGTGAGTAATTCTCACAGGACTGCAGACTTTTTCATGATTATTATATCTGTGATGAGTGATCTCTGATGTGACTGTTTTCACTTTGGGGGGTGTCACCAACCTTGCCCATATAAAAGGGTGAACTTAATGGATAAATGTCGTGTGTGCCCTGACTGCGCCACTGACCGGCCGTTCCCTCCTCTCTCCCCATCCCCTTGAGCCTCCATATTCCCTGAAACACACGATTTTGAAATCAGGCCAATTCAATCAACCCTATAATGGCCTCGAGGTGTTCAAATGAAAGGAAGAGTCAAGATTTCAATCAAAAGCTTAACAGGCCAGGTGTAGTGGCTTATGCCTGTAATCGCAGCACTTTGGGAGGCCGAGGCAGGCAGATCACCTGACACCAGCAGCTTGAGACCAACCTGGCCAATATGGTGAAAACCCATCTCTACTAAAAATATAAAAATTATCAGGACATGGTGGCGGGTGTCTATAATCCCAGCTACTCAGGAGGCTGAGGCAGGAGAATCACTTGAACCCAGGAGGTAGAGGTTGCAGTGAGCCGAGATCATGCCATTGCACTCCAGTCTGGGCGACAGAGCAAGACTGCATCTCAAAAAAAATTTAAAAACACAAATACAAAATCAGCCGGGCGTGGTGGCACACACCCTTGGTCTCAGCTACTCGGGTGGCTGAGACATGAGAATTGCTTGAACCAGGAGGCGGAGGTGACAGTAAGCCAGGATTCCACCACTGCACTCCAGCCTGGGAGACAGACTGCCACTCTGTCTCAAAAAAGAGATTCTTTTCTTTTCTTTTTTTCTGGGAAGTTCACACTGAAAAGAGATTCTTTTCAAAATATTACTGCTGGCCGGGTGCTGTGGCTATCGCCTGTAAGGCCAGCACTTTGGGAGGCCAACATGGGAGGATCACTGAAGCCCAGGAGTTGGAGGTTATTGTAAGTCATGATCACACCACTGCATTCCAGACTGGGCAACAGAACAAGAAAAGAAAAGAAAGAAGGAAGGAATTGAACAGCCATCTCGAGCTTGAACAACCACCCTGATGAGTCAGCGGCCCATCAGCATCAAGGTAGGGCCTCTGCAACAAAAGATTGCAACTTGCTGAGTGCTCCGGTGATCATAGCATTTTTAGCAGCATTTAAAAATTAAGGTATGTACTTTTTTTTTTTTTGAGACAGAATCATACTCTGTCACCAGGCTGGAGTGCAGTGGCGTGATCTCAGCTCACTGCAACCTCTGCCTCCCAGGTTCAAGCGATTCCCCTGCCTCAGCCTCCTGAATGCTGGGATTACAGGCACTCGACACCACACCTGGCTAATTTTTTGTATTTTAGTACAGACAGGGTTTCGCTGTGCTGGCCAGGATGGTCTTGATCTCTGGACCTCGTGATACACCCGCCTCTGCCTCCCAAAGTGCTGGGATTACAGGCGTGAGCCACTGCACCTGGCCGGTGTACACTTTTTTTTAGACATAATGTTGTTGTGCACTTAATAGTCTACAGTATACGGTAAACTTTTTTTTTTAAGATGAAGTCTCAGTCTTGTTGCCCAGGCTGGAGCGCAGTGGCACAATCTCAGCTCACTGCAACCTCTGCCTCCCGGGTTCAAGTGATTCTCCTGCCTCAACCTCCCAAGTAGCTGGGGTTACAGGCATGTGCCGCCACACCTGTGTAATTTTTGTATTTGCAGTAGAGATGGGGTTTCACCATGTAGGCCAAGCTGGTTTCGAACTCCTGACCTCAGGTAATCTACCTGCCTTGGCCTCCCAAAGTGCTGGGATTGCAGGCATGCGTCATTGCACCTGGCCTCTTTTTGTTTTTGAGGCAGGGTCTCGCTCTGTCACCCAGGCTGGAGTGCAGTGGTGCAATCACGATTCACTGCAACCTCAACCTCCTGGACTCAAGCCATCCTCCCACCTATCTCCTGAGTAGCTGCGATGAGAAGTGCGCGCCACCACTCCCAGCTGATTTTTGTATTTTTTGTAGAGATGGGGTCTTGCTCTGTTGCCCAGTCTGGTCTTGAACTCCTGGGCTCAAGCGATCCTCCCTCCTAGGCCTCCCACACTGCTGTGATTACAGTTGTGAGCCACTGCGCCCGGCCTCAATGCCTCCATTCTGAGGTGGCTGCCTCCATCATTTCTTCGCTTTATGGCACTTTGGAATTATCTTGTTCATCTGTGGGTTTCTGAATTTCCTCTCGTCTCCCCACCAGCTGAATGCTCTATGAGAATAGTGAGGGACCCCCATTTCCCCACACAGGGCAAGAACCCCTGGAAATGTGTGCCGCATGAACAGATGGCAGGACGCTGAGGCAGCCAGGTGCCTGCGTGAGTCTTCTCAGGTGTTGAGTTTGGACAGCGCCCCGGATCTCCAACACAGCAGGTAATGCTGACAGCCCGCACCACTCCCCAAGCCCCCGCGATTTACCAAGCTCCTCCCCTGCTTTAGAAAATGGGTGCCCAAGAGGCCCGGGGACCTGCCTATGGAGGAAGAGAGCCAGGGCTGGGTGACGCCAGCGGTGGACGGAGGGGTGGGGTGGGGGGTGTAGGGGCGCTCACCTTCCACGGAGAGCTTCTCCACAGCCCGGCGCTCGCCGCGGGAGCAGTGCGGGGGCAGCGTGTAGCCCTTGATGCTGCGGCCGGTGCGCACGCGGCTGCTGAGCACGTAGTTGGGGTCCAGGTCGTCCCCACCCTGGAGAGCGGGTAGGAGATCAGGACAGAGCCCTGCCCCAGCCACGCCCTCCAGCAAGCCCACGTCTCCCCAGATGCTCCCCCCGTCTCTCTGTAGCTTCCTTTGCCCGCTGCGTCCTCACTTTAGGGGTGTGCAGAGCCTCTCCCCGCCACACACACCTGAGCTCTGTCTCTCCCTTCTCTGTCTCCCATCTGGTAGCTCTGTTTTTCTCTATGCCTCTCTCTCCCCCCATCTTTGTATATTTCTTTTTTGTTTGTTTGTTTGTTTTTGTGGGGGGGGGTGGTTTAGATAGAGTCTCGCTCTGTCATCCAGGCTGGAGTGTAATGGTGCGATCTTGGCTCACAGTAATTTCCGTCCCCCAGGTTCAAGCGAGTCTCCTGCCTCAGCCTCCCGAGTAGCTGGGATTACAAGCATGCGCTACCACGCCTGACGAAGTTTGTATTTTTAGTAGAGATGGGGTTTCCCCATGTTGGTCAGGCTGGTTTTGAACTCCCAACCTCAAGTGATCTGCCTGTCTTGGCCTCCCAGAGTGCTGGGATTACAGGCATGGGCCACCTTGAACGGCCTGCATATTTCCTTTCCTTCCTCTTCTTCTTTTTTTTTTTTTTTTGTTTGTTTCTGAGACAGAGTCTCTCTGTGTTGCCCAGACTGGAATGCAGTGGTGCCATCATAGCTCACTGCAACCTCAAACTCCTGGGCTCAAGCAAGTCCCCTGCCTCAGCCTCCCAAATAGCTGGGATTACAGGTACACACCACCATGCCCGGCTAATTCTTGTATTTTTAGTAGAGACAGGGTTTCACCATGTTGGTCAGGCTGGGTCTTGAACCCCTGACCTCGTGATCCGCCAACCTCGGCCTCTCTTGCGCCCAGCATGCCTCTCCCTTTTCTACATGCTTTTCTTCCTTTCTTCTCCCTCTCCCTTTCCTGCGTCTCTCTGTCTCCTTGGCTGTCTCTGTATCTCTCTGTCCCTCTCTCTTTCCTTTTTTTTTTTTCTGAGATAGAGTGTTGCTCTGTCCCCCAGGCTGAGTGCAGTGGCACAATCTCGGCTCACTGCAGCCTCTGTCTCCTGGGTTCAAGCAATTCTCCTGCCTCCACCTCCTGAGTAACTGGGATTACAGGCTTATGCCACCATGCCCACTTAATTAATTTATTTTATTTTATTTCTTTGAGACCAAGTCTCACTCTGTTGCCCAGGCTGGAGTGCAGTGGTGTGATCTCAGCTCACTGCAACCCCCACCTCCTGGATTCAAGCAATTCTCCTGCCTCAGCCTTCTGAGTATCTGGGATTACAGGTGCATGCCACCACGCCTGGCTACTTTTTGTATTTTTGGTAGAAACAGAGTTTTACTATGTTGGTCAGGCTGGTCTCAAACTCCTGATCTTGTGATCTGCCCGCCTCAGCCTCCCAAAGTGCTGGAATTACAGGCGTGAGCCAACACACCTGGCCTTTTGTACTTTTTTATTAGAGACAGGGTTTTGCCATGTTGGCCAGGCTGGTCTTGAACTCCTGACCTCACCTCGACCAAAGTGATCCGCCTGGCTCGACCTCCCAGCGTCCCTCTCTCTTTCCATCTCTCTGCTTCTCCACATCTGTGTCCACCTCTGCATCTCTCTCCATCTCTGCATGTCTTTCTTCCCCCATCTCGCCTGTGATACCTTTCCTCCCCACCCCGGGCCCTCCCCTCCCATGCATACACTGACCTTGAGGTTCTCGTGGTTGAGGTCAGTCTTGTGCTTGTCCGTGGGTTTGTAGCCCCCGTGGCGATCGGAGATGATGGGGTCAAAGAGGTCCTTGAACACTTCGTAGGACTCCTCGTCCCCGGCCACGCAGCCCACGGTCATGATGAAGGGGTGACCTGGAGGGGTGGGGTGCGGTCAGAGGGGCTTGTCCCCAGCAAGTGGGACCTGGGCTCGTGGGCTCAGTGGAGACTGTGTGCACATGTGTGTGTCGGGGTAGCGAGAGTGGGGTGCATTCAGTACCTCTGGGTAGGAATTGAGGAAACTAAGGGTTGGGAGTGGTGGCTCACGCCTGCAATCCCAGCACTTTGAGAGGCTGAGGTAGGGGGATCTCTTGAGGTCAGGAGTTTGAGACCAGCCTGGCTAAGAGGATGAAACCCCATCTCTACTAAAAATACAAAAAGTAGCTGGGTGTGGGGAGAATGCCTGTCATCCCAGCTAGCTACTCAGGAGGCTGAGGCACAAAAATTGCTTGAACCAAGTGGGTAGAGGTTGCAGTGAGCTGAGATCGAGCTACTGTACTCCAGCCTGGGTGACAGAGTGAGACTCAATCTCAAAAAAAAGAGAGAGAAGACTGAGGTTTGGTGGGAACCAGGAGGGAAGACTGGGAGAGGTCAAGGAGGGAGAAGAGAATGAATCCAGGGCAAGGCCAAAGGGGAAGGCGGACCTTCGGAGGGTACATGGTGCTAAAGACATCAGCACCTTGAAAACATTAGCACCCAAAGTCAAGACATATCAGCCTGAAATGCTGTTAGGTTCTCAGACTACCAGCTGCCACAGAGGGCCAGGAGGGTAAGAGACTTGAAAGACCCTCTTATTTCCCAAATGGAAAAACAGAGTCCAGGAGAGAGGGGCCTCTCCCCTCCATCACACAGCGAGCTGGATGTGAGGGGCACTAGAACCTCCCCTCCACTCCCAGCTCTCCTCGCCTCTGCAGGTGTCCTTTGAGAAACAACCCTAACATTAATAACATCCCCTGTCAGATTTTGGTTTTTTTTGAGGCAGGGTCTCAGTCTGTGGCTGGAGTACAGTGACGGGATCTCACTGCAACCCGCGCCCCCCAGGCTCAAGCCAACCTCCCACCGCAGCCTCCTGTGTAGCTTGGACTACAAGCCCATGTCATGCCTGTCTAATTTTTTTTTTTTGAGGCGGAGTTTGACTCTTGTAGCCCAGGCTGGATGCAATGGTGCAATCTCTGCTCACTGCAACCTCTGCCTCCCAGCTTCAAGCGATCCTCCTGCCTCAGCCTCCCAAGTAGCTGGGATTACAGGCACCTGCTACCATGCCCAGGTAATTTTTGTGGTTTTTTTTTTGTATTTTTAGTAGAGACAGTGTTTCACTATGTTGGCCTTGAATTTCAGACCTCATGATCCACCTGCCTTGGCCTCCCAAAGTGCTGGGATTACAGGCATGAGCCACCGAGCCTGGCCCAATTTTTTGTATTTTTAGTAGAGACAGGGTCTTGCTATGTTGCCCGACTGGCCTCAAACTCCTGGCCTCAAGTGATCCTCCTACCCGGGCCTTCCAAAGTGCTGGGATTACTGGCACAAGCCACTGCCTCCGGCGCAGCTGTCAGGACTCCAGCACTCACTTAGCACCAGATGCCACTCTCAGCACTGCACAGGCATTGCCCTGTGTTTTCACAACGTGGGTGCCCATTTCTCAGATGAGGAGACTGAGGTTGGGGAGATGAACCAATCTCCTCGGGGGTCTCACGTGATTCTCATGCATGTTTATTGCATGGTTTGCTGTCTATTCCACACTGTCCCAAGCCTTTTTTTTTTTTTTTTTTTTTTTGAGACACAGTCTTGCTCTGCTCTGTCACCAGGCTGGAGCGCAGTGGCGCAATCTCAGCTCACTGCAATCTCTGCCTCCCGGGTTCAAGCGATTCTCCTGCCTCAGCCTCATGAGTAGCTGGGATTACAGTTGCATGCCACCATGCCTGCCTAATTGTTTTTGTATTTTCAGTAGAGATGGGGTTTCACCACATTGTTCGGGCTGGCCTTGAACTCCTACCCTTGTGATCCACCCGCCTCGGCCTCCCAAAATGCTGGGATTACAGGTGTGAGCCACCGTGCCTGGACTCCCTTTACATATATTAATGCACTGATTCTCACAACAGCCCCATTTTACAGATGAGAAAACTGAGGCCCCCACTCAGGGGCAGTGGGAGTGGGGCCTGGCCGGCAGCCTCCGGAACACCCATGTAGCCCTTTCTGTGCTCTGCTGGGGAGGCTCACCTGGGTTGTCCACGCCTGTCTGGATGACATCGTCTAGGGTGAAGCCAGATGGGGTCTCCTTGTCCCGCAGCTTCTTGTAGAGCTCAGGGGTCAGCACCTTGGCCATGTGGTTGTTGTGCTTGCTGAGGTCGGGATACTCCTCCTCAGGCTTGTAATTCAGCTTGTACTTGTTGTGGGTGTTTCCGAACGGCATGGTGGTGGCTTAGGAGGCCTGAGGGGCAGGGGAGGGGGGCAGATTAGCTTGCATCTTTATTTTTCTTTTTTTTGAGATAGAGTCTTGCTCTGTCACCCAGGCTGGAGTGCAGTGGTGAGATCTCAGCTCACTGCAACCTCCACCTCCTGGGTTCAAGTGATTCTTGTTATTTATTTATTTAGTTTGAGACGGAGTCTCGCTCTGTCACCAGGCTGGAGTGCAGTGGTGTGATCTCGGCTCACTGCAACCTCCGCCTCCTGGGTTCAAGTGATTCTTGTTATTTATTTATTTAGTTTGAGACGGAGTCTCGCTCTGTCACCAGGCTGGAGTGCAGTGGTGAGATCTCGGCTCACTGCAACCTCCACCTCCTGGGTTCAAGTGATTCTTGTTATTTATTTATTTAGTTTGAGACGGAGTCTCGCTCTGTCACCAGGCTGGAGTGCAGTGGTGAGATCTCGGCTCACTGCAGAGTCTGCTTCCTGGTTCAAGGGATTCTCCTGCCTCAGCCTCCTGAGCAGCTGGGACTACAGGCGTGTGCCACCACGCCTGGCTAATTTTTTGTATTTTTAGTAGAGATGGGGTTTCACCATCTCTACTGGTTGGTCAGGTTGGTCTCAAACTTCTGGGTTCAAGTGATCCACCCACCTCGGCCTCCCACAGTGCTGGGATTACAGGCGTGAGCCACTGCGCCCAGCCTGGCTCACATCTTGCAGATGGCAGCAAGAGAACCAAGTGAGGCGTTGAGGTCAGCCAGGCTGTGTGACCTGGAGCAGGGGAATGTCTCTCTCTGAGCCCCTGCATCTCAGCAGGAAGGCATCTGGAGTCTTAGGTCAGGAGCCCGGCTCTGCCACATCCCAGCCAGGTGAGCCTGAACTAGTCATTCTTGCTGGAGACTCAGTTTCCCCAAGTGGAAAACAGGCCCCACCCCGAGTCTGGAAAAATACCATGTGTGGGTAAAGTGTAGGTTCTGGAACTGGCCCAGGGTTGGATTCCCAGCTCTGCTACCACAACTAGCTGTGTGGCCAGGGGCAAATTGCTTAACCTCTCTGTGCCTCAATTTACTCATCTGGAAAATGAGGATCATAATAGCACTCAGTGCACAGGAGTGTTGAAAGGATTAAATGTGTGAATGGAGATATAGCTCTCAGAACAGTGCCTGGTACACAATAAGCATTATTTCACTTAGCTATTGTTGTTATTATGTTAAGTCTCGCTCTGTCGCCCAGGCTGGAGTGCAGTGGAGAGATCTCAGCTCACTGCAACCTCCACCTCCCAGGTTCAAGCAGTTCTCCTGCTTCAGCCTCCCGAGTAGCTGGCATTACAGGCGTGTGCCATATCCAGCTAGGGTGTGTGTGTGTGTGTGTGTGTGTGTGTGTGTGTGTATGTATTTTTAGTAGAGATGGGGTTTCGCCATGTTGGCCAGGCTGGTCTTGAACTCCTGACCATAAGTGATCCGCCCACTTTGGCCTCCCAAAGTGCTGCGATTATAGGCTTGAGCCACCACACCTGGCCTGTTGTTAGTTTGTGGGAGGACCTGGTGAAAAGGTGGAGGTGAGGGTATTGCTGGGAGTCAGTATGTGAGCAGGTTCTCAGATTACCAATCCAAAGACAAAGGGCTGGGTCTGGGGGGGTGCCGCATGGCTGCCCACACCTCTGTCTGCTGACAGTTCTCCCACAGGGCTCAGCAGGGAAGAGAAGCTCAGCCTCTGGATCATCAGAGCCAGGTTCAAATCCCACCTATGCCATTTCCCTGCTGTGTGACTCCAGGCCAGTCACTAGGCCTCTCTGGAGCTCTGTCTCCTGTGAACTGAGCCTGCCCCATAGGATTTCCAGGATCCTCTGAGCTTGGCCATGGGATTGGCTGAGCACAGGCCCTGACATGGAGTTGGAGCCTGGAACCCTGGTGGCTGCTATTATTGTTATTATTACTTTTTTTTGTAGTGGTGGGGTCTCACTATATTGCCCAGGCTGGTCCGGGACTCCTGGCCTCAAGGGGTCCTCCTGTCTTGGCCTCCCAAAATGCTGGGATTATATGTGTGAGCCACTGCGCCCAGTCCTATTGTTATTATTATTTTATTCACTGGACCCAGAAAGGAGAAAGGACCTCCAGCAGGGGTAGGAGAGGGGGATGGGAAGCAGGTGGGACTGGAGGAGGGCAGTTGGGACCACGGTGAGCTAAGGGCTGGAAGGGGAGCAGGGACCCGCCAAAGACCTTGGGCGCTGCTGTCCAGGGTGGTTATTTTTAGGATCTGGCAGCAGCCTGCCGCCCCACCCCCAGCTGCTGCCCGGCCCCACCCCCACATTCCGGGGCTCGGCTTGCACCAAGTCAGCAGGCCCTGAAACAGGTGGGCCAGGGTGGCTGGGGGGACATGAGTCCAGGCCCTGGGGCTCAAGGACATCCCAGGCTGGCAGCCCAGACCCCTGCCCTTCAGAGGATGCTCCCCCAATCCCTGCCAGGGACACCCCAAGAGCGGGCACTGAGGCAAGGTTGGTGACCCCCCCAAGAGACACAAGCAGAAAGCCCCAGAGCCATGAACCCCCACCACAGTACACTCCCCAGATCACACTGTAAACCAAGTCACACAGTCACACTTCCAAGCTTAGAGACATGCCCAAGATAGAGGCACTCCTGTGTGAGCTACCAAGTCAGATGCAAGGTCACAGGGACCCACACGGCAGCAATCGAAAAGACACCCGAAACACCTGCCGTTGCAGACTCTGCCGGGCGACACACAGACACACCTCCCACGGCTGGTGGCGCCAGTGCTGGTGACAAACTGTAATCAACACGGGCCTGGCTCAATAGCCCCTTGCAGGGGGTGACAGTTGGCAGCTGTCAAGACCCCTGTCATCTCTGGGATCCCTCCCCATAACCCAAGACTTGTGCTGAAGAAATGACAAATCCCAGCGGGGGGTTCAGGCGGCCTCACAGATGGAGGGGACTCCCAGACACAGAGGTCAGCCTTCCCACGCACCAGCCTGCCTTTGTAAAGGAGGGTGTTGGTGGGGCAGGGGGTGGCCCACAGGCCCCTTCCCGAGCTGAGACAGCCTCTGGCACCCACAGAGACTCCCCCTCTCTGGCCCCCACCCAGATTCCTGTCCCCATGCAGTACCTGGCTGGGCTGGGCTGAAGGGGGCTCTCTGTATCCTGGAGGTGACACTAACCCAAAGGAAGGGCCTGCAGCCATGGCCTTATATAGGGGGACCTAGGCTGTGCTATTGGCTGGGAGGGACTGTCCCCAGGGAGGAGTCCTGGAGGGCAGCTGAGCCTCTCACCTCCCTGCTTGGGCACCATGCCCACCCCGAACCCAGGCATGCCTTGCGCCCAGCCCCGTGGCCTTGTATGGGCTAAGCTGCCCCAGGGGCTGGACCCAAGCCCCCCCACCAAACTGATTCCCTGACCAAGTGCTGAGTCGGGCTGGCGGTGGGGACAACTGGCCCCCCGCCGGGAACACGGGACAGTGGCTGGGAACATCCCAAGCACGTAGAAGCCACCCTCCCCTGGCCCCTGAGTCTCCTCCAGCCGCCAGCCCCTCCTGTGTGTGCCCCTGGGCCCTCACCCCTAGCCCAGTCCCAGCGGCACCTTGGGGAACCATGCCGTGGCTCCAGGAGGACCAGGTGCCCTGGGAGCAGGAGGAAGCAAAGGCCAGGAGAGGCTGTGTGGCCGCCTGCTGCCACCACCCACAGGGAGGGTCCAGGCAAGCCCAGTTGCAGGAGAGGGCAATCTAACCCCAGAAACCTGCGCTTGGACGCCCCTTCCTTCTAGGGACTGAGCGGAGGGTAAACTGAGGCTGGCCGAGTTGGGGAGATTCAAACTCAGGGCTGGGGTGGGAGACGGTGGTCACCCTCCCCCTGCTTAACCCTTGCCCCCTCGGTGCCACTGGGAAATCTCTGCTGCGCGGGGGACAGGGAGGGTCTCAGCCGCCAGGAAAGGAGTTATTTTTAGAGGGCGCTTTGCTGTCTCCTCCTCTGCGAAGGCGCTGGGTTTGGGGTGGCTCGGGGGCAGGTGTTGGAGGGGGGATCGCCACGTGTCCTGGTTAATTATAACCGGGCGTCTCGGGTGTCCCCGGGCCTCGCCTCCTTACAAGGGCAGCCACGGGGCCCTGAGTGGCAGCTCCCCGCCCCCCCGGGAAGGGGGCTGGGCAGCGACGCGGTTTAGAGCGCGGGCGCTAGACTCGCACTCGCGCGGATCTGGCATGGCAAGCGCTCTCCGTGCCTCGGCTGTGACCAAGGACTTCAAGGGCTGAGAAGGGGGTTCTGTGGAAGAGGGTACCGCATAGAGGAAGCCGCTTTCTTCTGAGGCGCGCCAAGATTGCAGGCTGATCGGGTCTCCTCCTCCAGGGAGCTCCCAGGATTGCGAGGAAGAAAAGAATGTCCCTTCCCTCTGGGTTCCTCCCTCAGCCAGGGTTTCCTGGGTCTCCAGTCCTCACCTCATACCTTCCCAGGCACATGAGGACTGGCTTAGAGAAAGGGAGCCTCTCTGCCTCTCCCACAGACGCCTGATCTGAGTGGGGCAGGGGAGAAGGGTGCTTTAGAAACGTTTACATGGGGCCCAGCCCCTTCCCAGCAAACTCAGATTGGCAAGGGTCTCTTTCAAGGTTATGGAAACTGAGGCCCAGAAAACTAAATGGAACTGGGCTAGAGACAGTGATCCGTCAGGCACTTCCTGAGGCCACAACAAAACACAAAACCCCTGCCCTTCTGGAGGCAATAGAGCAAGAGGGTCACAGACGAGGGGACAGCACGGCAGGGGAGGCTGAGGCAGGCCTCTTTCGGAAGGTGACAGCTGAGCAGAAACCTGAAGGAGAGCAGGGAGCCAGCCATGTGCGAATCTGCGAAGAACAGCAGGTGCAAAGGAGCTGAGGTGGGAGTGGCTGGGCATATCTGAGGACAGAGGGAAGGAGGCCAGGGGGCTGGAGCAGATGCGGCCAAGGAGAGATGGGAGGAAGAAGATGAGGTTGGACGGGGTACAGCAGCAGACCCATGGCACCCTAGGGGCTGTGGGAGGAGTTTTAATTCCATTGTGATTGACGTGTTAAATGGGCCAGGCGGGGTGGCTCATGCCTGTAATCCCAGCAGTTTGGGAGGCAGAGGCAGGTGGATCACTTGAGGCCAGGAGTTCAAGACCAGCCTGGCCAAGATGGTGAAACCCCGCCTCTACTGAAAGTACGAAAATTAGCCAGGCATAGTGGCACACACCTATAATCCCAGCCAATTGGGAGACTGAGGCATGGGAATTGCTTGAATCTGTAGGCGGAGGTTGCAGTGAGCTGAGATGGTGCCATTGCACTCCAGCCTGAGGATAGAGCGAGACTCGGTCTCCAAAAAGCCAAGAAAGCAAGAAAGAAAATGTTAAATGGATGAGACATAGAAAGACAAACAGCACATGTTATTTGTGGGATCTAAAAATCAAAACAAGAAGGCTGAGGCAGGAGGATTGCTTGAGCTCGGGAGTTCAAGACCAGCCTGGCTAACATGGTGAAACCCTGTCTCTACTAAAAATACCAAACTTCGCCAGGAATGGTGGCATGCACCTCGTCTCAGCTGAGATGAGGGGATCACTTGAGCCTGGGGAGGCGAGGCTTCAGTGAGCTGTGATCATGCCACTGCACTCCAGCCTTGGTGACAGAGCAAGACCCTGTCTCAACAACAACAAAAAAAGAAACAATTGAAGTCACGGAGACAGAGTAGAAGGATGGATACCTGAGGCTGTGAAGAGTAATAGGCCAGGTGTGGTGGCTCACACCTGTAATCCCAGCACTTTGGGAGGCCAAGGAGGAAGGATTCCTTGAGCCCAGGAGTTCGAGACCAGCCACAACAACAAGGCTAAACCTCATCTCTGCAAAAAAATACAAAAACTATGAAAATTAGCTGGGCATAGTGGAGTGCAGCTGTGGTCCCAGCTACTCAGGAGGCTGAGGTGGGAGGATTGTTTGAGCCCAGGCAGTGAGACTGCAGTGAGCTGTGATGGAGCCACTGCACTCCAGCCTGGGCAAGAGAGTGAGACCCTGTCTCACACACACACAAATTAATTAATTAAAATAACTAAAGGAGTATAATTGGCTTGTTTGTAACACAAAGGATAAATGCTTGAGAAGATGGCTACTCCCTTCTCCATGATGTGATTATTACAAATTGCATTCCCGTATCAAAACATTTCATGTACCCATAAATATACACACCTACTAAATAACCACAAAAATTTTAAAAATAATTTTAAAAATATTAAATGGAGAAAATTATCATCATCATCCCACGGTGAGATTGACAGGAGACACTGAGGGTCATAAGCAGAAGAGACTGGATCCATGCCACACATATTTTGGGTGGCACAGCCCAGCCACACCTTGTGGGAGGGTTTGATTTTTTTTTTTTTTTTTTCTAGATGAGGTCTTGCTCTGTCACCCAGGCAGTGGCACAATCTCAGCTCACTGCAACTTCCACCTCCTGAGTTCAAGCAGTTCTCCTGCCTCAGCCTCCCGGGTAGCTGGGACTGCAGGTGTGCACCACCACGCCAGGCTAATTTTTGTATTTTTAGTAGAGATGGGGTTTCCACTTTGGCCAGGCAGGTCTTGAACCCCTGACTTCAGGCAATTCTCCTGCCTCGGCCTCCCAAAGTACAGGGATTACAGGCATGAGCCACCCCGTCTGGCCCCTTTCACACTCTTATTAGTCACACATTGTCAGAAGCCCGTTCTATGTTTGGGGATTCCTCATTGTGATCCTGCCTCCTTTGGAAAAGCTGAAGATGCCAGAAACTCAATTTCCCAGAATCCCTTGCAGCAGTGGTCCAACCCAGTGACCTGGGCTGAGCCAATCAAACGCTCCAACAGCACCTTGTGTCTTGAGCGCCCTCTGCTTTGAGTCTTAAAGGAACAATCGCCCAGCTGGGTACTGTGGCTCACGCCTGTAATCGCAGCATTTTGGGAGGCTGAGGTGGGAGGATCACCTGAGATCAGGAGTTGGAGACCAGCCTGGTCAACATGGGGAAACCCCGTCTCTACTAAATTACAAAAAATTAGCCAGGCGTGGTGTCGGGCACCTGTAATCCCAGCTACTCAGGAGGCTGAGGCAGGAGAATCGCTTGAATCCAAGGGCAGAGGTTTCAGTGAGCTGAGATCACGCCACTGCACTCTAGCCTGGGCGACAGAGCAAGACTCCATCTAAAAAAAAAAAAAAAAAAACAGCCACTCCACAGTCTCTGCCCTATTAACTTTTATTTGTTTTTTTTTTTTAGACATGGGTTCTTGATGGGGTCTCGCTCTGTTGCTCGGGCTGCAGCACACTGGCTATTCACAGGCTCATTCATAGTGCACTTCAGCCTCCAATTCCAGGGCCCAAGCAGTCCTCCCGCTCCAGCCTCCTGAGTAGCTGAGAATACAGGCGCACACCACCATGCCAGGCCCTGACAGTTAACTTTTACTGAGCGCACCTATATGTCAAGTACTGTGCTAAGTGCTTTACATAGGTTGACTCATTTAACATTCCTAACAATAAGGCTCAGAGAGGTTAAGACTTGCCCAAAGTCACACAGCTGGAAGGGGGCAGAACTGGGAATCAAATGGGCATAAGGCTGCCGAGAATGGATTCAGGCTTTGGTGAAAATAACTTCCAGGCCAGGTGCGGTAGCTCACACCTGCAATCCCAGCACTTTGAGAGGCTGAGGCAGGTGGATCACCTGAGTCAGGAGTTCGAGACCAGCCTGATCAACATGGAGAAAACCCTGTCTCTACAAAAAACACAAAATTAGCTGGGCATGGTATCGCATGCCTGTAATCCCAGGTACTCGGGAGGCTGAGGCAGAAGAATCACTTGAACCCAGGAGGTGGAGGTTGCAGTGAGCCAAGATCTCACCATTGCACTCCAGCCTGGGTAACAAGAGCAAAATTCCATCTCAAAAAAAAAAGAAAAGAAGAAGAAAACTTCCAGGCTTGTCCCCAAGGTCACACTGTATTGTCAGCCCAAGATCTCTTCCAGTCATCAGGCTCTGGTGTACCCACTTCCCCGACCCACCTCCCATCACCCCAGCAGTCTGACTTCAGGGTCCAAGCACTTTAATGGGTATTCACTAGTTTCATCCTCCAACAGTCCTATGAAGTGGGTACTGCCATTTAAAAAAAAAATTACTTTTCTTCTGGGAGTCTAGAAGTTACTGTCGTTTTTATAAATCAGGAAAGTCAGGGTGGCCCAGAGAGGTTGCAACACTTATCCAAAGTCACACAGCAGGGAAGTAGCAGAACCAGATTTGACTAGGCTGTCAGTCCCGGAGCTCATCTTCCTAACGTCTTCCTGATCCCCCCTTCTTCATGTTGAAGCCCCATTTCACAGAGGAGGAACGCTGGGGCTGAGGAAGGGCAAGGGAATTGCCCAAGGTCACAGCCAGTATAACTGGATTTCCAGCCTACACTCTTCTCCCTCCATTCCCAAGGCAGCCTTGCCCTCAAACCCCATCTTATTCTTAAGCGTCTCATCTGTCTCTGTCCTTACGCTCAGGAAGAGGCTGCCACCTCCAGGAGAGACTCTGGGAAGGCAGCACTCCACCCCCATGGCCCACTACCCTGTACCCATCCACTCCTCAAATCCCTTTCCCAAACTTGGCCATTTACGATGCCATTTGATTCACAGAATACAAGTTGTAAATCAAGGCCAGCCGTAGGGCTGAGGGGTCGAGGCCCTGCCCATACCTCCTTTCTGTTCCTGGACAGCCAGGCCAGGCCTGTAGCCCCATAATCAGCTGAATAGAGTCTGGTCCATAGGGTGGTGGGTGGTGAATAAGATTCTTTCATGGCTCCCAACCTGTCCTGCCTCATTTTTTTTTCTTTGAGATGGAGTCTTCCTCCCGCCAGGCTGGAGTGCAATGGCACGATCTTGGCTCACTGCAACCTCCGCCTCCTGGGTTCAAGCAATTCTTCAGCCTCAGCCTCCTAAGTAGCTGGGACTACAGGCACACACCAAGGGATGCCCAGGTAATTTTTGTACTTTTAGTAGAGATGCCGTTTCTTGGCCAAATGGCCTCGATCTCCTGACCTCATGATCTGCTCACCTCAGCTTCCTAAAGTGCTGGGATTACAGGCATGAGCCATTGTGCCCGGCCAATTTTTTTATTGTTTGTAGAGATGCAGTCTTGCTGTGTTGTCCAGGGTGGTCTTGAACTTTTGGCCTCAAGTAATCCTCCTGCCTCGGCCTCCCAAAGTGTTGGGATTACAGGTGTGAGCCACCATACCTGGCCCGTTTTTACATTCTGTTATCATTTCAAATGTATTCTTTATATTGGAACTGTTATATTTGAAGTGTATGGATGGTCACACTTATTCCTATTTTTTTCCCAAATTTACTCTTTTTACTGAGGCGTAATTTATATTCAGTGAAGTGCCCTAATCTTAACATCAGTGAACTTTTATATATGTGTGCATGTGAATAACCATCACCAGGATCAAATGACGACTTCCAGCTCCCAAAGAAACTCCCTTGTGTCCCCTCCCAGTGAATGTCTCTCCTCCAAGAAAACTATTCTTGCCAGACATGGTGGCTCATGCCTGTAATCCCAGCAATTTGGGAGGGCGAGGTGGGCGGATCATTTGAGGTCAAGAGTTCGAGACCAGCAGGACCAACATGGAGAAACTACTAAAATACTAAAAATACAAAATTAGCTAGGTGTGGTGGCGTGTGCCTGTAATCCCAGCTACTTGAGAGGCTGAGGCAGGAGAATCGCTTGAACCTGGGAGGTGGAGGAGCCGAGATTTTGCGACTGCACTCCAGCCTGGGCAACAAGAGCGAGACTCCATCTCAAAAAAGAAAGAAAGAAGAAAGAAAGAAAGAAGAAAGAAAGAAAGAAGGAAAGAAAGAAAGAAGGAAAGAAAAAGAAAGAAAGAAAGAAGAAAGAAAAAGAAAGAAAGAAAAAGAAAGAAAAGAAAGAAAGAAAGAAAGAAAGAAAGAAAGAAAGAAAGAAAGAAAGAAAGAAAGAAAGAAAGAAAGAAAGAAAGAAGGAAAAGAAAGAAAGAAAAGAAAGAAACTCCCAGCCCCAAGTGAGCCTGCAACCTCCAGTTCCTGGGCTGCAGGCTTAGCTTCCCAAAGTGCTGGAGTGGCAGGAGAATAGGGAATTAGGGTAATGGAGGTTCAGCAGGTGCAGCCACTTTGCATAAGCAACGGAATAGCGGGTGCAGCCAGTTCCCAGAGGCAGGAAGGCAACAGGTGCGGTTTACAGGCTGTATCCTCCCTCCCAGTAATACGCCACTCCAGCCTCTGATTGACTGCGAGCCTGGTCTCCACTTTAGCTCTGATTGGTCGAGAGCCAGTCATTCATAGCATATAACCAATTGGAGGCCTCTGAAGAGCACCTAGGGGTGTTGCTGGGTTCTTTGTAGCTTAATAAAAGCTCTAACTGGTAGGCCCGTGCATTGGCTCACATTTAATCCCAACACTTTGGGAGGTCGAGGCGGCCAAGTCACTCGAAATCAGGAGTTTGAGACGAGCCTGGCCGACACGGTGAAAAACCCGTCTCTACTAAAGGTACAATAATTAGCTGGGCGTCGTGGCGTGTCCGTGGTGGCGCGCGCCAGTAGTCCCAGGCTACTCTGGAGGGCGAGGTGGGAGAATTGCTTGGAACTTGGGAGGCGGAGGTTGCAGTAAGCTGTGATTGTGCCACTGCACTCCAGCCTGATCAACAGAGCAAGACTTTGTCTTAAAAAAGACAACCCTACTTGGGGAGGCGCTCAAGCCGCTCTCACTCTGTGAATTTTCTTAGATAAATCTCTGCTTTGTCTTTTGTTGCTTTTTTTTCTTTTCTATCTTTCTCTCTTTCAACACACTACCCCAAAATGCAATAGCTTTTTTTTTTTTTGGAACGGAGTCTCACGCCGTCGTCCAGGCTGGAGTGCAATGGTGTGATCCCTGCTCCACTGCAACCTCCACCTCCCAGGTTCAAGAAATTTTCCTACCTCAGCCTCTCCCCAAGTAGCTGGACTTACAGGTGTGGACCACCACGCCTGGCTAGTTTTTTTGTTTGTTTTTGTTTTTAAGAGGGAGTTTCACTCTTGTCTGCTTCCCGGGTTCAAGCAATTCTTCTGCCTCGGCCTCCTAAGTAGCTGGGATTACAGGTGTCCAGCTAATTTTTAATTTTCATTTTGTAGAGATGCGGTTTCACCATGTTGGGCAAGCTGGTCTCAAATCCTGACCTCAGGTGATCCACCCAAAGGTGCTGGATTACAGGTGTGAGCCACCATGCATGGCCTTTTTTTTTTTTTTGAGACTGAGTTTTGCTCTTGTTACCCAGGCTGGAGTGCAATGGCGCGATCTCGGCTCACCACAGCCTCCGCCTTCTGGGTTCAGGCAATTCTCCTGCCTCAGCCTCCTGAGTAGCTGGGATTACAGGCACGCGCCACCATGCCCAGCTACTTTTTTGTATTTTTAGTAGAGATGGGGTTTCACCATGTTGACCAGGATGGTCTCGATCTCTTACCTCGTGATCCACCCGCCTCGGCCTCCCAAAGTGCTGGGATTACAGGCGTGAGCCACCACGACCGGTCGGCCTTTTTTTTTTTTACATTTAATTTTGAGACAGGTTCTCACCTCTTGCCCCATTCTTTTTCACCCAGGCTGGAGTGCAGTGGCACTATCATAGCTGACTGCAGCCTTGACCTCTGGGGCTTATCCTCCACCTGAGTCTCCCGAGTAACCGGACCTACAGGTGTGCATCACCACGCTTGGCTCGTTTTAACTTTTTTTTTTGTAGAGATGGGGATTTTGCTATGTTACCCAGGCTGGTCTCAAGCAATCCTCCTGCCTCGGCCTCCCAAAGTGCTGGGATTACAGGTGTGAGCCATTACCCTGGCCAATAGCTCTAAAATGGATATGGGGTTCGCTGAGACTTGGCTGATCCGGGCTGAGCTTGGATGGAATCTCTGCTTCATATGGGAACATTGTGCTGTGCAGGCTCAGAGGAGAAGCCCTTCTCATGGGGATGCTGAGATGCAAAAAGAAATGTTCAAGGTTTCAAGGCCTAAGCTTGGAACTGACACGACTGTCACTTGTGTCCCTCTGTTGCTGGCCAAAGCCAGTCACATGCCACACCCCATCTTCCTCCACAGGTAAGGATTATTTCAGATGTGCTTTGCTTTTTTTTTTTTTTTTTTTTTTTTTTTTTTTTTTTTGGAGACAGAGTCGCACTCTGTTTCTTAGGCTGAAGCGCAGTAGTGGGATCTCAGCTCACCGCAACCTCCACCTCCCAGGTTCAAGCAATTCTCCTGCCTCAGCCTCCTGAGTAGCTGGGATTACAGGTGCACCCCACCACGCCCAGCTAATTTTTGTATTTTTAGTACAGATGGGGGTTTCATCATGTTGGTCAGGCTGGTCTTGAACTCCTGACCTCGTGATATGCCTCCCAAAGTGGTGGGATTATAGGCGTGAGCCACCGCACACAGCCCCCATCCAGGGGTGCTTTTCTTAAATGGGCGCACACACTGGACCATCCACACCTGATTCATATCCTGCATCTCTGGAAGGATATTGGAAATCGGTCATCAGGTTTGAACATTTTTTTAACTGTATTTTTTTTTCTTTTTGAGACGGATTCTCACTCTATCACCTCAGCTGGGGTGCAGTGGCACAATCTCAGCTCATTGCAACCTCCGCCACCCAGGTTCAAGCAATTCTCCTGCCTCGGCCTCTGGAGTAGCTGGACTAGCACGTGCCACCACACCCCGCTAATTTTATTTTGTATGTTTAGTAGAGATGAGGTTTCACCATGTTGGCCAGGCTGGTCTCAAACTCCTGACCTCAAGTGATATACCTGCCTCAGCCTCCCAAAGTGCTGGATTATAGGTGTGAGTCACTGTTCCTGACCATTTTAATTTTTTTTTTAAGATGGCTCTGTCTCCCAGGCTGGAGTGCAGTGGCTTTATCTCGGCTCACTGCAGCTCCCTCTCCCAGGTTCAGGCGATTCTCGGGCCTCAGCCTCCCAAGTAGCTACCACACCCAGCTGATTATTATTATTTTAAAGTAGAGATGGGATTTCACCATGTTGTCCAGGCTGGTCTCAAACTCCTGACCTCAGATGATCCACCTGCCTCGGCCTCCCAAAGTGCTGGGATTACAGGAGTGAGTCACTGCGCCCACCCTATTTTTTAAATTAAAAAACTATGGCCAGAAGGTGAAAATAGGAATATCCCACCCTATGTACCCATTTTCTTGACATGGCAACTGAGGCTTTAAGGGATAGGATGGGGCATTTGTTGAATGCTGTGTTGCATATGCAAGCAGTTTCTCCTCTCTGAGTCTGTTTCATCTTTTTTTTTTTTTTGACAGGTTTGCTGTCACCCAGACTGAAGTGGAGTGGCATGGTCACAGCTCACTTTGGCCTCAAGCTGCTAAACTCCAGCGATCCCCCTGCTTCAGCTTCCTGAGTAGCTGAGACCAGGTATGAGACATCAGACATGGCTAATTTCTTTTCTTTTTTTTTTTTTAAATACTCTTAAGGCATTTATTTACTACAACATTCTCCGATTTCACATTAGCTTAAAATTCAATTCAGTCTTGACATTTCTCCACTGAGGCTACTGCCTCAGCACATGACATAACCCCTCCGGCAACACTCAGTGTGACCCGAATCCGAACGGTGAGCCCCAGGGTCAGCCTCTTTGTTTCCCAGGTGAACCGACTAGATGTTGATACTGCTCCGCTACAAGGTGAAAGCTCCTAACTCAAACTTACTGGAAAAGGCGTGACGTCTGCAAAGTGCGCTTTAAGAAGAGGTACTTTTTGCTTATGAAAAGAAACCAGTGAGGCCTCTAAGGATACTGAAAGGGAGTATTTGACAGTGCAGCACGTGATTCGGAGTGAGGAGTCCGGGTGTTGCTCTGCTGCTCCAGGCTGTTCATACTCTTCCTGCTCCTCCCGTGGGCCCCCTTCCTCAGGTATCACAAAGCCTCCCATCTGTGGCATACAGAATGGCTACAATCCTCCGCAATACCAGCTTGTTTTCCCCCCTCATTCTCCTGGCAAATCAATTCAGTGTTCCGTAGCTTTCCAAAGTAGAAATCCCTCTTTTTTTCCAAGTCTTTTTTTTTTTTTTTTTTTTTTTTTTGAGACGGAGTTTCACTCTTGTAACCCAGGCTGGAGTGCAATGGCACGATCTCGGCTCACTGCAACCTCCGCCTCCTGGGTTCAGGCAATTCTCCTGCCTCAGCCTCCTGAGTAGCTGGGATTACAGGCACGGGCCACCAGGCCCAGCTAATTTTTTGTATTTTTAGTAGAGACAGGGTTTCACCATGTTGACCAGAATGGTCTCGATCTCTTGACCTCGTGATCCACCCGCCTCGGCCTCCCAAAGTGCTGGGATTACAGGCGTGAGGCACCGCGCCCGGCCTCCAAGTCTTCAACAGTAAGTTTCAGTACGTTGACCAGGTGCATCAACTCAGCTGCCTCGTCATCCCCATTGCCCACACCAGGGTTCTTTCGCAGCATGCCAGGGCCAGCCTGAGGAGCCGCAACATTTCTGTGTTGAGATGGGCCTCTGGGGAGCTGCACTGCTAGAACTAAGAGGTTTCTTAGGTTTATTCAGAGCTGGAGCAACGAGGGAGGAGCCACCGCCGTTTCTTGACCTTGTCTGGCAGCCACAGGGTCAGAGTCTTTTCCGTCATAGTTTGCGACAGAAAACTTCTTGAATCACTGAAGGAATTCACAATTGTCCTGAAACTTTCCTTTTACTAATTTGTCCACAGGAATTTTGTCAACACCCATCCTCTTAAAACCCGCTTGTATTTTGAAGTTCTGGGTGTACTCATGTTCTAGCTTAGCTTGGAATTTCACTTTCTTCAAGCAGTGGAGCCAGGGAACAGCATGTCCGTAAACTGACCATAGGCAGCCCCTGCGCACAGCTGTTCGATCTTTGTCAGATTCAGCTGCAGAGACTCATTGATCCAGGCCCGCATGCCATGTGGACTTAGATTATCACCTGTCGCTGACGTTGAGTGTACGTTCACGGCCATCTTCGGCTCTCAGCAGAACCATGTCCACTGCCCGCACCCGGCTCCGGTTCCATCTTCTCATTCAAACCGCCAGACCCCGCCCACTCATGGCTAATTTCTTAAAGATTTTTTTTTTTGCCAGACACTGTGGATCACACCTGTAATCCCAGCACTTTGAGAGGCTGAGGTGGGTGGATCACTTGAGGTCAGGAGTTCGAGACCAGCCTAACCAACATGGTGAAACCCCATCTCTACTAAAAATACAAAAAAAAATTACTTGGGCATGGTGATACATGCCTGTAGTCCCAGCTGCTAGGGAGGCTGAGGCCGAAGAATGGCTTGAACCGGGGAGGCGGAGGCTGCAGTAAGCTGATAACATACCACTGCACTCCAGCCTGGGTGACGGAGTGACACTTTGTCTCAAAAAAATAAACAGGCCAGGTGTGGCGTTGGGCGCCTGGAATTCCGGCTACTCAGGAGGCTGAGACAGGAGAATTGCTTGAACCTGGGAGGTAGAGGTTGCAGTGAGCCAAGATCACACCACTGCACTCCAGCCTGGGCAACAGACTCTGTCTCAAATAAACATACATACATATATATTGTTTTGTAGAGACAGGTTTGCCTTATGTTGCCCAAGCTGGTCTCAAACTCCTAGGCTTAAGCAGTCTTGCCTCAGCCTCCCAAAGCACTGATGACAGGTATGAGTGACCCCCATCTGATCAGTTTCCTCATTTTTAGGTGGGGCTGGTAATAGTGCCTCTCTTGGGGGCTCAGCTGCAAAGATTCTGGGGCTCTGCTACTCCTTGGCTGTGTGACCTTGGACAAATTACTCAACCTCTCTGTGCCTCATCTTTTTCACCTGTGGAATGGAGTGAATCATGGCAGCTGGTGTGAAGATTAACAATTTGCATATAGTAGATGGCACAGGGCAGTCTTGGGTTACTCAAACGTCAGCCGTTGTTGGCGCTGTGTAAATACTTGGGACAGGGCTGGCCTGAAGAAAGGTTTTCCTTAGTTAACATTTTGTTCTTTCAATCTTCATCTCATTTAATCCTCACTGAAATGCTATGTGATGAGTGTGATCATCCCCGTTTTACAGATGAGAAAACAGGCTCAGCCAGAGATCACTATTGCCCCAATTTACGTGGCAGCAAGGCCAGGATTTAAACCTAGATCTGGCCGGGCGTGGCGGCTCATGCATGTAATCCCAGCACTATGGGAGGCTGAGATGGGCGGATCATGAGATCAGGAGTTTGAGACCAGCCTGGCCAACATAGTGGCACCCTATCTCTACTAAAAATACAAAAAATTAGTCGGGTGAGGTGATGTGCACCTGTAATCCCAGCTACTTAGGAGGCTGAGGCAGGAGAATCACTTGAACCCAGGATGCGGAGATTGCAGTGAGCTGAGAACGCACCACTGCACTCTAGCCTAGGGGGACAGTGAGAAACTGTCTCAAAAACAAACCCTAGATCTGCCTGGCTCCCCCCAATCTCCATCTCCTGCCCTCCTCCCAACACACAGTATTTACCATGTGCTACCCTATTATAAGTCTTTTCTGGGGGATTTTCCTTTTTTTTTTTTTTTTTTTTTTTTTTTGAGAAAGAGCCTTGCTCTGTCTCCAGGCTGGAGTGCAGTGGTATGATCTCGGCTCACTGCAACCTCTGCCTCCTGGGTTCAAGCGATTCTCCTGCCTCAGCTTCCCAAGTAGCTGGGACTGCAGGCACACACCACCACGCCTAGCTAATTTTTGTATTTTTAGTAAAGACAGTTTCACCATGTTGGCCAGGATGGTCTCAAACTCCTGATCTCATGATCTGCTCGCCTCAGCCTCCCAAAGTGCTGGAATTACGGGCGTGAGCCACCACTCCTGGCCGGTGATTATACATTAATCCTTACCACAGGCTCAAAGGAGGGTACCCTGTGAATCCTGTTCTATAGACGGAGAATCTGAGGTCCAGAGAGATTACTTCTTGGCTCAGAGGGTCACACAGCTAGCAGATGACCCAGCTGAGATTCATACCTGGGTTTCTGGCTCCAGTCCCTGCACTGACTCGAGGTAAGCACGTGGCGGATCCAGAACCAATGTCCGGTGTCCTGAGGCCAAAAAAAAATGGGGAACAGGGGAAGGGCTCTGCTGCCCTTCAGTTCTCTATCTGCTGTAGAAATAGCTGGAGCTAGGCCAGGAGCAGTGGCTCAGGCCTGTAATCTCAGGACTTTGGGAGGCTGAGGTGGGCGGATCACCTGAGGTTGGGAGGTTGAGACCAGCCTGACCAAAATGGGGAAACCCTAACTACTAAAAATACAAAATGAGCCAGGTGTGGTGGCACATGCCTGTAATCCCAGCACTTTGGGAGGCCGAGGCAGGAGGATCGATTGAGGCCTGGCCAACATAGGGAGACCTCATCTTTATAAAAAACAATAAAAACTAGCTGGGCATGGTGGTGCGTTTGTAGTCCCAGCTACCTGGGACTTGGGAGATGAGGAGGGAACATTGCTTGAACCTGGGAAGTCGAGGCTGCAGTGAGCTATGATTTTGCCATTGTACTCAAGCCTGGGTGATGCCCGTCTTTAAAAAAAAAGCTGGAGTAGGCCCAGTGTGGTGGCTAATGCCTGTAATCCCAGCACTTTGGGAGGCCAAGGCGGGCAGATTACAAGGTCAGAAGTTTGAGACCAGCTTAGCCAATATGGTGAAACCTCGTCTCTCTTCCCCCCTTCCCAAAAAAAGGAAAAAAGTCTCCCCTCCCTCCTCTCCTCCCTCCTACTCCCCCACCCCCCCCAAAAAAAGCTGGAGTAGGCCAGGTATGATGACTCATGCCTGTAATCCCAGCCCTCTGGGAGGCAGAGATGGGTAAATCACCTGAGGTCCAGAGTTTGAGACCAGCCTGGCCAACATGGCGAAACTCCATCTCTACAAAAATTATCCAGGCATGATGGCAGGGGCCTGTAATCTCAGCTACTTGGGAGGCTGAGGTGGGAGAATTGGTTGAACCTGGGAGGTGGAGGTTGCAATGAGCCAAGATCGTGCCACTGCATTCCAGCCTGAGCGACAGAGTGAGACTCCAGCTCAAAAAACAAAAACAAAAGACAAAGGCTGGAGTAGTTAGGATATGAGTTTGAATTTTTATTTCCATGATTTAATCAGCACCCATTGTCCCGAATGCCTTCTCTGTCCTGGGCCTGTGCTGGGTGGCACTGTGGATGTGGTAGAAACTGGCATGGCCCCCAGCGCCGTTCTCCCTTTTTGGGGGTCATAGCCTAATACGGGTCAGATCTGTCCCCCAACACTGATGACCTAGAGTTGGCAGGGCTGAACGTGGGAGCCCAAGAGTCTGCAAACCTGGGAGGTAAAAAGTGCATCCTAGAGGAGAAAGCATCAGCACGGGAGCTCAGAGGACAAGGAAGTAAAGGGCATGTTGGCTGCAATTCAAAGGGGAGTGGGGAGGGGCGCGGAGTTGTGCTGGAGCCACAGACCAGCAGCGCCCTCTGCTGGAAGAATCCCACAGTGCAGTGACCCGGGTACCTCGCGCCTTTTAAGTTTTTTATTTACTTTGAGTCGTAGTTTGGCTGTTGTTGCCCAGGCTGGAGCGCAGTCACTTGATCTCAGCTCCCTGCAACCTCTGCCTCCCGGTTCAAGTGATTCGCCTGCCTCAGCCTCCCAAGTAGCTGGGATTACAGGCATGCATTATCACGCCCAGCTAATTTTGTATTTTTAGTAGAGATGGGGTTTCACCATGTTGGTCAGGGTGGTCTTGAACTCCTGACCTCAAGTGATCCACCCACCTCAGCCTCCCAAAGTGCTGGGATTACAGGTGGGAGCCACCGCGCTCATCCTCAAGTTGTATTAGAATAGCGACCACCCAGCTTTGGCCGGTTTCCTTCCTTCAGTCACAGTTTATTGAGCACTTACTTTGTGCCAGGTTCGGTTGCTAAAGTGCCGACAATGTGGAGCCCGGCCCGCAGAGCTGACATTCTGAAAAGGAACCTATAATATACAGACAGTAGCGAGTATCACCGAGTACTTTCTATGTGCCTTTTTTTCCCCGGGGGGGGGGGGAAGCTGTGTCCCCGTGGGTGCAGTGGTTCACGCCTGTAATCCCATCACTTTGGGAAGCCGAGGCAGGTGGATCACCTGAGGTCAGGAGTTCAAGACCAACCTGGCCAACATGATGAAACCCCATCTCTACTAAAAATACCAAAATTTAAAAAAAAAAAAAAAAAAAAGCCAGTCTTGGTGGCAGCCGCCTGTAATCCTAGCTACTCAGGAGGCTGAGGCAGGAAGAATCGCTTGAACCTGGGAGGCAGAGGTTGTAGTGAGCTGACAGTGCCTTTGCACTCCAGCCTGGGTGACAGAGTGAGACTGTGTCTTAAAAAAAGAAAAGTACTGTTTCTTTATTATTAACATTCAATTCTCAAAGCCTTCGAGTATTTGCATTTTATTAACTAGGGAAACTAAGACACAGAGAGGTTAAGTTACTTGCCCAAGGCCTACACAGCAAATAAGTGCTGGACTCACTTGAACCCAGAGCCCAATTCTTAGATATCACATTCCCTTGCCAATAATATAATGTACTCCCAGCTACTTGGGAGGCTGAGATGCGAGAACCGCTTGAACTCCGGAGGCTGAGGCTGCAGTGAGCCGAGATCGGGCCACTGCATTCCAGCCTGGGTGACAGAGTGAGACTCCCTCAAAATAGAGGAATATAATAGAATAATTTTAGGCCCTGAAAAGTTTTGTGAACAAAATCAAGAGGGGTATGTAATGTTTTTGCGGAAGGGTGCCATTTAGAAGGGGGCAATCAGGGACGGCCTACCGGAGGAGGTGGCCCTAAAGACGATGAGATGTGTGGGAAGAGAGATCGAAGCAGGGGACACAACCAAGGAAAAGGCTCTGCGGCCAGCACTGCCAGAAAGCCACTGTCCTGAGATCTAAAGTTTCCAAGATTTTAGCCAAGGGCCCTGCACTGCAATCACCCTGATTCCACGTGCCCTAGAGGTTACCAGCTCCGCGTGCGAAGTTCTGCCATTCCCACGGGGCCGCAGTCACGAGGCTGAACTTCCCGCGGGCGGTGGGCGTGGCCGGCTCACCTGCGGGGGGAGGGCTCCCATCAGCCCCGCCCCGCCCCGCCCCGCCCCGCGGAGGAGCCGCCCGTGGTCCCAGACGCCGGGCGCAGCGGGAGCGGCGGGGCGTGCCTGGCCTGCGGGACGCCGCCGAGCGCAGCGGGGGCGAAGCGGGGCCGGAGCCGCCGCGGTCAGGTGGGCACCAGGAACGGGGCGCGGGACTCTTGGGGAGCTGCAATGATGGGGGGCGGGGGTGAAGGGTGAGAACGGGGGCCTGGAGCAACCCTGGGCCTGTTTGCCCTGCGCCGGGAAGGGCCTTGGGGCTCCCGAACACCCTTCTGCCCCGTCCTGGGACTCCCCGGGGTCTGGAGGTCTGGCAGGGGCCGCGCGCCCCCAACCCCAGCGCAGGTAAACAGGAGCGAGAATGGGGCTAGGCCTGGAAGAGGGAAGGAGGGGTCCCTTGTGACGGCGGGAGAGCCTGGTGCACGGGGCTGGGCCGGCCAGGGTAAGGTGGTGCGGTTTGCGAGGCTGGGCCACGATGGGGCTCCTGACTGCCTCTGTGTGTGAGGCTCTGTGTTTGTCAGGTTGTGGGTATGGAGGTGAAAGCGACTGTCCGCCGTGTAACCCTGTGATGGGACTGTATGCATGACACTTTCAGCAATGTGAAAACGTGGGCGACCTCTTGACTGTGTGTCTGGAATGCTGTGTGTGTGTGTGTGTTGAGAATTGGATTGTTGGTAGCACTTTATGACCAAGAGCTAGAGCGGCTGTAGTCAACTTTCTGCTTGGGCTGATGTGCGTGTGTGTGTATGGCAGGGAGTGGAACTGGTTGTAGGATTAGCCGTGAATGTTGATCAAGAGGTTGTGTGGCTGTGGTTGTCTTTCTGCCTGTCAGGTGTGTGTGGTGGACAGCGTGGCACTGGGTCAGTGATAGGTTACTAGATTGACTTTTGGTTGTGTGTCACCGTAATGGTGTGTGGTGGGGCTGTGTCCGGAAGTGGGGCTGTTTCATGGGACGGTACAGGTGGAATCTAGGGGTTGGATGAGTGAGGTGTGGAAGCATGTGAAGCCTTTGTGTGTGTGTGTGTGTGTGTGTGTGTGTGTGTGTGTGTGTGTGTGTGTAGGGAGGATCTGGAGGGTGTGTAACCTGCATTGATGCCGTGGCTGGCAGTGGTGTGCAATGGAGAGTTTGTTGTGGGGTGTGTAAGTTTGGGAGATGGGAGTGGAGACGTGGACATCTAAGTGGGATTCTCCTCTGAGTGGGTGACAGGAGGGAAAGGGGGGTCTTCGTCAGGGATGGGTGTGTGGGGCTGGGCCTGTGATTACCAGCTGTGCAGTTGTGCACCCTGGGCTCCCTGTAAATGTGGGACCTGCTGTGTGTCTGGGACGCAGCCTGAGTGCTGGGTGGCTGTGGTTGAGCGTGTTTGTTGCTGTGGTTGTTGGTCTGGCCGTGGAGTGGTGTGTGTGTAGCTGTGTCTGAGGTTATGGAGGGAGGTTGTTACATTGGCAAAATTGTGTGAATGGTCGTGGTTGTAAGGGTGACTCTTGAGACTGGTTGTGAGTTCAACCACTGATACGTGTGTGTGAGGTATGAGAATAGGTATGGTGTGATCTGTAATCTCAACACTTTGGGAACCTGAGGTGGGAGGATTGCTTGAACACAGGAGTCCTAGACTAGCCTGTGCAATATGGTGAGACCCCATCTCTACAAAAAAACAAAAATTAGCTGGGCATAGTTTAGTTTTTTAAAAATTAAAAAAAGCTTGGCTGGGAGTGGTGGTTCACGCCTGGAATCATAGCACTCTGGGAGGTCAAGGCAGGTGGATCATTTGAGGTCAGGAGTTCGAGAGCAGCATGGACAACGTGGTGAAACACCATCTCTAAAAATACAAAAATTAGCCGGGCATGGTGGTAGGCGCCTGTGATCCCAGGTACTTGGGAGGCTGACGCAGGAGAATCATTTGAACCTGGGAGATAGGGTGTGGTGAGCCGAGATTGTACCCATTGCACTCCAGCCTGGGCAACAGAGTGAGACCTGATCTCAAAAACATAAAATCAAATTTTAAAAAAAGGCCAGGTGTGGTGGCTCACGCCTGTAATCCCAGCACTGTGCGAGGCCAAGGCAGGTGGATCACGAAGTGAGATCAAGACCATCCTGGCCAACACGTTGAAACCCCATCTCTACTAAAAATACAAAATATTAGCTGGGTGTGGTGGCATGCGCCTTTAGTCCCAGCTACTTGGGAGGCTGAGGCAGGAGAATCACTTGAACCCAGGAGGCGGAGGTTGCAGTGAGCCGAGATCCTTCCATTGCACTCCAGCCTCGGCGACAGAGTGAGACTGTCTCAAAAAAATTTTTTTTAAATGTTCACACACATCAACATCAACACATATATACATATATCTAGAGAGAGAGATCAGTGACAAGTCTGTGGTGCACAAAGTGTGCAGGCCCCTTACTGTATGTGATTGCGCGTGTGTGACATAGAAACTGCTGCACTGCTTATGGTGGACGCAGTGCCTTGAGCGAAGTGTGCGTGAACGTGGCATCCCTCCGCGCACATCCACAGCTTTCTGTTCTGACAGCGGAACTGAATCGCAGTACACAGTGTGTAGGTGTGGGAGTCCCTGCTGGCCAGGCCTGGAGGGGGAGGAGGAGGAGGTGGGGAAGCTGGCGGGGGCTCCAAAATGATCCTGGGAGTATGTGAATCTAGAGGTGTGTGAGGCACTTTATGGGGCTGTGTGAGTTTGGGAGACAGTGTCAGGGTCAGGTGCACGGAGATGGTCTGAGTGAGTGATTTCACGAGTGGGAGAGACAGTTAGTTTCTGCGTGAGTTTTCCTCTGCTTAGACTAGCATCTTTTTCTTTTCTTTTTTTTTTTTTTTTTTGAGAAGGCATCTCACTCTGTCATCAGGCTGGAGTGCAGTGGCACCCTCTCGGCTCACTGCAACCTCGGCCTCCCAGGTTCAAGTGATTCTCCTGCCTCAGCCTCCCAAGTAGCTGATATTACAGGCACCCACCACCACATTGAGCTTAATTTTTGTATTTTTAGTAGAGAGGGGGTTTCACCATGTTGGCCAGGCTGGTCGCAAACGCCTGACCTCAGGGGATTCACCCGCCTCAGCCTCCCAGTGCTGGGATTACAGGCGTGAGCCACCATGCCCAGCCTTGGCTTTTATTTCTGAAAATATACCTGTGAGTTGGGTGGAATTTCTAAAAGGGAAGTGTGTACAGATTGTTTTTGAAGGAACAGTATATGTGTGTGTGCCTGAGTGTGTTGTTAGGTTGTATTTCTAAAAGGAAAATGTAGGTGTGTGTAGAGTTGTATTTTTAAGAGGAGAATGTATATGTTGATTTTTTTTTTTTTTTCTGTTTTAAACTGGGTCTTGTGCTGTCGCCCAGGCTGAGCGGTGCAGCTCCAACCTCCTGGGTTCAAGCGATCCTTCCACCTCAGCCTCCAGGTATGCCACCAACCACACCTGGCTAAATTTTTGATTTTGTTTGTAGAGATGGGGTCTCGCTGTTTCCCAGGCTGGTCTCAAACTCCTGGTCTCAAGTGGTCCTCCTGCCTCAGCCAGAATTCCAGAGTGCTGGGAATACAGGTGTGAGCCACACACCTGGCCTCCACTGTATTTCTAATGAGGGAGTATGTGTGTGTAACTATTTTTGGAGGGTACATGAGTATACCATGTTTTTTGTTTTGAGACAGAGTCTTATTCTGTAACCCAAGCTGGATTGCAGTGGCACGATCTGGGCTCACTGCAACCTCCACCTCCCAGGTTCAAGAGATTCTCCTGCCTCAGCCTCCTGAGTAGCTGGGACAACAGGTGCCCACCCCCACACCCAGCTAATTTTGTTTTGTATTTTTAGTAGAGATGGGGTTTCACCAGGTTGGCCAGGCTGGTCTCAAATTCCTGGCCTCAAGTGATCTGCCTGCCTCAGCTTCCCAAAGTGCTGGGATAACAGGCATGAACCTCCATGCCGGTCCCTGTCTTGTATTTGAGAGAAGGGGACATTTGTGTGTGTGTCAAATTGTATTTCAGAGAGGAGAATGTGGGTGTTGCATTGTGCCTTTAAGAAGGGAGGGTGAGGTGTGTGAGGTGTGCTTCTGAGGAGTGTGTGTGTCTAGGAGGACCCCAGAGGCATCGCCAGCTAAGCTGTGACCCACATACAACCACATGAAGTCCCATGGAGGGGCCCTGCCCACTGTGAGCTGGGCTTCAGACCCTCAGCTGTCCCATGGCCAGTGTGACATCCCTGGACCACACCTATCACATGTGTGTCCCAACAGGCCCTGGGCTGGCTGAGCCTGTCTGTGATGGAAGAGGGTGGAGCCCCTGTTACCTGGGAGCCGACACATGACCCCCTCCTCTACCCCCCCAACCTAGAGGCCTCCTGGGCTTCCAGGGGCCCCAGCCCCTCAGCCTTCTCCTCCCACCACACCCCACCCCCAGTGGTCTGACTGGTTCCCAACAAAAACACCCTAAGAATGAGCTCACGCAGAGGCTGCCGCCTCCACATGTCCCGCCCCACTTGCCCGGCAGAGGAGGGTGCCTCTCCCAGGTCACACGGCCGACCTGGAGCTCTGGGCCCAGAGATCCAGGGGCCTTGGGGTGGGGAAGGCTGGGCAGGTGAGCTGAGGGAAGATGGGGGACCCCCAGGCCAGCTGTTTGCCCTCTCTTGGTTAATTATGCATAGGATTTGGGCAGAACCCTGGGTTGGGAGGACAGAGGAAGGTAGGTTAGAATGTTCTAGATGAGAGCTGGCTAGGTGGGGGGCTGGGGGACAGTCAGCTGAGGGCTGGGATGTGTGTGGAAACTGGGATGCAGAGGGTATGGAGGCAGAGGGCTGGCCAGAATGGGTGGAGTGGGGAAGAGATAGGATGGGGAGAAGTTAGGGGTCCTGATGGCTATTATGGGAGTAGAGGCTGGGGCCAGCTTGCTTGGCCCTGGCAATGATTCCCTGACCCCCCCACTGTTACCCTCCAGAAGCAGCAATGTCTGTGCAGGTGGCAGCACCCGGAAGCGCGGGGCTGGGCCCAGAGCGCCTGAGCCCTGAGGAGCTGGTGCGGCAGACGCGTCAAGTGGTACAGGGTCTGGAGGCGCTGCGGGCAGAGCACTGTGGCCTGGCAGGGCACCTGGCGCAGGCGCTGGCGGGACAAGGCCCAGTGGCTGGCTGGGAGATGCTGGAGGAAAAGCAGCAGGTGGTGAGCCACTCGCTGGAGGCCATCGAGCTGGGGCTGGGCGAGGCCCAGGTATGAGGGGGGCTAGGTGGGGGGCTGGGGGACAGTCAGCTGAGGGTGGGGGAGGGCCAGGTATGAAGCTCACTATTGCAGAGGGGCACACTGGGAGCCTGAAGCCGGCTAATCATGAGATCAGGAGTTCGAGACCAGCCTGGTATCATAGTGAAAACCCATCTCTACTAAAAATTCAAAAACTAAAGGATTACATGCCTGTAATCCCAGCACTTGGGTAGGCTGAGGTGGGCAGATCACGAGGTCAGGAGTTAGAGACCAGCCTGTCCAACCTAGTGAAACCCGGTCTTTACTAAATATTCAAAAATCAGCCCAGTGTTGTGGCAGGCGCTTGTAGTCCCAGCTACTCAGGAGGCCGAGGTAGGAAAACAGCTTGAAGCTGGGAGGCAGAGGTTGCAGTGAGCGGAGATTAAGCCATTGTACTCTAGCCTGAGCAGCAAGAGTGAAACTCCATCTCAAAGTAAAAACAAAAAAAATTAGCTGGGCATGGTGGTACGTGGCTGTAGTCCTAGCTACGCAGGAGACCGAGGCAGGAGGATCACTTGAATCTGGGAGATGGAGGTTGCAGTAAGCCGAGATTGTGCCACTGCACTCCAGCCTGGGTGACAGAGCGAGACTGTCTCAAAAAAAAGTATGGCAGAGCCGGGTGCGGTGACTCACACCTGTAATCCCAGCACTTTGGGAGGCCAAGGTGGGTGGATCATGAGGTCAAGAGATCGAGACCAGCCTGGTCAACATGGTGAAACCCCGTCTCTACTAAAAATACAAAAATTAGCTAGGCATGGTGGCACATGCCTGTAGTCCCAGCTCCTCAGGAAGCTGAGGCAGGAGAATTGAACCTGGGAGGCGGAGGTTGCAGTGAGCCAAGATCATGCCACTGCTCTCCAGCCTGGGTGACAGAGCGAGACTCCACCTCAAAAAAAAAAAAAATGCCAGAGAGGCGCAATGCTGCAGGGCGAGGCCTGGGGAAATCAGGCCTGGGAAGGGGAGGCTCCAGGCCAGAGACCGAGTCCCTTGGCAGCTTTATGGGGTCCTTGTGACAGGGACCCCTGAACCAGATGGCATTCTTCAGCAAACTGAGTCCTGGGGTGAGTGTGGGGGTGAAATCAGAGGGGCCCCTGGGAAACTGAGGACACTGGAGCTGCATTGGTGGAGTCTCTGCAGAACTTGGGGTATTGTGCATAGCAGTGAGGGGCTGCAGCCTGATTTGAGGCCTGGGCTGGGTTGTGGGCTGCCTGGAAGGGTAGGAACCAGCATCGACTTAGGACCCCCACCCCGGGCAGGTACTGCTGGCCCTGTCAGCACACATGGGTACACTGGAGGCAGAGAAGCAGCGGCTGCGGGCACAGGCCCGGCGGCTAGCCCAGGAGAACGTGTGGCTTCGGGAGGAACTGGAGGAGACACAGCGGCGGCTTCGGGCCAGCGAGGAGGCTGTGGCCCAGCTGGAGGAGGAGAAGCACCACCTGGAGTTCCTGGGGCAACTGCGACAGTATGACCCATCTCCAGAAAGCCAGGTACCACAGGCAGGTCAAGGCGGCATGGGGGCTTCACCCTTCACAGAGCCCGACAGTCCCCCCAGACCCTCCTTAGAGTCCTACAGTTCCCCGACTCTCCTTATATTTCCCAGACCCTGCTTTGAGTCCTATAGTCCCCCAGAACCTCCTTAGAGCCCCCCAACCCTCCTTAGAGTCCCTCTGTAGAGTCCCACAGTCCCCCAGACCCTCGTTACAGTTCCCCTGACCCTCTGGAGAGTCCCACAGTCCCCCCAACCCTCCTTAGAGCCCCAGTCCCCCAGAACCTCCTTAGAGTTCCTTAGAGTCCCACAGTCCCCTAGAGCCTCCTTAGTGTCCCACAGTCCCCAGACCCCCAACCCTCCGTAGAGCCCCCAGACAGACCCAGCAGCACTCCTGTAGACACCCCCACCAGCTGCTCCACGAAGTTCCCAGAACCTCGCCTGTCCCCCGGGGCCCCTCACACTCGTGATAACCACCTCCCTCAAACCCTGAGATCCAGGGCCCCATCTCTGAAACCCACACACCTCCTGACCCCCCACTTTCCATGTCCCTGCAGCAGCCTGAGTCCCCGCCTCGCCGAGACAGCCTGGCCTCCCTGTTCCCCAGCGAGGAGGAGAGGAAAGGTGGGTGTCAGGGGGTACATGCCCTGAGGGATGGCAAGGGCGGGGAGGGGGCTCTGAGCTGCCAGACCCTAGTCTCTGAGCAGGGGAGGGGGAGGTAAGGGCAGGTTCAGGAGGACCCTGAATGTGACAATGGGCAGGGTAGCCCCCCTGCACGGCAGGCCCTGTATTCACATTCCACAAGGCAGGTGGGTTGCTGTGTTCCAGCTGGTTAGATGCTAGTGACCCCAATCTTAGAAGTCAGTGTTGGGGGTAGGGCTATAGTTTCAGGGACCAGTTGGGCAGTCTGGCAGTTCTGGGCAGTGTCCCCTCATGCAAGGCTGGAGGAGCAAGAGGCTGCGGTTACTCAGAGCCCACCCCATCCCCCACTTAGGTCCTGAGGCTGCAGGAGCAGCAGCGGCTCAGCAGGGCGGCTACGAGATCCCCGCCCGACTTCGAACCCTGCATAACCTCGTGATCCAGTACGCGGGGCAGGGCCGCTATGAGGTAGCAGTGCCTCTGTGCCGCCAGGCCTTGGAGGACCTGGAGCGCAGCTCCGGCCACTGCCACCCTGACGTGGCCACCATGCTGAACATCCTGGCGCTGGTGTACCGGTGAGTGCTGTGGCTGGCCGTCACTGGGGGAAGGAACGGCAGGGACCGATTGGGTGCTTGTGTTACCCACTCTGCCAGCATGGAGCATCTGGGGAGGTCAGGGCAGGGGACAGCCAGAATAGGAGAGGAAGGAAAAGCTCTGCTATGAGAAGGGGAGAGAGGGAGTGGGACACATCTGGGGGGAGAGTGTCACTTAGCCAGGCAGAGAGGAGTCAGCGTAAACACCAGGGGCCCCAACAGTGCCAGCAAGAGACCTGGGGTGGCTAGAGGCTTGACAGAGGTCTGGGGGCACAAGCTGTGTTAGACACTTAGGAAGGATGGAGGGGCCCCCACAAGGTGCCACCCATGCTTGGTTCAGCCAGGTTCCTCCCAGCCCCTGTGGCTGCAGCTGCCCCAAACCCCTGGCTAACTCCTTCCATCTCTGGGCTGCCCACTGCCCCACAGGGACCAGAACAAGTACAAAGAAGCCACAGACCTACTCCACGATGCCCTGCAGATCCGGGAGCAGACGCTGGGCCCTGAGCACCCTGCGGTGAGTGAGGCCCCGGGGAGGTGGAGTGGGGCTGTCCCCGCCACTCCCTGACCAGTGCCTCCCCCACTCCCACAGGTGGCCGCCACGCTCAACAACTTGGCTGTCCTCTATGGGAAGCGCGGGCGTTACCGGGAGGCAGAGCCCCTGTGCCAGCGTGCTTTGGAGATCCGAGAGAAGGTCCCATCCCCTTGCCCGACCCCGAGGAACCCCGTCCTGTGTAGCCCTCCCCCGAGGAGAACCCCCTGTCCTGTGTAGCCCTCCCCATGCACCCTGAGCACGTACATTGTGACCTTGGTCCTCAGGTGCCCCTTGTGTTTGGTACTGGGAGACCCCAGTTGGAGCCTTGGTCACCCAACCCATCACTCTTGACCTTCTGAGATCCCAGTTTGATCTTGACCCTGACTCCGACGTCTCAGTCTCTCCAACATCAACTGGGTCCCCCCACAGCCTTTCTAACCCCTCATGACATGACAATTGGCAAAAGCCCAACCCTGACCTACCCATCTGACCCTGTACCCCACGAGTTTCTGGATTGCCATGACCTCTGACCTTGGTAATCCCAATTGATGGTAACTTTTGTCCCCTGGTCCCCAACCTCTCAGGTCACTGTCTGCTTTGACATTACCCCTAACTCATGACCACCATATGGCAGTGATGTCATATGGCAGTGATGTCACATGTCCCACCACTCCTGTATGACCCCTGGCCCCCAGGTCCTAGGTGCTGACCACCCGGATGTGGCCAAGCAGCTCAACAACCTGGCCCTGCTGTGCCAGAACCAGGGCAAGTTTGAGGACGTGGAGCGGCACTACGCCCGGGCCCTGAGCATCTACGAGGCCCTGGGCGGACCCCACGACCCCAATGTGGCCAAGACCAAGAACAACCTGGTGAGGCCCAGTGCGGGGGTGGGGTGCCTGCCCTGGGGAGGCACCTACTGGCTGGGTACAGAGTGAGCACCATGGTGGGGAGGGACCCACCAGGCCCGGCCCGGCCCGGCCCTTGGAGCAAGTGTCCCATCAGACGTGAGCTGGCTCAGCACAGAGAACACAGAACATGGAATCAGGAAATGCTTAAGTCCATGGCAGCCTGAGGCCAGCCAGTGGAGGAGGAAGCTGGCAGGCTGAGATGGCAGCACTAGAGAGGTATTGAGCTCAGTGCGGCCAGCTCCCCTCTCAGCCTGGTCCCCACATCACTGGTTCTTAGTGTCCCTATGAGGTGGGAGCTATTGCCCCACTTAGCATGTGAGGAGACTGAGGCACAGAGGCCATGCCACCAGCCCAAAGTAGCGCAGCCAGGCTCAGAAACGGGGTCACCTGCCCTCCATCCCCCAGGCAGGAAGTGGGGCTGGGCTCCAAACTACTCTGCTCCAGGGTGAGGCTTTAGGCAGGGGAGGGATATGGCCAGGTCTGCACAGTAGAAAGTGGGACTGGGGCCAGGCATGGTGGTTCACACCTGTAATCCCAACACTCAGCACTTCAAGACACTGAGGCAGAAGGATCACTTGAGGCTGGAAGTTCGAGACCAGCCTGGGCAACATAGCAAGACCTTGTCTGTACTACAAAACCCAAGTGGGTCTAGATGAAGTTCCCAGACTGGAGCCAAGATCTCCCTGACATTCCCTCTCCACAGGCCTCAGCCTACCTGAAACAGAACAAGTACCAACAAGCGGAAGAGCTATACAAAGAAATCCTCCACCGAGAGGACCTGCCTGCCCCACTCGGTGAGCCTCTAGCCCCTGCCTTCCCTCCTGCTGGGCTTCTCCCTGTCCCCACCTCAGTGTCCCCCCATCTTCCCCCCTAGGTGCCCCCAACACAGGCACAGCGGGTGACACAGAACAGGTGAGGATGGGCTGTGCTTCGGCTCCTGGGGTGGGCGTGGGGACTGCATGGGATCGGACTGAGCAGCGTCCCGGCCCCTCCCCAGGCCCTCCGCCGCAGCAGCTCTCTCTCCAAGATCCGTGAGTCTATCCGGCGAGGAAGTGAGAAGCTGGTGTCCCGTCTCCGAGGCGAGGGGGCCGCCGGGGCAGCCGGGTAGGTGTTGCTCAGGTCAGCACCGAGCCCTGACAGCAGCAGGACCTGCAGCCCAACCCTCTCCCTGTCCTGCTCAAGAACCTTCCCTGGCTCCTATCCCGCCAGGGCCACACACAGATCAAACCCTGTGCTGGAAAGGTCCCTCCTGGATTCACTTGTTTCTTCCCTGCTGCCCGCTTTGCAGAATGAAGAGAGCCATGTCGCTCAACACACTCAACGTGGATGGTGCGAGGGCGCCTGGGTCTCAGGTGAGGCAAAGATGGAGTGGGGCCACATGGGTAGGCGCAGAGAAAAGGTCAAGGCAGGGCGGTTGGGCTGGCGTCGGAGTCAGCAGGGGCTGGGTAGTGTCAGAAGGGACCCAGGACAGGAGCAACAATGTGTTTTACTTGAGATACAGGTGAGGGGGGTGGACAAGTTGGCTGCCAGGCTGGACCTGGAGCTGCAGGGTGGACGTAGCACCTGCCCCTCACCTCCTCCCATCCCCTGTGCCTGCTTCCAGTTCCCCAGCTGGCACCTGGACAAGGTCCCTCGGACCCTCAGCGCCAGCACCCAGGACCTGAGCCCGCGCTAACGTCGAGTGAACAGCATTGGCTGCGGCTCTTCAGGAATAGTGCAGGAGGGAGGGGCTGTGGGGGTCTGTCAGTTCCTGGACTCCCCTGCCTCTGGGTACCTGGTGGATAGCTACCGTCTCCTTCGATTAAAGGCTGTGGATGTGACAGTAAGGAATGTCACCTGAGTTCATAAGACCTTCTAGGGCCAGGCAAGACTCAGCAGTCACCAGGAACAGCTGACGGCCTTGCCCTGCTCACAGCTGCTGAGCAATCTGCTCTATCCTCTGCAGTGTCTCCTGCGACTCCAGCTGCTCCAGGCTGAGCAGGGACAGGCCCAGCTGATCCTCCTACAGAAAACAGAGGAAGCGGAGGCTGTCAGGAAGGGGGTGGGGACCCAGGCAGCTGCAGCACTTCCCCACCCGCCCCTGATGGGGATTAGGGGTCTGATGCATGAGGGACAGGATGTTTAAATTCGGAAATGTCCAGATAATCTAGAGCAGGCCATCCCTGTCAACAGAAGGTGGGGCTGCAGGAGGGGCCAGCCTGGGAGCCGGGGAAGGATGGGCTTTCCCAAGACAGCACAGTCTCTCCTGAAAAGGCCCGATGCCTTCTCATCCCAAATTCTCTCACCTTGCCTTGCCTCGGTGGCATCTGTGGCCCCTCAAATCTCCCCCCACTCCCCAGAGCCTGACACATAGATGTACTTTTCTTGGTGGAGGACAGGTAGGTTGGGAGTGGGGAAAATCTATAATGGGCCTTTCTGGAGGAGGGTCCCAGCCTCACCCGGTGGAAGGGCTGTGCCATCTGCCGTAGGAAGTACTTGGCCACCTGGACACCTTCATCCACAGTCAGGTTGAGGTTGGCATCTGTGAGGTGCTCCTGGATCCAGCGGGGCAGCTTCCCCCGCTTGTCCGCACGGGCAAACCGCTAGGGGCAGAAGTGCAGGCCAGGGAGAGCGTCATGACCAGAGGCCGAGGGATCCTGGGCCATCTTCCACCCTGCGACCCACCCCATCTGGGAAAGGAACGGGAAAACAGCCTAGTTCTTGGAGGCTGGGGTGGGAGCACAGGGGCACCCCTGAACCTGCACCTTGTCGGCAAAGACCATGAGGCCATAGTCAGTCTTGCCCCTGATGGCTCGACCCACGCACTGGGCCGCGTGGCGCATGGCATCGAAGGTGAGAAAGTCATTCTCACGGATCTGGAACTGGTCCCGCAGGTATTCCAGCCGCGCCTGCAGATACAGAGGAGTGGGGGAGGTGGGGGAGACATCCCTCCCTTGGCCCTAACACTTTGGGAAGCCAGTGCTGCTCACCTTGAGAATGCGGCTCTGCGTGTAGACGTATGGGACACCAAACATGATGACGGCCCGCCCATAGTGGTGCACTGGTGGGCAGAGGAGAGGAGGCAAGGGGGTTACAAGTGCAGCTGGTGGGACAGGGACAGCCTCACGCGCATGGTGCACTGGTGGGCAGAGAGGCGGCAAGGGGGTTACAAGTGCAGCTGGTGGGAGAGGGACAGCGACAGCCTCGCGCGTGGAGCAGAGGAAGGGTGTGCTCCTACCGGGTGCCCAGGGACACGGGAGGGGAGGGGCCCTCTGGGTGCTCAGGCTGTGGGTGGGTGGTCCCCTATGGCAGTGGACAGCAGAATGGGCAGGTGTTCTGGGAAAGGAGAGCCCAGGCCACTCACCAAAGTCGATTCCCTCAGACACTTTGCCCCTGGCCACTGACAGCAGGATGGCCCCGCGGCCATTCTCGCAAGCCTGAGGTGGGGAGGCCAAGATACAAGTTGAGTCACTCCTTGGAGCCACCTCCCCCACCTCCTCCACGCTAGCCTCACACACCCACCTCCTGGTACTTCTCCAGGGCGACGCTGGTCTCGGCACCATCCTGGGTCTCAATAAAGAGCAGCTTGTTCCTCTGGATGTTCTCAAGAATCCCCTGGGGATGGACCCAGGAAGGTCAGAATGAGGGTGGGTTCAGGGCATGGCCGTCCTGGTCACATCCAACTCTCCCGGGGACTCCTGCATCACAGACCCTTTCTCTGGGCCTCAGCTGGGGAGGAAGGGTGGAATTGTCCAGCCTCACTTCTTTGAGGAAACTTAGTGATCCGGGTGGGGAACCAGTAACTGCTGGGTAAGTAGAACAGGCATGTGGCTCAAGGGGGTGGCCAATCGGGGAACCCCATCCCCTGCCAGCGATTGGTGGAGGGGCTGACTGTGAGAAAGGTAGAGCCAATCAGAAGCTGCCCTGAGCTTTTCCATATGACACTATAATACAGTGTGGAGCCAATGCAAGGACAGACAGACCAGTGGGACAGAATGAAGAGTCCAGAAACACATGGCCACCTGTGCAGTTCAGTAGGGAGAGCTTTAACCGGAGCAAGTGGATTTCCAAATGGAACCAAAAAATGAATCTTGACCCCTAACCCACACCATACACAAAGATGAATTTGAGGTGCCTCATTGACCTAGACTTGAAAGCTAAAACCATAACCTCCTAGGAGGAAACACAGGAGCCTCTCTTCATGACCTTGGGCAAAGATAAGTAGGACACAAAAGGCACCTGGGCTGTGGGGACTGGGTCACTTCTCCTGCCTTGTGGAAGCTGCCCATTGGAGGACAAGGCCTGGCTGTAAGGATGAGGTTCCTGCCCCTCATACATGCTATTCCCTGATACTTGGATTAGCCAAGTTCACTCATTTCACCCCAACGTGCTTTCACCTACTCCTGAAAGCCTGGACATGGTGTGCTCAGAGACACAAAGTGCAGGGTGGCCTCCCCTCCCACCCATGTCCTGCTGGTCACCCAGGGCCTGGCTGTGATGAGCCCTGTTGCCAGAATGCCCCACAAGCTCCTCCACCTGCTTCCCTGAAGACCCTTGAGAGACTATGCCCTGATTCTCAGTCCAGCCTTAATTCTCTAGAACCTACCTCTAACCCAGCTACCTCAGCCTCCCCACCAGGCTGTCTGTGCTGGAGGATCACAGGGATGGGGTGACCCCAAAGAGCAGCAGGGGAGCAAGGAACCTAGAAGGTGGGGGTACTGCTCTGAAGGAAAGGCCCACATTGGGGCTCATGTCTCCATTCTCAGCATGATGTGCTGGGGGCAGGTCATGGGGTGCAAGCTGCACTCTCTCTCCTGGCATACAGGATACCTGTCCCCATCATAGCATGAGAGGAATGAAGTTGACACCAGTGCAGTGCCAGGGGCTAAGGAGAACAGGTGACTCCTCTTTCTGGGGAGGGGGTGGCCAGGTGTACCTGCTCATACCAGGAGGCCACGGTGCTCTCCATGTACTGGTAGCTGGTGAAGAAGGCCACAATGCCATCAGGGACCACAGCGGACATCTCCAGCAGGAGGTTCCCATAGTTCCGGATCACAGCTGCAAGGGGTCAGAGGTTGGGCCCTCTACCGGCCCAGGTCCACCTCCCTTCTCTGTCTTGGAACCGGGAGTTTCTGGAGCTCCCCCCGCCCAGGTTGGCTATCATGCTGTTCACACACATCCCACTCCTCATGAGTCTGTTTGAGGACCCTCCTTGCCACCTCCTGAAGTCATGCCTGGCTGTGATTTGAGTGCAGAAGGGGCCAGGCACGGTGACTCATGCCTGTAATCCCAGCACTTTGGGAGGCTGAGGTGGGCAAATCATTTGAGGTCAGAAGTTTGAGACCAGCCTGGCCAACATGGAGAACCCCATCTCTACTAAAAATACAAAAATGACCCAGGTGTGGTGGCGGATGCCTGTAATCCCAGCTACTTAGGAGGCTGAGGCATGAGAATTGCTTGACCCTGTGAGATGGAGGTTGCAGTGAGCCGAGATCATGCCACTGTACTGCAGCCTGGGCAACAGAGCAAGACTGTCTCAAAAAAAAGCCTGGACACGGTAGCTCACACCTGTAATTCCAGCACTTTGGAAAGCCAAGGTAGGTGGATCATCTGAGGTCAGGAGTTCGACACAAGCCTGGCCAACACGGCAAAACCCATCTCTACTAAAAAATACATACAAAAATTAGCAGGGCATGGTGGTGCATGCCTGTAATCCCAACTACTAGGGGGACTGAGGCAAGAGGATTGCTTGAACCTGGGAGGCGGAAGTTGTAGTGAGCTGAAGTTGAGCCACTGCACTCCAGCCTGGGAGACAGAGACTCTGCCTCAAAAAAAGGAAAAAAAAAATAAGCCAGGTGTGGTGGCACCTGCTTGTAATCCCAGCTACTCAGCAGGCTGAGGCAGGAGAATTGCTTGAACCCAGGACAGAGGTTGCAGTGAGCTGAAATTGTGCCCTTGCACTCCAGCCTGGGCAACAGACTGAGACTCGTCTTTTAAAAAAAAAGGCCATGTATTACTTCCAGGGGAGCACCAGTACACAATTCACTGTGATCACTGTCATCCAGTCTGTCACATCCCTCTGCCTCTGACACACCCAACAGTGGCGGTTTCCAGGTAAGGAGACACAGGGCAGGCCCCCTACCAGCTCACAGTGGACGTGTACCACGGGCAAGAAACAAGCTCTGGGCTAAGTAGCAGAGGCCGGGGATATTCGTTACAGCAGCATGACTCAGCCCATCTGAGTGATACACCTCCCCTCTTGGAACCCACAGAAAGCAGCCCCACTGGCAGCATACCAATATCCTCCCGGGTCTCAAACTTGGAGCTGATGGCCACCTGGTCATTGCCTCGGCCGATGATCTGAAGAGAGCAAGAGGTCACAATAAGTGAAGCAGCAGCGGGCCGGGTGCTGTGACTCACGCCAGTAATCCTAGCACTTTGGGAGGCCGAGGTGGGTGGATCACCTGAGGTCAGGAGTTCAAGATCAGCCTGGCCATCATGGTGAAACCCCATCTCATTAAAAAAAAAAAAAAAGTGAAGCAGCAGCAACTGCTCCAGTGTGTGAGTGAGGACCACTTGCTGGTGCTGTTCTAAGCTTTTCTTTTTTTTTTTTTTTTTTTTTTTTTTATGGAGAGTGTCTCACTCTATCACCAGGCTGGAGTGCAATGGCTTGATCTTGGCTCACTGCAACCTCTGCCTCCTGGGTTCAAACCATTCTCCTGCCTCAGCCTCCTGAGTAGCTGAGACTACAGGTGCGTGCCACCACACCGAGTTAATTTTTGTATTTTTATTAGAGACAAGGTTTCACCATGTTGGTCAGTATGGTCTTGATCTCTTGACTTCATGGTTCACCCGCCTTGGCCTCCCAAAGTGCTGAGATTACAGACGTAAGCCACTGTGCCCGGCCTGCTCTAAACTTTATAAACACAGTGTCATGGAATGAACCCTCAGCTACCCTGTTATCTGCATTGCACAGATGATCTGGGCTCAGAGAAGGTGAGTTGCCTGCCCAAAGTCACATAGCAAGTAAGTGGCAGAGCCGGGCACAGTGGCTTCTGCCTGCAATCCCAGCACTTTGAGAGGCCAAGGCAGGTGGATCACGAGGTCAGAGTTCAAGACCAGCCTAAGCAACATGGTGAAACCCCGTCTCTACTAAAAATACAAAAATTAGCCGGCGTGGTGGCACTTGCCTGTAATCCCAGCTACTCAGGAGGCTGAGGCAGGAGAATTACTTGAACTTGGGAGGCAGAGGTTACAGTGAGCTGAGATCATGCCCCTGCACTCCAGCCTGGGTGAGAGTGCGAGACTCCATCTCAAAAAATAAATAAGTGCAGAGATGGAACTGGACCTGAGCCTGTCCACACTCTGGACCAGTAGCTACACTCTAGCCAGCCCCAGGCCAGTTGGATCCCAAAAAACACTCATATGCTGGTGGGCATCCCCGCCAGCCGGCAACCTTCACACAACCACCACGCAGTGAGTGGTTATTATGGGTCCACAACCTCTGCCAGGCAATTCCAGAGTCACAGGCTCTGAACGCCTTTCTTTTCCAAGTTTGGCACACTCGCTAAGTAGCGAAACCTGCTCCAAGTCTCTCCAGAGGCCTGACTTACTCCTCAGTGCGATGCTTCCAAATCTTTTGCTGCCAAAACAGGAGTTTGACTGGGGGGCGCCGCCCAGACCCCACTGGGGGCATCACACACAACACAGCATATGCGTTGTCTCTAAAGGCTGGAAAATTCTGAATTCGAAAACACATGGCCTGGCGGTGGCTCATGCCCAGAATCCCAGCACTTTGGCAGGCGGATCACTTGAGGTCAGGAGTTTGAGAACAGCCTGGCCAACATAGTGAAACCCTGTCTCTACTAAAAATACAAAAATTAGCCAGGTGTGGTGAGGCACATCTATAATCCCAGCTACTTGGGAGGCTGAAGCAGAAGAAAATCGCTTGAATCTGGGAGGCGGAGGTTGCAGTGAGTGGAGACCTGTGCCACTGCACTCCAGCCTGGGCAACAGAGCAAGACTGTCTCAAAACAAAAATAAAAAAACAGATCTGGGCCGGGCACGGTGGCTCACGCCTGTAATCCCAGCACTTTGGGAGGCCGAGGCGGGTGGATCACGAGGTCAAGAGATCAAGACCATCCCGGTCAACATGGTGAAACCCCGTCTCTACTAAAAATACAAAAAATTAGCTGGGCATGGTGGCACATGCCTGAAATCCCAGCTACTCAGGAGGCTGAGGCAGGAGAATTGCCTGAACCCAGGAGGTTCTCCTGCCTTCAGCCATAGGTTGCATTGAGCCGAGATCACGCCATTGCACTCCAGCCTGGGTAACAAGAGCGAAACTCCATCTCAAAAATAAAAAAACAAAACAGATCCAGCCTCAGGGCTTCAGATAAGGAACTAAGCGCCCATGCTGATATGCACGTGTTACAGAGGAGATGGAGAGGAAGGCCCACTTACCTTTGCCAGACCATGTACCTGGCAAAACCACGTTAACCAAGATGCTGACCAAGTGCCTACCTGTGCCGGGCCCTGGGCTACCTAAGTGTTTACCCCAGTTCTCTCTCTCAATTCTCTCAACAGCCCTCTGTGATCAGGGAGGACGCATCCCCATTTCACAGATGAGAACACTGAGGCTTGAGAGATGCACCCACAGAGAGGCAGAATCAAGCCTAGGTCTGTTTGAATCCTGAACTCGGGCTGTTCTGCCTGAGCAGTGGGGGAAGCCAAGGAAGGAAAGAAGGAAGGTGGCCCCTGGCTCCCATCTCACCTCCTGGCCCCAGCCTCAGCCTCTCCCACTCACCATAGGGCAGAGGCAGACCCGAGCCAGCGTCATGGTGAAGGTTGCCATGGTGACAGGGTGGAAATCCAGGATCTTGGGGTAGATGTCCAACGGGGACAGCGTCTGTAGTGGGGACAGTAGTGGGGAGAAATCTCAGCAGGACCGGGCAGGGACCAGGAGACCCATGGAGGAAGGCCAGGGACTGGGAGGGGACAGGGGAAGGGTCCTCACCCCAGATGTGATGATGACAGACTGGAAGCGCTCGAATACAGGTTTGATGGCCAGCGAGGCGTCCATGCAGCTGCAGAGAGGAGAGGGTGGTGAGGGCCCGGCGGGCTGGGCCCCCCACCCACAGTACCTTCACACCCCCACCAGGCAGGATCCCACCTGAAGTGCAGGATGGGGTTGGCAATGGTTGGGGTTCTGTCGTCAAAGGGCTCGATGATGATGGTGAAGCCTGCAGAGGGCGGGCAAGGGCAAGTGATTCCCCCCATGCAACCACAGCTGTGCCCACTCAGTCATTCCCTCTCCTGCTCCACCCCAATCCCCATCCCGCACTGCACAGGACTCAATGGGTCCAAACATCAGCTGCTTAAGCCCCAAACCCAGGCATCCGAGTCCAAAACACACCCCAACCTGTCAGCCTCTCCACAGGGCCCACATCTGTGCAGACTGTCACAAAGGATCCCAAGCAGACTGTACCACAGCCCTGTCCACTGCTCACTCTCCCAGCACCCACACCAAAGCCAGGAGCCAGAGCCTCATGCCTTCTCCCAAGACCAGTTCTTACTTATTTTTGAGATCACTTTATCATTCAGGCTGGAGTGCAGGGGGCCGATCTCAGCTCACTGCAACCTCTGCCTTCCAGGGTTCAAGCGATTCTCCTACTTCAACCTCTCGAGTAATAGATTACAGGTAAGCACCACCTACCCAGCTAACTTTTGTATTTTTAGTAGAGATGGGGTTTCGCCATGTTGGCCAGGCTGGTCTCAAACTCCTGACCTCCAGTTATCTGCCTGCCTCAGGCTCCTAAAGTGCTGGGACTACAGGCATAAGCCACTGTGACTGGCCTCCCGTGACCTTTCTACCTAAGCCATCGGCTCTGCCTCCAAAACCCACCTGCAATCAGACCACTGCTCCCAACCCTACCCGGGGCCAGCCACCATCACCTCCTGCCTGAACCATCATGCCCTGCTCACTTCATGGCAGCCAGAAGGGACCCTATGGAATCCTGAGTCCGGCCATGTCACCTCCCCACCCCAAGAAGCCTCCCATGGCCCCCACGTGCCTTTAGCATGTCTGACCTTCAAAAAACTGCAGGCTCAGTGCCCCGAAGACCTTTACACTTGCTGATCCCATGTGGCCTGGAAAACTCCTAAGTGGCCCCACTTGGTCATCTGAGACTGCTCAAAAGTCAGCCCCTCAGAAAGGCCCTCCCCAGACACCTTTTCTGCGCACACATGTTCCAACAGAACTTTTTTTTTATGATAACTGTCACTTTCCGGAATCATTTCCTCTTTTATTTTACTACATCTTTGCTATTGGTTTTCCTCTCTGAAATATAAGTTGCAGGGGGGTAGGAATGAGATTTTTTTTTGGTTCCTGCTGCTTCCACAGTGCTGAGCCTGGCCCGTTTGTTGAAGAAATAAATGAATTAATTAACTTATATATTCAGTTTCACACAGCGAAAAAAATAAGTCCTCTGTGCTGGGGACACAGGGGTGACCAAGCCAACTTTGCCCCTGCTCGCACAGACTCGAAATCCAGTAGGAGGCAGAATTGTACCCAGATGGTGATGACTGAGTGGGCAATGCTGGGATAGAGGTGCCTAAAGGAGGGGCCTGACTCAGGCTGGGGGTCAGGGAAGGCTTCCTGGTGGCGGAGACATCTCTACAGAGCTGAGAACCTAAGGATGAGGGGGAGGTGGCTGGGGGGATGAGGAAGATGAGGAAAGACACTGCAGGTGCAAGAACGTAAAGGGCTGGCAGATAGGAAATAGGGGGTAGAGAACGACAAAGGCAGGGATGGAAGGTGGGGCAGGGCAGGACAGGCAGAGGCAGCGGCCAGCAGGCTTTGCTACTAACCAGCCCCAGGGCGGGGGCCCAGGTCTCCATCCTCCTGCCAGGCCCCACTGAAGGACATTAGCCCCAACCCAGTGTCCTGGGTAGAGGAGAAACCCCTAGGAGGCAGACTGAGCCCCTGGTCAGCTTCACAGTGAGGATGCGGAGGGAACACTGCCCATAAAGCCTCCGGAACCACGCCCCTCTCCTGCAACATGGAAATCTGAAAATCAGCCTCAACTCCTCTTGTCCCAGGTCCCACAACCGGGAACCATGCTCCCCACATCCCAGCCTCTACCTCCCACCTCTCTCTCCAAACCACACCCATCTCTCTCCCCATGGCTACACCCTGGCCACGACCCCTCCTCCCCTGCTCAGGCCCCCGCCCGCCACCCAGTCTCCTGCCTGCTTCTAGTCCCTGAAAGAAATTTTTTTTTTTTTTTTTTTTTTTTTGAGATGGAGTCTTGTTCTGTCGCCCAGGCTGGAGTGCAGTGGTGTGATCTTGGTCACTGCAACCTCCACCTCCCAGGTTCAAGTAATTCTCCTGCCTCAGCCTCCCAAGTAGTTGGGATTACAGGTGCACGCCACCATGCCCAGCTAATTTTTGTATTTTTAGGGGAGACAGGGTTTCACCATATTACTCAGCATGGTCTCGAACTCCTGTCCTCAGGTGATCCACCAGCCTCAGCCTCCCAAAGTGCTAGGATTACAGGCATGAACCACCACGAACCTGGCCCCCAGAAGAAATCTTTCTAAAGCACAAATCTGGGCTGGGTGCAGTGGCTCATACCTCTAATCCCCACACTTTAGGAGGCCAAAGTGGGTGGATCGCCTGAGCTCAGGTAAAACCCTGTCTCTACTAAAAATACAAAAAAATTAATATGGTGTGGTGGTGGGAACCTCTAGTTCCAGCTACATGGGAAACTGAGGCAACAGAAGGGCTTGAGTCCCAGAGGCGAAGGCTGCAGTGAGCTGAGATCGCACCACCATATCCAACTTGGACTACAGAGTGAGACTCTGTCTCAAAAAAAAAAAAAAAAAAAAAATCACAGATCTGACCTGGCGCCTTGCTTGCTAGAATCTGCTATGGCTCCCCAGCGCCCTCAGGAACACAATGACCAACTCGTTACCGGGCCCTCTAGTGTGAGCTGACCCCAGAGAACTTCTCTGGCCTCATCCTCACTCTGCAGCCCAAGGAAGTCTGTGAAAATATAAATCTGAGCGCAAGGCTTACTTAACTATCTAACGGCTCCCACTGCCTTCAAAATAAGAGTTCACACTCCCCAGCCAAGCCCCACAAAGCCCTGCATGTCCAAGTTCCTGCCAACAACCCTCTAGACTCTGCTGGGACCCAGATTCCAGCTGCCAGGAGGCCCAACAGGGACAGAAAGAGGTGAGCTTACCCTTGGCATAGGTGCTGACGAGGGTGGCAAAGTTAGCAAGGAGGGTGAGTGGGGAGAAGTCAGCAAGGTCAGTGATCTCCAGCGTGTGCAGCAGGGAGCGGAGGCGTTCAGCACAGAATCTGGTGGGAGGACAGACGGGGGTCAGGGGGGCAGATGGAAACCACGAACAGGCCCAGCAGCCCTGCCTCCGCCATCATGGCACAGTCACGTGCCTGTCTCCCTGGCCTCGGTGAGGCCGGACACCAGCCCTGTTTTGGAAACTGGCATCCCCACGCTGTACACCTGCACGTCACACAAAGCCACTGCTGCACGATGGCACAGACCGCAATCATCAGAGTCATTTGGTCACTTGTCAAACATGCTAGCACACCTGCCTAAGTGGGTTCTTATCAAGAGACCCACAATCACACCCAGAACCCAAAGTCATGGCATTAATCCTGCATGGCCACACGGCCACACACCTGCACCCGAACCTCTCTCACCACCTCTCATGCGCCTGTGGTGACACAGAGTGTGGGGATCCTATGGGCTCACAGAGGAATGCAGTCATCCCAGAGTCATCCCACATCCTGCAGAGTCCCACGGATACTACACCCACACACTCACACACATGCAGGGCCACTCGGCCACAACCGCACACAGGCTGAGGCTCTTGGCCTCAGGGATGGGTCATGGAGCAGCTGGCTTTGAAGCCGGGCAGGCAGTCACACCTGCAAACCAGCCTCCTGGACTTCGGCCCTTCCAGCCTGGCTCCTCCCACCCCAGCCGTTGACCCTGGCTGGTCACTAGCTGGGGATGAGTCTGTCCCCTCCACTGGGCCATAGGGATCTCAGTCACTCAACAGACATTCCCCAAGTGTCTACTCTACAGCTGTGTCGCCAGCATACAGCAGGCACTTGGGAATGTCTGCCGAGTGACTGAGATCCCCTCTTTGCCCTCACAAGTCTCCAGTCCTGGGGGGGATGGGCAAAGCCAAAAGGAAGGCGGCCTCCCCCGCCGAGGCAGGGCTTCAAGTCACAACTACCAGGCACAGTGCTGTGTGGCTCTGGGCAGAAGCTTCCCATCTGGGAGCCCCAGTGTCCTCATTTGCAGCTGTACTGGGGGTGCAGTTGAGGTAAGGAACATGAGGGGCTTAGCTCCTCCTTAGTGCTCAGGGCGGGCCAGGTGGTTGGCTTTGCTGCTCTCTCATTCGCCACCACAGAAGCCTGTGAAGTAAAGATCTGACTCCTTGGCCATTTTACAAAGGAGGAAACTGCAGCTCAGAGAAGACCCAGGACTTACCCAAAGCAGCAAAGGGAAAGATGCCCCATCCTACCCCTGGGTCATTCTCTGCCTGCCCTGTGCACCTCGAGAGACTGACTCCCCAAAATGGGCCCAGATAGCTCCATGCAAATGCCCCTGCCCTCGGTTTGGAAGATTAGAAGCACTGGTGGGAAGAGACATTCGCCAGGGGCCTCCTCCCCCAGCTCCCATTCTGTGAGGCCCAGGTTCTGGTTTCAGTTCCCAGCAGGAGCCTCTGTCCAGGCCCTCATCAACTGGTTCTGAACGTTCCCAACACACTCCCTCCCTGCTGCTGTGGCCGGGCCTAGCTCAGAGCTCCCACCTCCCACCTTCCTTGGTTCCTCCCCAAGGAAATGGTGGAAATGGTGCCTCTGGAAATGGTGCCCCCACTACTCTCTCTTTGGTGGGGTAGATTCTCCACTCCAGCCAGGTGTTGCCTGCCAGGCCCCTGCCCAACGCCGGGACGCAGGACCAGCTCCAACCCTGCTCCTGGACCTGCCCGGTTAGACCGGCCAGGGCCCCACTTGCCTGGCCCAGCTCACTCACTCCTGACGCTGGTAATAGTGACCCGGGGCTACAGGCATGGAGGACATGGCTCTGCATAACTGGGACCTGCCCGAACACCCACACCCCCGCTGTCTGCGGCCGCACCTGAGGGGCTTGCGCTGGATGCACACACGCTGGGCCAGGCCACTCAGGAAGGCGGGCGGGCTCTCCTGCACCACGTGCTGCACACGCAGCCGCCACTTCACGTACTCCAGCAGCCGCCGCAGGAAGCCCAGGAAGTGCTCAGCTGTGCGGATGGAGCCCGGCACTGCCTCTGTGAGGAGATGCAGTCAGCCGCCACAGGGGAGGCAGGAAAGGGACTGGAGGGCAGCGGGAAGTGGGGGCTCACCCTGCAGCACCTCATCAGGCAGCACAGGGTTGGCCAGGTGGGCGTCCGTCTCCCGGGCAGCGCTGGCCTCCCGCAGTCCCTCCACCAGGCGTCGGTACTCGTCCCGCAGGCGCTGCTCATCGGTCTCTTTGATCCTGTGGAAAGATGAGCTGGGGCTGGGACTTGGCTCGAAACCCTGGGGACAAGTAAGACAGATGACAGGGTCCCAGGAGCAGGGCGGGCACCAGGGTCCACCAGCCATCCCTGGCCCCACCTGAGCACTGTCTTCTGCAGAGTCTCCAGGTTGCCCTGGCAGCGGTCAAGGGTCCGGCGGGTGAGGTTGACGCTCATGGAGTCGATGCAGACATTGTCTGGAGAAGGGGGAGAGCGCCAGCTCGGGCAGGCCCGCAGGGGCCTCAGTCAGAGGGGCTGGCGTCCCTTTGGCCCCTGGCGCCCCCCCTCACCAATGTTGTGGGCCTCATCGAAGACCACGACAGCCTTGCGGGCCAGTTCCTTGGACACCAGGTCTGCAATCTTGGGGTCCAGGAGGTAGTGGTAGCTATAAACCACCACGTTAGCATGCAGGATCTGGAGGGGTGGGAAGCAGGGTTACCAGGGCCCTGCCACCGAAACCCCTACCCCTTCCCCCAGCCACACTGCCCCATCACTCCCGCACAAGCTGGCAGAGGCAGACACAGGCCAGGCACAAATATGAGCAGATGGACAGAGACATACCAACAGACACAGCCACCCACCAACAGGGAGACACAGGCAGGCTGACTCACAGCAAGTGACAGACAGACATGGGCAGACAGGAGACGGGCAGGCAGCCCAAACCCTCACGATCACCCCTCTGCCTGCCCCACAGTTCTCCTCACTGAATATCGGGCAAGGAAGTACGGGCACCAGCCCTGGTGTCGCCCCAGCGCCTTCAGGTCATCCAGGTTGTAGATGCCAGGAGGGAGGGGCACCTCACGCCCATGGGTGTCAAATTCCTGGGACAAGATTGCCAGGGGTCAGAGAGGCTGCCCGCCCCAGGCATCCCCGTCCTGCTTTCCTCCCACAGCCCTGCCCTTTAGGCACCTCATAGAAGCGGCAGTGGGGCAGGCTGGTGTCATGCTGGTACTGTGCCCGCACATAGGAAGCTGTGAGGCTGTGGCATTTCCCATCAACGTCCTTCCCAAAGCGCAGGGGTGTCACCTGAGGGTGCAGGATATCTTAGCACCCAGACAGGCTGGAAACCCAACCACTCTTCAAACCCAGGCCTCCACACCTCCCAGCTGGCGGGGGTTATGGACAACTGGAACCTGTCTGTTGCATTATTAGTTAAGACATGTGGGAACTTAATGCAGGAATACAAGAGTAGTAAACTTGGACCGGGTGCGGTGGCTCACGCCTGTAATCCCAGCACTTCGGGAGGCCAACGTGGGCGGATCACAAGATCAGGAGTTCGAAACCAGCCTGGCCAACATGGTGAAACCCCATCTCTACTAAAAATACAAAAATTAGCTGGGCCTAGTAGTAGGCACCTGGAATCCCATCTCCTCAGGAGGCTGAGGCAGGAGAATCACTTGAACCCAGGAGGCAGAGGCTGCAGTGAGCCGAGATCATGCCATTGCACTCCAGCCTGGGCGACAGAGTGAGACTCCCTCTCAAAAAAATAGTAGTAAAATTGTTACACTCTCACAACTCCAAGTTGTACATATATACTTTTGGAGACAGGTCCCTCTGCTCCTCAGGCTGGAATGCGGTGGCGCAATCATGGTTTGCTATAGCCTTGACCTCCCGAGCTCAAGTCAGTGGTCCTTCACCTCTCAGCCTCCCGAGTAGCTGAGGCCACAGGTGCGCACCACCACGCCCAACTAATATTTGTCTTTTAGTAGACATGAGGTCCTGCTATGTTGTCCAGGCTGGTCTCCAACTCCTGGCCTCAAGCAATCCTTCTGCCTCAGCCTCCCAAAGTGTTGGGATGACAAGTATGAGCCACTGCACACAGCCAAAAGTTTTGGGTTTGTTTGTTTGTTTGTTTTTAGATGGAGTCTCACTCTGTTGCCCAGGATGGAGTGCAGTGGTGTGACTTCAGTTCACTGCAACTCCACTTCTCAGGTTCAAGCAATTCTCCTGCCTCAGCCTCCCGAATAGCTGGGATTACAGGCATGTGCCACCACGCCTGGCTAAATTTGTATTTTTAGTAGAGATGGAGTTTCACCACGTTGGTCAGGCTGGTCTCGAACTCCTGACCTCAGGTGATCCACCCACCTCCGCCTCCCAAAGTCTTGGGATTACAGGTGTGAGCCACTGCGCCCAGCCAGCCAAAACTAGTATTTTTAAAACTTTAGCATGTAGGTTGAGAATAACTACTTCATCCTTGGAAATGCTAAAACACATGAAACCCAGGCAGGGGCTAAGAATCAAAGGAGGTTCTGCACAGTCTGGGACTCCCCTTGCCCCTCACCAGCTCTGCACCCTCTAAGGCACCATCACAGCTTTTTTTAAGGTTATGCTTCTGAAGAACAAATCTTTTTCCCTACACCAAAGGGAAAAAGCTGAGGCAGACAGCCCTTCCCTCTCCATTTGCCCTTTCATCAGTCACTGAAGCTTGTGCTCTTTGTCACTCACTAGCTGTATCATTTCTCACATATTCTTACAAATAATGTGATGTAATACATATTCTGTGAGCCCAGTGTAGCGGCTCATGCCTGTAATTCTAACACTTTGGGCGGCTTGGGTGGAAGGATCACTTGAGCCCAGGAATTCAAGACCAGCCTGAACAAAACAGTAAGACCTATCTCTACCAAGAAAAAAAAAAAAAAAAAGCCAGATGAGGCTGGGCACGGTGTCTCACACCAGTAATCCTAGCACTTTGGGAGGCTGAGGTGGATTACCTGAGGTCAGAAGTTCGAGATCAGCCTGGCCAACATGGTGAAACCCCGTCTCTACTAAAAATATAAAAAATTAGCCAGGTGTGGTGGTTGGCACCTGTAATCCCAGCTAACTCAGGAAGCTGAAGCAAGAGAATCACTTGAACCCAGAAGGTAGAGGTTGCAGTGAACCAAGATCACACCACTGCACTCCAGTCTGGGCAACAAGAGTGAAGAAACTGTCTCCAAAAAAAAAAAAAAAAAAATATATATATATATATATATATATATATATATATAGAGAGAGAGAGAGAGAGAGAGAGAGAGAGAGAGAGAGAGAGACACACACACACCCGAGTGTGGTGGCTCACGCCTATAATCCCAGCACTTTGGGAGGCTGAGGTGGGTGGATCCCAAGGTCAAGAGATCGAGGCCATCCTGGTCAACATGGTGAAACCCCGTCTCTACTAAAAATACAAAAAAATTAGCTGGGAATGGTGGCGCGCAACTGTAGTCCCAGCTACTCGGGAGGCTGAAGCAGGAGAATTGCTTGAACCTAGGAGGCGGAGGTTGTGGTGAGCCAAGATCGTGCCATTGCACTCCAGCCTAGGTATACACACACACACACAGTACATATAAAAGGTATATATACACACATATATATGCATTATACATATATACATTATATACATTCTGTGAGTTAACACAAGTATTCAGAACATACCTGGCACACAGTGAGTACAATGGTTTTATAGCATAACTAACGTATTTGTCATATATTATACATATAAATGACTATTTCTTTTTTATTTTTATTTATTTAGTTTTTTGAGATGGAGTTTCGCTCTTGTTACCCAGGCTGGAATGCAATGGCACGATCTTGGCTCACCGTAACCTCCACCTCCTGGGTTCAGGCAATTCTCCTGCCTCAGCCTCCTGAGTAGCTGGTATTACAGGCACGCGCCACCATGCCCAGCTAATTTTTTGTATATTTAGTAGAGATGGGGTTTCATCATGTTGACCAGGATGGTCTTGATCTCTTGACCTCGTGATCCACCTGCCTCGGCCTCCCAAAATGCTGGGATTACAGGCTTGAGCCACCGCGCCCGGCCTCTTTTTTTTTTTTTTAGACAGAGGCTCACTCTATCGGCAAAGCTGGAGTGTGGTGACATGACCTCAGCTCACTGCAACCTCTCCCTCCTGGGTACAAGCAATTGGGATTACTGACGTGTGCACCACCATGTTTTGTATTTTTAGAAGAAATGGTGTTTCACTGTGTTGACCAGGATGGTCTCGGACTCCTGACCTCAAGTGGTCTGCCCACCTCAGCCTCCCAAAGTGCTGGGATTATAGGCGTGAGCCACTGCACCTGGCCTGTCATGACAATTTCTAATATTCCTTTTTTTTTTTTTTTTTTTGAGACAGTCTCACTCTATCACCAGGCTGGAGTGCAGTAGCGCAGTCTCAACTCACTGCAACCTGGTGGTTCAAGTGATTCTTCCAACTCAGCCTCCCAAGTAGCTAGGACTACAAATAAGCACCACCACACGTGGCTAATTTTCGTATTTTTAGTAGAGATGGGGTTTCACCATGTTGGCCAGGCTGGTCTCGATCTCCTGACCTTGTGATCTTCCTGCCCTGGCCTCCCAAAGTGCTGGGATTACAGGCTTGAGCCACCACGTCTGGCAACAATTTCTAACATTCTTTAGCTCTTTGTACAGGCTAAGGGCATTGGCTGCATCATTTCACCCAATTTTATCATCAGCAACCTTATGAGGCAGATAAATAATTATCCCCATTTTATAGAAAGGAAGACTGAGGCCCAGGTGGCAGAAAACACCTCTCCAGAAGTACCCTGCTGGTAAGTTTCAGAGCCTGGAAACCAGGCCTGCCAGAGACTGCAAGAGGTGGCTTAACCTCTCCCAGGCCGGGGTAGAACTGGACGGCTCCCTGGAGGAGGTGTGCTTGCCTGGGCCAAGATGATGAGAATTGGACCACTGAGGGGGAATTCTGTGTGTAGCCACTGTATGCCTTTACAAGAGGTCCAGCCTGGGGATCCAGGACTTGTGGTTGGACAAAAGGGTTTCCTCTACGTCTGGGCTAAGGGCAAAGAGAAGGAACAGTTGCTCACCTCAGGGTGAATACACAAGTTTTTTCGGGAGCTCAGAGCCAGCCCCAAAAATGGCAGCTTCTCGCCCTCCTGCTTCTCATAGAAGTTGAGCAACTTCCGAAGTTCTTCGATCACCTACTCCAAAGTTGGGGGATTGGGGGAGCTTGTGTTCACTGGAGGCGCAAACCCCTGCCCTGCCAGGCCCCAGCTTCCCAAATGCCCCCCACCTACAGCTGGTGACAGCCACCACCAGGGGGACCAATGAGGCCCAGGGGACAGTGGGGGCTGGAGCACCAGCAGCAGTCCAGGCTCACCTTCTCAATCTCCGGCACAGTTCTCGAGCAGTAGATGAGCTTGGTCACCTCCAGCGGATATGCCTGCCGATGACAAGTAGACTCACTGTTACTGCCAGGCATATCTGCTGGACGTTATGCCTCCCTGTCCCACCCCTCCCTTGTCTGCCTTTCTGGGTTCAGTCTGTCACTCACCCGCTGGTATGCCATAATCAGGGCCAAAAGGGACACCGTCTTCCCAGTGCCTGAGGGCATCTCCAGCACTCCATGGCCCTGCGTGTTGGGGACCAAAGGGCAACACACAGGGTCTCAGTACCTTGGGCACACAAACTCTGGGGACTTTCCCCGACTCCCAGTGCCACCAACTGAGAACAGCAGGGTAACACAGCAGCAGTTAAAACCGGGCAGTGAGGCAGCAGGTTTGAACCCCACTTCTGCCACCTCCTTCATGAGTGGTCTTAGTCAAGTACCTTCACTTCACTGGACTTCAGTATCCCTCTCACCAAAATGGACCTAAGGCCGAGTGCAGTGGCTCACGCCTGTAATCTCAGCACTTTGGGAGGCCGAGGCAGGTGGGTCACCTGAGGTCAGGAGTTTGAAACCAGCCTGGCCAACAGGGTAAAACCTCATTTCTACTAAAAATACAAAAAATTAGCTGGTCATGGTGGCACATGCCTGTAATCCCAGCTACTCTGGAGACTGAGCCAGGAGAATCGCCTGAATCTAAAAGGTGGAGGTTGCAGTGAGCTATCACACCATTGCACTCCAGCCTGGTAACAAGAAGGAAATTCTCTCTCAAAAGTAAATAAATAAAATAAAATGGGCCTAATAATAAAACCTTCCTCATAACATGACTTTGAGAATTTGGGAGAAATTACGGGTTAAATACTTAGCACAATAGCTGATATATAGTGAACTTTTCTCCCGTTTTTTTTGAGACAGTCTTGCTCTGTCACCAGGCTGGACAATCTCAGCTCACTGCAACCTCCACCTCCCGGGTTCAAGCGATTCTCCTGCCTCGGCCTCCTAAGTAGCTGGGACTACAGGGGTCCACCACCATGCCCAGCTAATTTTTGCATTTTTAGTAGAGACGGGGTTTCAGCATGTTGGCCAGGACGGTCTCCATCTTCTGACCTTGTGATCCACCCGCCTCGGCCTCCCAAAGAGCTGGGATTACAGACATGAACCACCACACCTGGCTTCTCCTTTTTTTTGAGACAGTTCTCACTATGTTGCCCAGGCTGGAGTACAGTGGCACAATCATGGTTCACTGCAGCCTCCACCTCCTGGCCTGAAGAAATCCTCCTGCCTCAGCATCCAGAGCAGTGAGAACCACAGGCAAGTGCCACCACACCTAGCTAATTTTCTCATTTTCTGTTGCGATGGGATCCTGCTGTGCGGCCCAGGCTTATCTCCAACACCTGGCCCAACTGATCCTCCAGCCTCCACCTCCCGACAAAGTGCTGAGATTGCAGGCGTGAACCACGGCGCCCAGTCTATTAACCATTAGTATTTTATTTTTTAGACGGCGTCTCACCCTGTCGCCCAAGCTGGAGTGCAAGGGTGCAATCTCAGTTCACTGCAACCTCCACCTCCCGGGTTTAAGCGATTCTCCTGCCTCGGCCTCCTAAGTAGCTGGGATTACAGGGGTCCACCACCATGCCCAGCTAATTTTTGCATTTTTAGAGACGGAGTTTCACCATGTTGGCCAGGCTGGTCTCCAACTCCTGACCTCAAGTGATCCTCCCGCCTCGGCCTCCCAAAGAGCTGGGATTACAGAGCCACTGAACCCAGCCTACTCACCATTTTAGATAACAAGAGTATGGGGTCCTGGATTCCCAAGGACCTTGGGACGTCCAGACGTCCTGCAGTCTGTCTTAGACCCAGGCGTGGCAGCCCTACCGGTCGAGCGGGCGGGACGGGTGCACTGGCCACTCACCTTGGCGTCCAGCGTGCGTTTGAGCTCCCGCATGTAGGAGAACTGCTCGGGGTAGATGTAGTCGTACGGGAAGTAGACCAGCAGCCCGTCCACGTTTAGCCTGGCAGCAGGGACTGTTGGGTCAGTTCCCGTCCCCTCAGCCCCTCTCCCGCCTCCACACTGCCCCCCACATCGGGCCCAGAGGGGTGACCTGCCCGGCGCCCCGTAACCCCCAGGTCCTCAGGAGCCTCGGGGTCCCCTCAGTGTCTCCTCGCTATCACCGCTGCTGCCCCCGCCCCACCCCTTCGGCCTCCACTCGCCCCCCCGGGAACCCAGGCGCGCCCACCGGTACCCCCATCTTCAAGACCCCCGCGACCGCTAAGGAGCCGCAACCCCCCAGCCCACTTCTCACTTCATGGCGCCGGCTTGGCTGTGCAGCGGCGTCGGCCCGCCTCCCTCATGAATATTCAGCGAGAGGCCGGGTCGTGGGCATCTTCCAGAACGTGCGCCACATACGTTACAACGCCATTGGCCGATTTTGGCCGTCAATCCGCTAGGACAGAACCAATCGGATACTGCGCGTGCGCACGAAAAAGCGAGGCCTGCTGACTCTCGGGAGAGGCGGTGCGGGAGGCCAATCAAAAACAAAACGTGAAAGGAAGAGCGCAGAGAGACTCGATCTCATTCACTACAATTTGGCACTCCTGCGCCAGCCAAGATTGTTTTGAGTGTTGATTGAACCCACATGTCCGAGACCAGCCTGAGTAAGATAGCGAGACGCCCACCCGCCCCCACCCCCACCTCATCTCAAAAAAAAAAAAAAAAAATTGAGTAGTGAATAGAGTCTAACAGGGAATGACAGGGAAATTGGTGATCCTTTCTGGGCCCGAGAGTTAGAAATGCCTTTGCCATACCAAAAATGCATTTATAAAATACCTGCTGTAAAACAAAAAAGAAATAAAAATAATTTTAAATAAAATATAAATAAATGAAAACAAAACAAAATAAAATAAAATAAATGGGGCCGGACACGGTGGGTCTCGCCTTTAATCCCAGCACTTTGGGAGGTCGAGGCGGGCAGAACACGAGGTCAGGAATTCGAGATCAGCCTGGCCAAGAGACCAACTTGACCAATATGGTAAAACCCCGTCTCTACTAAAAATACAAAAATTAGCCAGGTGTGGTGGTAAGCACCTGTAATCCCAGCTACTTGGGAGGCTGAGGCAGGAGAATTGCTTGAAGTCAGGAGGCGGAGGTTGTAGTGAATCGAGATGGCGACAGAGCGAAACTCAGTCTCAAAAATAAAATAAAATAATAATGGTTAATAGGCTGGGCCCGGTGGTTGTTGGCTGTAATCCCAGGAGAATTGCTTGAACCTGGGGAGGTGGAGGTTGCAGTGGAGATCGTGCCATTGCACTCCTGCCTGGGTAACAGAGTGAGACTCCAACTCAAAATAAATAAATAAATGGTCAAAATGATATAAAATATATACTGTGTCCTAGACTACTATGGTAGAAAAAACTTTTAAACAGCTCTTCCTATTTCATGAGCACCTATTGTTGCCAAATACTGTGATAGGCATTTTAATCAGGGAGTAATAGAAAGGCCCTGTGGTATAGTGTCTAAGTGCGGGCTCTGGAAACAAAGCTCCTGGGTCCAAATCCTGGCTCCACCATATTAACTATGTGATCTTTTTTTTTTTTTTTTGAGATGGAATTTTGCTCTTGTTGCCCAGGCTGGAGTCCAATGGCACATTCTCAGCTCACTGCAACCTCCGCCTTTCAGTTCAAGCGATTCTTCTGCCTCAGCCGCCTAAGTACCTGGAATTATAGGTACCCACCACCACACCTGACTTATTTTTATATTTTTGTATTTTTAGTAGAGACAGGGTATCACCATGTTGGTCAGGCTGGTCTCGAACTTCTGATCTCAGGTGATACGCCCTCCCGAAATGCAGTGATTACAGGCATGAGCCACCACACCCAGCCTAATTATGTGATCTTGATCAAATTGCTTCTCTGGGGTTTCATTTTCTCATCTGCAAAGTAGTAACAATCAGACGATCTACAAAGTAGCATTTGCTACAGTAGTTACAGTAGTCTAGCAATAGTTAGAGACTATAACTATTGTTAATTAGACTATTACTATTGCAGATAGTCTAATTGTTAATCAGGTGACTTAATTTAAAATCACATAGGTCTGGCGTGGTGGCTCATGCTGGTAATCCCAGCACTTTGGGAAGCCGAGGTGGGCAGATCACGAGGTAAATAGATTGAGACCATCCTGGCCAACATGATGAAACCCCATCTCTAAATTTTGATAAAAATACAAAAATTATCTGGGCATGGTGGCACGCGCCTGTAGTCTCAGTTACTCGGGAGGCGGAGGCAGGAGAATTGCTTGAATCCTGGAAGCGGAGGTTGCAGTGAGCCGAGATCACAGCAGTGCACTGCAGCCTGGCACCTGGTGACAGAGCAAGACTCTGTCTCAATTAAAAAAAAAAAAAAAAAAAAACACACAGAAAGCAGTTAAAACTGGGGTTAGCACATAGTAAGCATTCAATAAATACTAGTTTGGCTGGGCATGGTGGCTCGTGCCTGTAATCCCAGCATTTTAGGAGGCTGAGGTAGGTGAATCACTTGAGGTCAGGAGTTCCAGACCAGCTTGACCAATATGGTGAAACCCCGTCTCTACTAAAAATATTTTCAAAATTAGCTGGGTGTGGTGGTGCACACCCGTAGTCCCAGCTACTCGGGAGGCTGAGGCAGGAGGATCGCTTGAGCTCAGGCTTCAGTGACCAAGAGCATGCCACTGCACCCAGCCTGGGTTACAGAGGGAGAGTCTGCCTCAAAAAATTCATAAATAAATAAATGCTGGGTTTTGTTCGTTTGTTCAACAAATAGCGGCATTTACCATGTGCCTGATTCTGATTCTGCGCTGGTCCTTCGGAACAGAAAGGTGCCCATGACAGCCTCAGTACCCACCCTCAAAGAACAGATTTTTTTTTTTTTTTTTGCCAGTCGCGATGCCTCACACCTATAATCCCAGCACACTGAGAGGCCAAGGCAGGCGGATCACCAAAGGTCAGGAGTTTGAGACCAGCCTTACCAACATGGAGAAACACCATCTCTACTAAAAATGTAAAATTAGCTGGGCATTGTGGCGGGTGCCTGTAATCCCAGCTACTTGGGAGGCTGAAGCAGGAGAATCGCTTGAACCCAGGAGGAGGAGGTTGCAGTGAGCCAAAATCGTGCCATTGCACTCCAGCCTGGGCTACCGAGAGAGACTCTGTCTCAAACAACAACAACATTTTCTCTCTCTCTCTCTTTTTTCCTTGAGACAGGGTCTTGCTCTGCTGCCAAGGCTGTGGCACAATCACATCTTCCTGCAGCCTCCACCTCTTGTGCTCAAGCGATCCTCCCTCCTCAGCCTGCTGAGTAGCTGGGACCACAGCTGTGCACCACCATGCTTGACTAATTTTTAAAAACATTTTTTGTAGAGACAAGTTCTCACCATGTTGCTCAGGCTTGTTAAACTCTCGGGTTCAAGTGATCCTCTCCACTCAGCCTCTCAAAGTGTTGGGATTACGGGCATGAGCCACCGGGCCTGGCTTCAAATAACATATTAAACATTCAAATAAATACATGATCCCAGCCTGGCATGGTGGCTCGCGCCTGTAACCCCAGCACTTTGGGAGGCCAAGGCGAGTCTATCTCGAGCTCAGGACTTCGAGACTACCCTGGGCAACATGGTGAAAACCCATCTCTACAAAAAAATACAAAAATTAGCTGGTTGCTGTGGTGTGCACCTGTAGTCCCAGATACTCAGGAAGCTGAGGTGGGAGAATCACTTGGGCATGGGAGGCAGAGGTTGCAGTGGGTGGTGATTGTGCCACTGCATTCCCGCCTGGACAACAGGAGTGAAACTGCCACAAATATGTGTGTGTGTGTATGTGTGTGTGTGTGTGTGTGAGATCACATGTGCAAAAATGCTGTAAAGAAAAACTTCAAGACACCATAAATTATTATGGGCCCAGCACAGTAGCTCACGCCTGTAATCCGAACACTTTGGGAGGCCAAAGCGGGTGGATCACAAGGTCAGGAGTTCAAGACCAGCCTGGCCAATATGGTGAAATCCCATTTCTACTAAACATACAAAAATTAGCCAGGCATGGTGGCAGGTGCCTATAATCCCAGCTACTGAGGAGGCTGAGGCAGGAGAATCACTTGAACCGGGGAGGTGGAGTTTGCCGTGAACTGAGATTGTGTCACTGCACTCCAGTCTGAGGAACAAGAGTGAGACTCCATCTCAGAAAAAAAAAAAAAAAAAGCCAGGCATGGGTGCATGTGTCTGTAATGCCAGCTATTAGGGAGTCTAAGGCAGGAGAATCGCTTGAACCCAGAAGGCGGGGTTGCAGTAAGCCAAGATCACACCACTGCACTCCAGCCTGGCAACAGAGCTAGACTTCCCCTCAAAAAAAAAAAAAAAAAAAAGACTATTGGGAGGCCAAGGCAGGTAGATCACGAGGTCAAGAGATCGAGACCATCCTGGTCAAGATGGTGAAACCCCGTCTCTACTAAAAATACAAAAAAATTAGCTGAGCATGGTGGCGCGCGCCTATAGTCCCAGCTACTCAGGAGGCTGAGGCAGGAATATTGCCTGAACCCAGGAGGTGGAGGTTGCGGTGAGCCGAGATCGCGCCATTGCACTCCAGCCTGGGTAACAAGAGCAAAACTCTGTCTCAAAAAAAAAAGACTAATTATGACAGGATGCCTGCTGTCAACTGTGTGGTGTGAGTGACGGCCAAGTGATCAGAGAAGGCTTCCTGGAAGAAGTGAGGTTTGAGTAGAGCCAGAAAACAATGAGAAGAAATCAACCAGCAAGAGGGGATGGATGAGAGAAGTGAGAAAGGTGCTGTGGGGGAGAGACCATCGTACACAAATCTCTAGGCCAGAGGAACGCTGAGGCCTGTGAGCGCTGAAAGGAAGCCTGTGTGGCTGGAGCTCAGAGTTGAGAACAGGGAGCAGAGAAGGGGCAGCTTGAGCGGAGGGCAGGGTCAGATCCAAAATCTCTTTGATATATTTATTTATTTATGAGACTAGGTCTCATGCTGTCACCCAGGCTGGAATGCAGTGGCGCCATCTCAGCTCACGGCAACCTCGGCCTCCCCGGTTCAATTCTCTGGCCTCAGCCTCCCAAGTAGCTGGGATGACAGGTGTGCACCACTACTGCGCAGCTAATTTTTGTGTTTTTAGTAGAGATGAGGTTTCACCATGTTGGCCAGGCTGCTTTTGTACTCCTGACCTCAAATAATCCACCCGCCTCAGCCTCCCAAAGTGTTGGGATTACAGGTGTCAGCCACCGTGCCCGACCATATTTTTGGAGACAGAGTCTTGCTCTGTCTCAGCCTGGAGTGTGGTGGTACGAATTTGGTTCATTGCCACCTCGACCTCCAGGGCTCAAATGATCCTCCCCACCTCAGCCTCCTGAGTAGCTGGGATTACAGGCACAGGACACCATGCCTGGCTAATTTTTAAAAATCTTTTGTAGGCCGGGCGCAGTGGCTCACGCCTATAATCCCAGCACTTTGGGAGGCTGAGGCGGGTGGATCACGAGGTCAAGAGATCGAGACCATCCTGGTCAATGAGGTGAAACACCGTCTCTACTAAAAATACAAAAATTAGCTGGGCATGGTGGTGCACGACTGTAGTCCCAGCTACTCGGGAGGCTGAGGCAGGAGAATTGCTTGAACCCAGGAGGCGGAGGTTGCGATGAGCCAAGATCGAGCCATTGCACTCCAGTCTGGGTAACAACAGCGAAACTCCGTCTCAAAAAAAATCTTTTGTAGAGGTGTGCTCTCTCACTATGTTCTCCAGGCTGCTTGTCCTTAGCTCAAGCAATTCTCCCACCTCAGCCTCCCAAAGTGCTGGATTACAGGCATGAGCCACTGTGCCTGACTTTATTTATTTATTTATTTTTTGAGATGGAGTTTCGCTCTTGTAACCCAGGCTGGAGTGCAATGGCATGATCTCCGCTCACCGCAACCTCCGCCTTCTGGGTTCAAGCGATTCTCCTGCCTCAGCCTCCCGAGTAGCTGGGACTACAGTTGCGCACCACCATGCCCAGCTAATTTTTGTATTTTCAGTAGAGACGGGGTTTCACTTTGTTGACCAGGATGGTCTCGATCTCTTGACCTCATGATCCACCCACCTCGGCCTGCCAAAGTGCTGGGATTATAGGCATGAGCCACTGTGCCCGGCTGACTTTATTTATTTATTTATTTTTAATTTTTATTTTTCTATCTCCTACAAGAAAAAAATATATTTTGTTACTGACAGGGTCTGGCTGTGTTGCCCAGGCCACTTGGGCTCAAGCCATCCTGCTGCCTCAGCCTCCAAAGTGCTGGGATTATCAGCGTGAGCCACCTCATCTGGCCCAGGTCTAAAATCTTCACTGTTGCCTACGAAGTCCTCTCTAACTAGCTTACCCCTCATCACCCCTGTACCATCCCACCCTTGCACTCTAATCTCCTTCTCTCTTTCCCCCAGCTCATTTTGTTTCAGCCCTGCTGGCCTCCTTGCTGTTTCTAAAACACAAGCACATCCCACCTCAGGGCATTTGCACTGGCTATTTTTCTGCCTAGAATGCTGTTTCTGCTGATAGCCAGGTAGCTGATACACTCACCCCACTCAGGCCTTTGCTTAAATGTCAACTTCTCGGCCAGGCACAGTGGCTCATGCCTGTAATCCTAGCATTTTGGGAGGCTGAGGTGGCAGGATCACATGAAGTCAGGAGTTCAAGACTGGCCTGAGCAACATGGTGAAACACCCACAAAAATTAGCCGTAGGTGGTGGTGCGCGCCTGTAACCCCAGCTACTCCACCGGCTGAGACAGAATTGTTTGAACCTGGGAAGCGGAGGTTGCAGTGAGCCAAGATCGCACCACTCCACTCTAGCCTGGGCAACAGAGCAAGATTTCATTTGGAGAAAAAATAAAGAAAAACCACACCCGTGGTCCCAGCTACTCAGGAAGCCAAGGTGGAAGGATGGTTTGAGCTCAGGAGGTGGAGCTGTAATGAGCTGTGATTGTGCCACTGCATTCCAACCTGGGCCGCAGAATAGACTCTGTCTCAAAAGAATTTTTAAAGAGTGAAAACTAAATAAATCTCTGCACTTCATGACTCATCAAGAGAGAGATAAAATGATTCAAATAAAATATATTGCTATGATGACTGGTTCCAAATGGCTAACATTGTTTAGGACCAATTTTTGGTTTGTCAAATTCAAATCCTGTGACTGTGACCTTATATGGCAAAGCGACGCCGTAAGTGTGCTGATTTTAAGGATCTGAAAATGGGAAGATAATCCTGGAGTATCCAGGTCGACCCTAAATCTCGTCTCCGATGTTCTTATAAGAGGGAGATTGGACAGGAAGACAGAGGGGCCATGTGACTTCCGCTTAAGCCCGAGGCTAGCTGCCAGCTTTGAAGGTTGGGGAAGGGTTCCGAGCCAAGGAACGCAAGGAATGCAAAGAATTCGGCTCTAGAAACTAAAAAAGACAAGGAAATGATTCTCCTGTGGAGCCTCCCAGGAGAACACAGTGCAACCTAGCAGGCTGGGCCCTCCCACTCCCACCAACCCCTCCTTTCATTCCTTTGCTCCTCTAGCGATCACCTTTATTCTTTTTTGAGACAAGTCTTGCTCTGTCGCCCAGGCTGGAGTGCAGTGGCATGATTTCAGCTCATGCAACCTCTGCCTCCTGGGTTCAAGAGATTCTCCTGCCTCAGCCTCCCAAGTAGCTGGGACTACAGACACCCACCACCACACCCAGTTAATTTTTGTGGTTTTTAGTAGAGATGAGGTTTCATCATGTTGGCCAGGCTGGTCTCAAACTCCTGGCCTCCAGTGATCCACCAGCCTTGACCTCCCAAAGTGCTGGGGTTACAGGTGTGAGCCACCGAGCCAGGCCTCTTAACCTACAATTGCAACACACACAAGTGAACAGCCCACCACGAGTTAGAACAAGCAGACAACAAACTATAGGGATAGATGCCTCCAAACTTCAGGGGATAGAATCACCAGGCATATACTAGAAACTAGAGGACACAAAAGAAGAATCCGAAACATAAAATAAAGGATTAGACTTGTGTGAAGAGAATCCCTTAGGAAGAAACAAAAAAGAATCCCTTAGAAAGGGCTGCTTTCAGGCCAGGTACGGTGGCTCATGGCCTGTAATCCCAGCACTTTGGAAGGCCAAGGTGGGCGGATCACCTGAGGTCAGGAGTTTGAGACCAGCCTGGTCAACATGATGAAACCCCATCTCTACTGAAAATACAAAAATTAGCAGGGTATGGTGGTGGGTGCCTGTAATCCCAGCTACTCAGGAGGCTGAAGCAGGAGAATTGCTTGAACCTGGGAAGCAGAGATTGCAGTGAGCTGGGATTGTGCTATTGTACCCTAGCCTGGCAACAGAGCAAGATAAAAAAGGATGAAGATGAAGATGAAGATGAAGATGAAGATGAAGATGAAGAAGGAGAAGGATGAGGAGAGGAGGAAGAAGGAAGAAGGAAGAAGAATGAGAAGAAGGAAGAAGAATGAGGAGGAGGAAGAGGAGGGGGAAGAAGAGGAGGAAAGGAGGAGGGAGAGGAGGGGGGAGGGGGAGATGGAGGAGAAGAGGAGGAGGAGGAGGAGGAGGAGGAGGAGGAGGAGGAGGAGGAGGAGGAGGAGAAGGAGAAGGAGAAAGGGCTACTTTCACTGCTTTGCCAAAAATAGTAACCACAATGAGGAGCATGTATTGAGTCAAAACAGAATCAAAGAGAAGAAAGTCAATTTCTGTGCAACCTACTTTTATTTATAAAGGAAAGTTTCCCTATTTTGTTTATAAACAGTAAACCAGTGCTGTATGAAGGCACTTAACTGGGGAGAGGTGGGGCAGGGATCCTGGTGGAAGCCAATGTTTCCCACCTAGACCCTAAGACTGCTGGGACAGCTGGAGGCAGCGGTGACTCCCAGGCATATCCAGGGGTGTGGTCGCCCATCCCAGGCTCTGCTGGGCAGGTGGCTGGCTTGCTGGGGGAGGTGGTGGTGGGGTAGGCATCAGAGGCACCTTGGACGGGATCTGATTTGGCAAAACGGAGTGGTTTCCTGTCCCCAGTGATTTCCAGCCCTTCCTGGATCTCCCAAGGCCAAGGCAGATTCCTAAATTTAAGGCTGGGGTTCTCCTTCTTCCCTGGACTTCCGGGAGAACAGAGAACCGGTGGCGAGGACCACCACCAGCAGGGCGAGGAGTGCAGATAAAAGAAGCAGAAAACGGAGCGGGAGGTCTGCAGCGAAGGCAGGAATGCTTGTTTCTGTCAGGCTCAGAAACCTCCTTCTATCCTGCTAGACTTTATTCCTTTGAGGCTTCACCCTGGGGAAGAGCTGGGGAGACACAGGATCTTCAGACATCAGGAGCTCCCACCTCCCCATCACACACCCAAATCTACCACCTGTCTCAATCTTCTCACCCCTTCCTAAGGGGACTCTCTCAGCATCTCCCAAACTGCTCCAGAATCCAAGTTCTATGTCACCTCCAAGAACCAGATGGAAACTTCCAATCAGAGCCTCCATTGATGACATGGGATATTCCCAGTCTCTCCTACTGCCACAAGGAGAAGCCTACCTCTCTCTAACACCTTGGTTGTCTTTTTGGGTCCCACCTCCATATTAAAAAAAAAAAAAACCCTCAGGGCTGGGCATGGCGGCTCACGACTGTAATCCCAGCACTTTGGGATGCCGAGGTGGGCAGATGACCTGAGCTCAGGAGTTCAAGATAGCCTGGTCAACAAATTTTTTGTCTTTTTGTCTATTAAAAAGACAAAAAATTAGCCTGGCCTGGTGGGGCATGCCTGTAATCCCAGCAACTAGGGAGGCTGAGGCAGGAGAATCACTTGAATCTGGAAGGCAGAGGTTGCAGGGAGCTGAGATCACGCCATCGCACTCCAGCCTGGGCAACAGAGCCGAGGCTGTGTCTCAAAAAACAAAAATCAGCTGGTTGCAGCGGCTCACGCCTGTAATCCCAGCACTTTGGGAGGCCAAGGCAGGTGGATCACCTGAGGTCAGGAGTTCGAGACCAGCCTGGTTAATGTGGTAAAACTCCATCTCTACTAAAAATATAAAAAAATTAGCTGGGCATGGTGGCACGTGCCTGTATTCCCAGCTATTTGGGAGGCTGAGGCAGGAGAACTGCTTGAACCAAGGAGGCAGAGGTTGCTGTGAGCCGAGATTACACCACTGCACTCCAGCCTGGGCAACAAAGTGAGACTCCATCTCAAAAAAAAAAAAAAAAAATCTGGCATGGCAAGGTGGCTCATGCCTGTAATCCCAGCACTTTGGGAGGCAGAGGTGGGTGGACCACCTGAGGTCAGGAGTCCAAGACCACCCTGACCAACATGGAGAAACCCCGTCTGTACTAAATAAATACAAAATTAGCCAGGTGTGGTTAGCAGGCAGGTCACCTGATGTCAGGAGTTCAAAACCAGCCTGGCCAACATGGCAAAATCCCGTCTCTACTAAAAATACAAAAATTAGCTGGGCATGGTGGTGGATGGCTGTAATCCCAGCTACCCGGGAGGCTGAGGCAGGAGAATTGCTTGAGCCTGTGAGGTGGAGGTTGCAGTGAGCAAAGTTGGCGCCACTGCACACCGGCCTGGGCGACAGAGCGAGATTCTGTCTCAGAAAAAAATAAATAAATTATTAAAATAAAAAATAAAATAAAGGCCTCCTCCTCACCTACTCCCCTAACTATAACGAACCCTCCCTTACCCCCATATTACTATTAAATATAATGTAATTTTTTTACATTAAATATCTTTTTTTTTTTTTTTTTTGAGACGGAGTTTCGCTCTTGTTACCCAGGCTGGAGTGCAATGGTGCGATCTCGGCTCCCCGCAACCTCCACCTCCTGGGTTCAGGCAATTCTCCTGCCTCAGCCTCCTGAGTAGCTGGGATTACAGGCACGCGCCACCATGCCCAGCTAATGTTTTATATCTTTAGTAGAGACGGGGTTTCACCATGTTGACCAGGATGGTCTCGATCTCTTGACCTCGTGATCCACCCGCCTCAGCCTCCCAAAGTGCTGGGATTACAGGCACGAGCCACAGCGCCTGGCCCACATTAAATATCTTTTCCTCTCCTCCCATGACCAATAACGGACTTTGCTGACCTCCCTCACCCATTTTGTTCTTCTCGCCCCCTCTTTTTCCTGTGGGATCATCCTATTCTCTAAACAACCGTCAGGAGGTTCCCACGACACCTCCCCTGGGCTCACCCCAAAGTAGTTCCGCGGCACGTAGCCCTCCTGGCCGTGCAGAGAGGCCCACCACCAGTCGGTCTCCTCCGGCCCGTCCCTCCGCAGCACAGTGACCGACTCGCCCTCGCGGAAGGACAGCTCATCCCCGAACTCGGCGCTGTAGTCCCAGAGGGCGTACACCGCCCCACCGTTCATCAGCCCCATACTCTGCTCCACATCTGAAACATGACACAGAAGGGAAGGTGAGAGCCCAGCCCGGGGGCCCAGGAGCAGGGGCCATGTGGGGACCCGGACAGGCCCTGCAATTTGGTGCCTGTCCCAGCAGGGGGCTGAACACCCTGAAACGCTGTGTGTGCCCATGGCTGCAGATGGGAACCGGAGCTGGAGTCAGATGCTGGGACTGGCAGTCTGGAGCATTTCGAGGACACTGGGGGAGGCATCCAGATGGGCCACTCACTCCTGAGACAGTCAGTGGCCCCCATTTCCTTTTCTTTTTTCTTTGTTTCAGACTGAGTCTCACTCTGTTGCCCAGGCTGGAGTGCAGTGGCGTGATCTCGGCTCACTGCAACCTCTGCCTCCCAGGTTCAAGCTATTCTCCTGCCTCAGCCTCCCAAGTAGCTGGAATTACAGGCGCCTGCCACCACACCTGGCTAATTTTTATATTTTTAATAGAGCCAGGGTTTCACAATGTTGGCCAGGCTGGTCTCGAACTCCTGACCTCAGGTGATCTGCCTGCGTCAGCCTCCTACAGTGCTGGGATTACAAGTAGGATTCCTTCTTGTACATTGCTGAATCTCCCTGTCAACCCTAGAGGTCCAGTCTTTTGCCCTGCCCTGGAGCTTAGCTTATGTGGTACAGTCCCTGTGGAAGATTCCACCTTCCTTGAATGATATGGTTCTACTCTCCACCTTTAAGTAGGCTCATCTGCTTCTTTCTTTCTTTCTTTCTTTCTTTCTTTCTTTCTTTCTTTCTTTCTTTCTCTCTCTCTCTCTTTCTTTTCTTTCTTTCTTTCTTTCTTTCCTTTCTTTCTTTTTTTGAGACAAGGTCTCACTCTACCGCTCAGGCTGTGGGAGTGCAGTGGTGAGATCAAGCTCACTGCAGCCTCGATTTTTCAGATTCAAGCAATCCTCCTGCCTCAGACTCTTCCTGAATCTTTATTTTATTATTATTATCAAATATTTTGTAGGTCAGGTGCAGTGGCTCACATCTGTAATCACAGCACTTCAGGAGGCCAAGGCAGGCAGATCACCTGAGGTCAGTTCAAGACCAGCCTGGCTAACACGGTGAAACCCTGTCTCTACTAATAAAACAAAAAAAAAAATTAGCCAGGCGTGGTATCATGTGCCTTGTAATCCCAGCTACTTGGGAGCCTGAGGCAGGAGAATCGCCTTCACCCAGGAGGCAAACATTGCAGTGAGCTATTGTGCCATTGCACTCCAGCCTGGGTAACAGGGTGAGATTCTGTCTGACAAATAAATAAATAAATATAAATTTTTCGTGGAGGTCAGGCATGGTGGCTCGCACCTGTAATCTTAGCACTTTGGAAGGCCAAGGCGGGCAGACTGCCTGAGCTCCGGAGTTCGGGATCAGCCTGGGCAACATGGCAAAACCCTGTCTCTACTAAAAAATATAAAAAATAGCCGGACAGGGTGGTGAGCACCTACAGTCCTAGCTACTCGAGAGGCTGAGGCAGAATTGCTTACACCCAGGAGGCAGAAGTTGCTGAGGTCGCGCCACTGCACTCCAGCTTGGGCGACAGATCGAGACTCTGTCTCAAAAATAATAAATACATGTTTTGTAAAGACAGGGAAGGGAGGTGGTCTCCCTATGTTGCCTTGGCTGAACTCCTAGTCTCAAGCCATCCTAACGTCTAGGCCTCCCAGACTGCTGGGATTACAGGCATGAGCCACTGTGCCGAGTTCATTGCCCCCTTTCTAGATGGTGCTGTCCAACTCCATTGCCTTCCGCCAAGTAATGGAGCCTCCAAAGAGGATGTAATGTCATCTCTCGATGGTAGAACCCACCTGAACCTCCTCCCAATTTCAGCGTGTAATCTCCATCAAGAACTTAGTCCCTGGGCTGGCCAGCCATGTTGGCTCACACCTGTAATCCCAGCACTCTGGGAGGCTGAGAAGGGAGGATCACTTGAGCCCAGGACTTTGAAAACAGCCTGAGCAACATAGGGAAATCCCATCTCTAGGAAAGAAAGAACTTAGCCCCCTTTCTAAAGGGTGCAGTAGGTCACCACGCTCCTCCTCTGCAGGGGACAGTGGTTCAGTTCCCTTCGTTCTAGTTTCTCCTGCTTTCATGCCCAAGTGTGTTGTCCAACTTTTTTTTTTTTTTTGAGACGGAGTTTCGCTCCCGTTACCCAGGCTGGAGTGCAATGGCGTGATCTCAGCTCACTGCAACCTCCGCCTCCTGGGTTCAGACAATTCTCCTGCCTCAGTCTCCTGAGTAGCTGGGATTACAGGCACGCGCCACCATGCCCAGCTAATTTTTTGTATTTTTAGTAGAGATGGGGTTTCACCGTGTTGATCAGGATGGTCTGGATCTCTTGACCTCGTGATCCACCTGCCTCGGCCTCCCACAGTGCTGGGATTACAGGTGTGAGCCACCGCACCCAGCCTTTTTTTTTTTTTTTTTTTGAGACAGGCTGGAGTGCAGTGGCGTGATCTTGGCTCACTGAAACCTCTGCCTCCAGGGTCCAAGTGATTCCCCTGCCTCAACTTCTCGAGTAGCTGGGATTACAGGCGTGCGCCACTACGCCCAGCTAATTTTTTTATTTTTAGTAGAGATGGGGTTTTACCACATTGGTCAGGCTGGTCTTGAACTCCTGACCTCGTGATCTGCCTGCCTCGGCCTCCCAAAGCGCTGTGATGACAGGTGTGAGCCACCGCGCCTGGCCAGTGTTCAATCTTTACTTCACTTTCCCAACCTCACATGTCTGAGGCAGGCAGACCAGGACAACTCACATCTCACAGGTTCCACCTACCCATGACAAAGGTATAATGACCCACACCCTGTCCCATGGTTCCCCCTTCAGGGAATGGTCTGTACCTCTCCAGGTGGTACAGTTCCTGCCTGCCCCAGCTCACTTTAAAGGCAGGCATTCCCCCACTCCTCTCACTCATTTTCTGTTGTAGGTGGCACAGCTCAATGTCCTGTAGCCTGACCAAGCTCACCTTTCAAATATATACTCTGTCTCACCCCCAAGTCCCAGCTCTCACTCCAACTCTGTGAATTTCCTCACCCAAACTGAGATACAACTTGCTCCTCCAGGTGTGAATATACCCTGTGCACAATCCCCCAGGTGCAGCCTACTTTGCCCCTCCCTTCAGGGAACCAGGTGCTGTAACCGGTCCCCTGGAGAGATGGGTACAGCCTCTTGTCTTCCTACAGGCCGCTTTCCAGCAGCTGTAGCCTGCTTACCTACCAGGCCCGTGGCAATACCTCTCCAAGTGCCAGAGCCCACCTGCCCAGAGCTCTACACCAGGTAGATGAAAACGTCCAGCTTCCCACCCCTGCAGATGCCAAAGGTGAGCAAACCAATCTCTACATCCAGGCTCCTCCCCAAAGATGCCCAGTTCTCATGGCACAGCCTCTATCTCCCCTTCTCCCTTAGGGGGGCACAGTCCCCCACCCCTTCAGGCGGTCCATCCCTGCTCCCCCTCCTCCTCTGCAATCCTGCCACCGGGTTGATACGGCCTCCACATCCTCCTCTCCCAAGTGGGGGGTGGTTGCGCCCCTCCCCGCGCCTGCGCACCCACCAGGTAGGCACCCAGGCGCCACAGCCCTGCCTCGCACCTGCCAGGTAGGTGGCGCAGTCAGTATAACCCTCGCGGTACGGATCGCACTTCTCGAAGGCGGTGGCGCCGTCGCTGAGCGTGGTGGCGAAGATCGCAGCGCCATGCTGCACCAGCGCCATGCAGATGACTGTGTCGTTGCACGACGCTGCGCAGTGCAAGGGTGTCCTAGGCGTGGGGGTGGGGGGTTGCGGGGAGCGATGCGTGAGAGGCCCGCGCGTCCGCCCACGGGGGACCCAGCCCACCGCGCGGGTCGGGGCTCACCAGCCGTGGCTGTCGGGGGAGTTGACGTTGGCACCCGCGGTGATGAGGAAGTCCACAATAGAGTAGTTGGCACCGCAGATGGCGTTGTGCAGGGCGGTGATGCCCTCCTCGTTGGGCTGGCTTGGGTCATTCATCTAAGTGCACCGGAGGAGGGGCAAGTCTCAGTCCTGCGGCTGGCATCCTGGCGCACCCACCTCCCGCTCAGCAGCACTCACCTCCTTCACCGCCTGCTGTACCACTTCCAGCTCCCCGCTCAGCGCCGCGTCCAGGAGCAGCACCAGAGGGTTGAGGCGCGCGCGGCGGGCCTTGCGCGGGGAGCCCGCCTTCCGCAGCACCGAGCGCATCTCCTGGGGGACAGGGCGTGGAGTTCAGTAACTTGGAGGGATTGTTAGTATATCCATGACCTAGAGGTGGAAACAGAGGTCCAGGGACCGTGACACCCATCTAAACAGGAGTAGGGCTGGGATTCACTCGGAGTGGTGGGGGAGGAGGTGCCTCCGTCCTCCTCCTAGAGCCTCCAGTTCCCTGCCATAGACAGGGAATCCTGTGATTTGAGAAACTTGAGCCATGACACTTGAGAGAAAGCTGGGGGCCCATGGGATTGGTGGCAAAGTAATTCTGTAAGTTCAAAACAATGATTGTGGAACCAGTTATTCAATTCACACACAAGCTCACGTTTCTTTTGTCAATAATACATGCAATAAGGCACGCCCGGCAAAACGTTTCCAGTTGTGTTAATTCCAGATGTTTGGAATTTGAGTATTGTATTATTCCTTGTGCTTTCTTTTTTTTTTTTTGGTCTCCCTTTGCAGGCTGGAGTGCAGTGCAGTGGCATTAACTTGGCTCATTACAACCTCCACTTCCCAGGTTCAAGCGATTCTCCAGCCTCCGCCTCCAGAGTAGCTGGGATTACAGGTCTGTGCCACCATACCTGTCTGATTTTTGTATTTTTAGTAGAGACAGGTCTCACCATGTCGCCCAGGATGGTCTTGAACTCCTGGGCTCAGGTGATCCACCCATCTCAGCCTCCCAAAGTGCTAAAATTACAGGTGGGAGCCACTGTGCCCAGCCTCATGTACCTTCTTATTTTTAATTTTCCTCCTATAAGATTCATTTATTCTGGTCTGGGCAAGGTGGCTCACTGCTCTGATTCCAGCACTTTGGGAGGCTGAGGTGGGAGGATCACTTGAGCCCAGGAGTTTAAGAACAGCCTAGGCAATACAGTGAGACCCAGTCTCTACAAAAAATAAAAGTATAGCCTGATATGGTGGCATACACCTGTGCTCCCAGCTACTTGGGAGGCTGAGGCAGGAGGACTGCTTGAACGGAATGACATTGCACTGTAGCCTGGGCAACAAGTGAGACCCAGTCTCAAAAGAAAAAAAAAATGCATTTATTTATTCCAAGTGTGTGAATGCATAGCATTTGTGATTCTGGTCTTTGCTCTTTCCAGAGTTCCCGTGATTTTAAGATTCTGGAATTCAGAGATCCCAACAGGCAATGAATCCAAAATTCCCAGATGCTCGATTACACCAACATGTCGTGACTGTAGAAATGCTAGGTTGTGCTATTTCAAACCGCTGAGGGGTCAGGACTCTGCAATCCCGAGATTCTATGATTGAGAACTTTCGTATTTTTCCATTAGAATTTCATTTCAAAAGACTAGAAGGAAATGGCTGGGCACAGTAGCTCATGCCTGTAATCCCAGCACTTTGGAAGGCTCAGGAGGGTGGATCACCTGAGGTCAGGAGTTCAAGACCAGCCCAGCTAACAAGGTGAAACCCCGTCTATACTAAAAATACAAAAATTAGCTGGGCACAGTGGCACACACCTGTAATCCCAGCTACTCAGGAGGCTGAGGCATGAGAATCACTTGAACCCAGGAGGTGGAAGTTACAGTGAGCTGAGGTGGCGCCTCTGCACTCCAGCCTGGACGACAGAGCGACTCCATCTCAAAAAATGACAACAAACTAGAAGGAAATACTCAAAATGTCAGTGATGGTGCTCTGTGAGTGCTGTGATTTTGTCCTTTCTTCTATTTTTATTTATATTCCCCAAGCTCTCTGTGGTGCTGGTGTGTTTCATTACAGTGGAAAGTGTTAATTTAAAATATAATTCTCAGCTGGGCACAGTGGCTCTTGCCTGGTTTGAGACCAGTGTGGGCAACATAGTGAGACCCGTCTCTACAAAAAATGTTAAAAATTATCTGGGATCCAGAACATGTCTGGTCCTAAATTTTAAAAATTAAAAAAAAAAGAGGCCAGAGGCAGTGGCTCAAGCCTATAATCCCAGCACTTTGGGAGGCCGAGGCGGGTGGATCACAAGGTCAAGAGATCGAGACCATCCTGGTCAACATGGTGAAACCCCGTCTCTACTAAAAATACAAAAATTAGCTCGGCATGGTGGCGCGTGCCTGTAATCCCAGCTACTCGAGAGGCTGGGGCAGGAGAATTGCCTGAACCCAGGAGGTGGAGGCTGCAGTGAGCCATGATCTTGCCACTGCACTCCAGCCTGGGCAACAGAGTGAGACTCTGTCTCGATAATAATAATAATAATGCCCAGAACTTAAAGTATAATTTTTTTAAAAAAACCTCCACTACAACATATCAGTGCATGAATTTGTGATTTTATAATTCAAAATATGAACATCTTTAATTGTCAAATTTGGTAACTTCAACAATTGGTAGTAATCATTCCATGATATTATAATTTTTTTTTTTTTAAATGAGATGGAGCCTGACTCTGTCGCCCAGGCTGTAGTACAGTGGCTCAATCGCAGCTTGCTGCAACCTCCACCTCCCTGGGTCAAGCAATTCTACCGCTTCAGCCTCCTGAGTATCTGGGACTACAGGTGCACACTGCCACGCCTAGCTAATTTCTTTTGTATTTTAGTAGAGACAGGGTTTCACCATGTTGCCCAGGCTGGTCTGGAACTCCTGAGCTCAGGCAATCCACCCACCTCGGCCACCCAAAGTGCTAGGATTACAGGCGTGAGCCATCATGCCGGGCAACTCTTTTTTTTTTTTTTGAGATGGAGTTTCGCTCTTGTTACCCAGGCTGGAGTGCAATGGCACGATCTCGGCTCACCACAACCTCCGCCTCCTGGGTTCAGGCAATTCTCCTGCCTCAGCCTCCTGAGTAGCTGGGATTACAGGCACGCGCCACCATGCCCAGATAATTTTTTGTATCTTTAGTAGAGACGGGGTTTCACCATGTTGACCAGGATGGTCTCGATCTCTTGACCTCGTCATCCACCCGCCTCGGCCTCCTAAAGTGCTGGGATTACAGGCATTAGCCACCGCGCCCGGCACTCTTTTTTTTTTTTTTTTAAAGAGATTATTTTATTTTATTTTGACACAGAGTTTCTCTCTGTTGCCCAGGCTGGAGTGCAGTGGTGTAATCTCGGCTCACTGCAACCTCCGCCTCCCAGGTTCACGCAATTCTCTTGCTTCAGCCTCCCAGGTAGGTGGGACTATGGGTGCACACTGCCACGGCCGCACGGCTGGCTAATTTCTTTCTTTCTTTTTTTTTTTTTTTGAGACGGAGTTTCACTCTTGTTACCCAGGCTGGAGTGCAATGGCGCGATCTCGGCTCACTGCAACCTCCGCCTCCTGGGTTCAGGCAATTCTGCCTCAGCTTCCCAAGTAGCTGGGATTACAGGCGCGCACCACAACGCCCAGCTAATTTTTTGTATTTTTAGTAGAGACGGGGTTTCACCATGTTGACCAGGATGGTCTCGATCTCTTGACCTCGTGATCCACCTGCCTCGGCCTCCCAAAGTGCTGGGATTACAGGCGTGAGCCACCGCGTCCAGCCCAGCTAATTTCTTTTGTATCTTAGCAGAGACAGGGTTTCACCATGTTAGCCAGGCTGGTTTCAAACTCCTGACCTCAAGTGATCCACCCTCCTTTGCCTCCCAAAGTGCTGGGATTATAGGCATGTGCCACCATGCTTGGGTAATTTTTGTATTTTTGGTAGAGACAGGGTTTCACCATGTTGGCCAGGGTGGTCTTCAACTCCTGACCTTGTGATCCATTCGCCTCAGCCTCCCAAATTTCTGGGATTACAGGCATGAGCCACCGTGCCCAGCCAAGATTAAATACATTGATATAGTGCATAATACCTGGCACATAACTGTTAACTGCTATTACTATTGTCTCCACTGGAACAGGGGATGGTCTCCCGCTGATCTTGGTCACACCCGGCCTGACACTCACTTTTTAAGAGAGAGCGAGGCCAGGCACAGTGGCTCACGTCTGTAATTCCAGCACTTTGCGAGGCTGAGGGGGATGGATCACTTGAGGTCAGGAGTTTGAGACCAGCCTGGCCAACACGGTGAAATGCCATCTCTACTAAAAATACCAAAATTAGCTGGGCATGGTGGTGCATGCTTGTAATCCCAGCTACTTGGGAAACTAAGGCAGGAGGATCTTGAACCTGGGAGGCAGAGGTTGCAATGAGCTGAGATCAAAACACTGCACTCCAGCCTGGGTGGTGGAGCAAGACTCTGCCTGAAAAAAAAATAGAGGAGAAAGCAGAGCAGACACAAGAGACTGTGTCCAGAGACAGAGAGGGAGAGAAGAGAGGGTGACTTCCCTGAGTCACGCAAAGACTTCAGTCCCAGAATGCACTCATTGTTGTGCCAAGACTCAGTCACGTCCAGGTGTAAGACTCGAGATTGCTAAAGGAATGCCCGGGGCAGGGCACAGGCACAGGTTATTGGAGAGAAGGAGCAGAGAAAATCTCCATGTGGCCAAGACTCCCGCAGGCCCTCCAGATACTCACACACAGCTATGCCTAGATTAAAGACTACATTTCCCAGCATCCCTTGCAGCGGGGCTCCTGGCCAGTGAGAGGGAGCAGAGTCATGTGTGGAACTCCCAGGTTCTGCCTGAAATGGGAAAGGGCACTTTCTCTTCTTCCTTCTCTCTTCCTGGCTGGAGGGCAGACTTAGTGACAGCCATTTAGGACCATGAGGGTAGACACACCCCTGAGAGATGGCAGAGCCCCAGGTAGAGAGAGCCTGGGTCCTGACTCCAGTGAGCTGCCTACAGTCCTGGGCTACAAACTCCTGGACTTTTACTCAAAAGAGGAGAAAACTTCGATCTCATCTAAGCCACTGTATTTGGGGGGCTCTTTGCTACAGCCCCCGAATCCACTTAGCAAACATACCCCGGTTTCCTCCTGTATTACTTACCATGTTCTGTGGATGCTCTGGTGGGCTGCTCTGGGGCGGGGTGGGGGGTGGGATGGGAGCTGGTGGGGCAGGAGCAGGGGGACCTGCCCTGGCCTCAGATCCCTCAGTGATGGGGGACAGCTCTGGCTCCAGCCCCCCAGGCCCTGGCCCCCCATGGCGATGAAAGAGGCGGCTGATGATCTGCTGGTACTGTTTCTTGTGGGTAGGGGGCAAGGCCACGGCAGGGGCCTGCTCCATGGAGCCCCTGCGTTTGAGGGGCCGGGGAATCTCAGCCAGCACCCGGGCCACCTCCTCCAGCTCGGGCACTGACTGTGCCTCGGGTGGCAGTGCTGGCTGCAGCCTCGTGGGGCTGAGGGGCCTTGCAACAGTGCCTTCATCCACATCGCCCGCCTCCAGTGCTGGGGTCAGCAGCCCTTCTATCTCCGGCTCAGGCTCCAGCTCGGTGGGGGGCTTGGGGGGTCCTAGCCGGAACAAGAACCCCATCAGAGAACAGGTCCCCAGGGAGACACCCAAGACTTCCTCTCTACAACTTCCAGGATATATGACCAGTACCTGATTTTCTGTGTGACCTCAGGGAAGTTCCTTGCCCTCTTTGGGCTACACTTTCCTTGGGCTGTGAATAATAAACAATTATGATGCCTCCTATTTATTGAGCAGTTCATATGTGTATGTGCCAGGCACTTTACATGCCTAACTTACTGTAATCTCACTACTGCCTTGTGAGGTAGATAGAGTGTCATCTCCATATTACTGAAAGGGAATCTGGGCCTCAGAGAGGATGAGTCAGTTGCCCGAAGCCATGCAGTTGGGACTTGAACTCAGTTCTGGCTGACTCTAGAATCTACTTCTACCAACCATGGTAGATGTGACTTTCCTCTCCTGACATCTCAGGCCGAAAACTCCAGCAGGAAGTAGAACCCTGGTGTTTAATGATTTCCTCTCTGTCTTATTCACTCTGGCAGTAAAGCAGGTGGAAATAAATATATGCAGTATTGGATGAGTGAAGCGGCTCACGCCTGTGATTTCGGGACTTTGGGAGGCTGAGGCAGCAGATATCTTGAGGTGAGTCTGAGACCAGCCTGCCAACATTGTGAAACCCCGTCTCTACTAAAAATTGTTTAAAAATTAGCTGGGCATGGTGGCACATGCCTGTAATCCCAGCTATTCAGGAGGCTGAGGCACAGGCATAGATTAAACCCAGGAGGCGGAGGTTGCAGTGAGCCGGAAAAAAAAGAAATACACACACACACACACACACGTACACATTATATATATTTATATATAATGTGTATATATACATATAAATAACACACACACATAGCTGGGCACAGTGGGTCATGCCTGTAATCCCAGTACTTTTGGACTGAAATGGGTGGGTCACCTGAGGTCAGGGGTTCACGACCAGCCTGGCCAATGTGACAAAACTCCATCTCTACTAAAAACACGAAAAATTAGTCAGATGTGGTGGCACATGCCTGTAATCCCAGCTACTTGGGAAGCTGAGGCAGGAAAATCGCTTGAACCTAGGAGGTAGAGGTTGCAGTGAGCTGAGGTCGTGCCATTGCACTGCAGCCTGGACAACAAGAAACTTCATCTCAAAACACACATACACGCAGACACACACACACAATTTCATTGAATCCCAATCCCAATTCTATAGGGTAGATATTACTAATCTCTTTTCACAGATGGGAAAACAGAGATTCAGACAAGTTAAGTAATTTATCCTCAGTCACACAGCAAGTCAGCAGTGAAAAGAGACTCAAGCCCATCTACTTAACCTACTGATCTCGCACCCCAAAATATTAATAAATTATTATAAGTAATATGGTAGTTATTTATTTGAGACTGGATCTCACTCTGTCACCAGGCTGGAGTGCAGTGGCGCTATCAGCTCATTGCAGCCCAGGTCTCCCAGGCTCAAATGATCCTCCCACCTCAGACTCCTGAGTGGAGTCTGAGGAGTAGGGGACTACAGGCACCCACTACTATGCCTGGCAGGTTTTTTGTACTTTTATTTTTAGTATTTTTTTTAATTTCCTGGAGTTACTGCTTTGTTCATGAGGTCTGAGATTTTTAGTATTTTGTTTGTTTTTTGAGATGGAGTCTCACTCTTTCACCATGATGGAGTGCAGTGGTGCAATCTGGGCTCACTACAACCTCCATCTCCTGGGTTCAAGTGATACTCCTGCCTCAGCCTCCCGAGTGGCTAGGACTACAGGCTTGCGCCACCATGCCCAGGTAATTTTTGTATTTCTAGTAGAGATGGGGTTTCCCCAGGTTGGCCAGGATGGTCTCAATCTCTTGACCTCGTGATCTACCCAACTCTGTCTACCAAAGCGCTGGCATTGCAGGCATGAGCCACCTGCAATGCCACCGGCCTTGCAAAGACTATTTTATAAAAGTTTCAGTATGTTGCCCAGGCTGGTCTTGAACTCCTGAGCTCAACAGTCCTACCTGTGTTAGCCTCCCAAAGTGGCATAAGATTACAAGCATGAGCCACAGCGCCTGGCTAATATAGTAGCTAGTCATAGCTTCCACTACCTATCAGATCCTATTTATTTACTTATTTTTGAGACAGAGTCTCATTCTGTCACTTGGGCTGGAGTGCAGAGGCACGATCTTGGCTCACTGCAACCTCCGCCTCCCTGGTTCAAGGGAGTCTCCTGCCTCAGCCTCCTGAGTAGCTGGGACTACAGTCGTGAGCCACCATGCCCAGCTAATTTATTTTCCTTTTCGTGTGTGTGTTTTTGGTAGAGATGGGATTTTGCCATGTTGGCCAGGCTGGTCTCAAACTCCTAGCCTCAAGTGCTCTGCTCACCTCGACCTCTCAAAGTGGTGAGATTACAGGTATAAACCGCGGCACCTGGCCCATCAGATGCTATTTTAGGACTCTGTATGCATTTAAGAGTATATGTCAATAAGATAGATCCTATCATTATTTGCCTTTTTTTTTTTTTTTTTTTTTGACACAGAGTCTCTCTCTTGTTACCCAGGCTGGAGTGCAATGGCGCAATCTCGGCTCACCGCAACCTCCGCCTCCTGGGTTCAGGCAATTCTCCTGCCTCAGCCTCCTGAGTAGCTGTGATTACAGACACGCGCCACCGTGCCCAGCTAATTTTTTTTGTATTTTTAGTAGAGACGGGGTTTCACCATGTTGACCAGGATGGTCTCGATCTCTTGACCTCGTGATCCGCCCTCCTCAGCCTCCCAAAGTGCTGGGATTACAGGCTTGAGCCACCGTGCCTGGCCTTTTTTTTTTTTTTTTTGAGACGGAGTCTGGCTCTGTTACCCAGGCTGGAATGCAGTGGTGAGATATTGGCTCATTGCAACATCTACCTCCTGGGTTCAAGGGACTCTCCTGCCTCAGCCTATTGAGTAGCTGGGACTACAGGCACCTGCCACCACACCTGGCTAATTTTTGTATTTTTAGTGAGACAGCGTTTCACCACATTGGCCAGGCTAATGTCAAACTCCTGACCTTGTGATCCACCTGCCTCAGCCTCCCAAAGTCCTGGGATTAGAGGCATGAGCCATGTGCCCAGCCCATTGTTTGCCTTTTACACTCAAGAAAATTGAGGCCCAAAGAGGTTAAGTGACTTGCCCAAGGTCATACAGTGTGGAACCAGGCAGTCTGGCTTCAGGGTCCACACTTAACCTTTGCGCTATCCCCTGGTTCCTACCCAAAATCAAGCTTGCCTGGCCTAGTTTGCTGCAGGACAGTCCCTGGAAAGAGGCACTTGGCTGTGATCTCCCCGCCTCCCCAGGGCTGGGCTGGTCCTCCTGTTTGTTCTCCCTTCACTCAGCCCTCCAGAGCCCTCATTGCTGACTTACCTTCGTTCACAGGGGGCCATGTCTGTTGAGGAGGCTGGGGGGCTGGGGTAGGGGGTTGTGGCTGAGGCTGTGGGGGCAGCTGGGGTTGTGGTTGTGGCTGGGGCTGTGGTTGTGGCTGGGGCTGTGGTTGTGGCTGGGGCTGGGGAGGCAGCTTAGGTGGGGGTGTTCGGGTAAAGAGGGGGGACCCAGGGAGCATGGCGCGGCTGGCCCCTTGCTCCCAGAAGGCATTCTGCAGCTTGAAGATCATGCTGAGGGGGATGGGACGCTGGCGTGGGGCCGCACGGGGCTGAGGGCTGGAGGGGGGCATGGGGATGCGGCTGACGGGCTGCCAGCTGCGAGGCAAAGTGCCCGACGGCCCCGGCCCCGCGGAGCCCAGCGAGCGGCGGTAGCTGCCTGTGTCTGAACGCCGGTCGCTGGCCAGAGGGGAGACCTTGTAATTGCGTGGAAGGGTGGCGCTGGTGAGGTTGTCCTGGGGAAGAGGGAAAGGAGAAGGGGATTGGGTGAGAGACGGAGGGTGGAGGGAAAGTAAGGACAAAACGTGAGAAGAGAGAAGAGGTGAGGGAAGCCCTGGGAGTGAGGGAGACGAAACGGTGAGGAAGGGGCAGAAACCCAGCACAGTGAAGGGAGAGCGTGGGAAAGGGCGCCCAGACCCAGATGGCAGCCACAAGCAGGAGGTGGGAAAGGGCGCCCAGACCCAGATGGCAGCCACAAGCAGGAGACTGGCCGTGACCCTGCTCCCCAACCTTGCCCAGCCCCTCCTCCCCAAGCCTCTCGCCTCCTCACCTTGCCGGTGCCCCCTAGTCCGTCCAGGCTGCTCTCCCTCCAAGGCAACAGCTGCAGGCCCGGCGAGGCGGGCCGTGCAAAGACATCCAGGCCTGTGGGGCCGGTATCGTTAGGGTCTGGGGGGCCACCTCTGCTCCGGGTCCTCCACTCCCGGGGCCTCCACCACTCACGTTCATAGCTAGCTGTCTGCGAAGACTTCTTCTCATACGCCACGTCCAGGTCAGACTCGTTCCAGGCTTTCGGGGGCCGCCGGCGCAGCGTCAGGTCGTCTGGGGAGTTTTCAGTGAAGATGAGACGGGACGGGTGGCAAGCCCTGGATCCCGCCCGCTTCGGCCCGCCAGTCGGCCACCGCCCCCCCCCCGCCCCCGGGTTCACCTTGCGCGCGCAGAGGCGGGGCAAAGGCGCTACCACCCGCGCCTAGCAGGGAGCTCCCGAAGGCAGGCGTGTCGTAGGCGGTGGCAGCGGGGCGCGGTGACGGCCCGCGCTCGGGGAAGAAGGCCTGGGGCCCCTCCGCCAGGGGGCTGCCGCGGGGGGAGCCTGAGCGGCCCAGGAAGTCGAAAGGTGTAGGGGGACCCTGCTGGCGGAGTGGGCCGGGCCCAGGCCGCGGGGAGGGCGCACGGCCAAGAGAGCTGCCTGAGCCATCGAAGGCGCGGGGCCGGGGCGAGGGCGCGCGGTCCAGGCTGCCGTAGGCATCCGGCTGCAGGTAGAGCGGGGTGCGCGGCGACGACGGACGGCCCTTGGGGGACAGTGGTCTGTAGGGGTGCAGGGTTGGGGCACTCTCTGATCGTCCGAACGGGGCGTCTGCGCCTTCGGTGGCCGCCTTCCGGGGGGACCCTCGGCTGCCGAAGGGCTCAGGGATCGGGCTGGAGCTGTACCTGGGCGGCTGTGGGGAGGCCAGGACATTGACAGCTCAAAGGAGACATTCGTGGAAGGGTTGATGTGTGTGTGTGGGGGGGTGTCAAGAGAGGTCACCGGAAGTCAACCTAGAAGAGGCCGACCGGCGATGGAAATCCAGGCAGAGAGCGCAAGTGAGGAATGGTGGGAAGGCAGCCTGAACCAGGGCCGTGGCTAGCCCGGTTACTCTGTATCGCCTTTATGCTGCTTAGCTTAACACCCCTTTCCTCCTGAGGGTCCTGATAGATGTCTACCTCCACTGGTCCCCTCTTCTCTTTTTCTCTTTCTTTCTTTTCTCTCTCTCTTCCTCTTTTTCTCTCCCTTTCCTTCCTTCCTTTCTTCCTTTCCTCCCTTCTTCCTTCCCTCCCTCCCTCCCTCCCTCCCTCCCTCCTTCCTTCCTTCTTTCTTTCTTTCCAGAGTCTTGCTCTGTCACCCAGGCTGGAGCACAGTGGCATGATCTCAGTTCATTGCAACCTCCGCCTCCCGGGTTCAAGCAATTCTCCTGCCTCAGCCTCCTGAGTAGCTGGGACTACAGGTGCCACCACCACACCTGGCTAATTTTTGTAATTTCAGTAGAGATGGGGTTTCACCATGTTAGCTAGGATGGTCTCCATCTCCTGACCTCAAATGATCCGCCTGCCTCAGCCTCCCAAAGTGCTGAGATAACAGGCGTGAACCACTGTGCCTGGCGAAATTTTTTTAAAAAGTATTTGTAGAGGCTGGTCTCGAACTCTTAGGCTCAAGCAATTCTCTTGCCTTGGCCTTCCAAAGTGCTGGGAGTCCAGGCCTGAGCTATCCCACTCCAAAGTGCTGGGATTCCAGGCCTGTCCCCTTTTTTTCAAGTTCCCTTGAAGAGCCCACAGCCTGCATAACTGCATGGGGCAGTCTTGTCTGAAATCCAGGTCTCTGATGTGGGGCGCAGAGAGAAGCTGGCTTTGGAGGTCAAGGTGGGGGACCGGCTTACCCTAGAAGGGGCTCCGGCCTGCAAGCCAGGAGGCGCGGGAGAGTCTGACCACAGCGACTCCAGCTGCTTGGTCAGTTCATCCACCTTGGCCGCCGCCGTATCCAGCTCCATCTGCTTCAGATCCATGTGCTTCATGGCCAGCGCTGGGGAGTCGGAAGTGGAGGTAAGTACCAGGCTTCCTGGCAGGGGCCAGCCTCAACATCCCCCGCCGCCTAGGGCCCCCATCCGCCAGCCCCGCCCCCTACCCCAGCTCACACTGGAAGTTCAGGTCCAGAAAGTCCCGCGCGCTCTGGAATGCCTCGCTGTCCATGGTGCCAGCCGGAGCGGGCGCCTGCTTGGTGGGAGGGAGGGAGCTGGCTAAGACCCCGCCCCTCTAGACCCCGCCCTCAGGGAGCCGGGCACCCTCGGGAGCTGGACAACGCCTTTACTTGGTTCCTCCCCCAGGAAGCCCTATACCCTTCACCTGGCTGGGAAGTCCAAACTCCGCCAGAGCCAAGTCCATGTGCCATGGAGAAGTCCAAACCCGGTCTAAAGACTCCGGAAGATTCACTGTCTCTCTTTTTCTCTCTTTTTACCTGGTCTAAAGGCTCTGGATAATTTACTTCTCTCTCTTTTTTTTTTTTTAAGACGGAGTCTCTCGCTCTGTCGCCCAGGCTGGAGTGCAGTGCTGCGATCTTGGCTCACTGTAACCTCTGCCTCCTGGGTTCAAGGGATTCTCCTGCCTCAGCCTTCCGAGTAGCTAAAACTACAAGTGTGCGCCACCACACCCGGCTAATTTTTGCATTTTTAGTAGACACGGGGTTTCACCATGTTGGCCAGGCTGGTCCTGAATTCCTGACCTCAGGTGATTCACCCACCTCAGCCTCCCAATGTTCTGGGATTACAGGCGTGAGCCACCACGCCCGGCCGTGTCCATCTCTTTATCTCGGTCCTAAGAAGACCTGAATCATTCCTTCAATAATCATCTATTAATCACCCACAATGTGCCAGGAGACACAGGATGAAATCACTATGAGCTACTGAGTGTTTACTAGGGGCCAGGTGGCACTGTGCTAGATCTGTGTGTGTTTTTTTTTTTTTTTTTTTGCTTGTTTGTTCGTTTTGTTTTTGAGATGGAGTCTCACTCTGTCACCAGGCTGGAGTGCAATGACACGATCTCAGCTCACTGCAACCTTCCACTCTCTGGTTCAAGCGATTCTCCTGTCTCAGCCTCCCGAATAGCTGGGATTACACCCATGCACCACCCTGCCCGGCTAATCTTTGTATTTTTAGTAGAGACGGGGTTTCACTATGTTGGCCAGGATGGTCTCCATCTCCTGACCTCGTGATCCGCCCTTGTTAGCCTCCCAAAGTGCTGGGATTACCGCGCCCGGCCGTGTTTTTGTTTTGTTTTTTAATAATAAATCCTGCTGTCTGCTGTGTACTAGACCCCATGCCTACTGCTTGGGGTATAAGACAGTAAAAACAATAACCAGCCAGGTGCAGTGGCTCACACCTGTTACCCCAGCACTTTGCAAGGCCGGGGCAGACAGGTTGCTTGAGGCCACGAGTTAGGGACCAGCCTGGCCAACACGGTGAAATCCCATCTCTACAAAAAATACAAAAGTTAGCTGGGCATGGTGGCATGTGTCTGTAATCCCAGCTGCTCAGGAAGCTGAGGCACAAGCCAGATCTGGGCGCGGTGACTCACTCCCAGCACTCTGGGAGGCCGAGGTGGGCAGATCACCTGAGGTGGGAAGTCTGAGACCAGCCTGACTAACATGGTGAAACCCTGTCTTTACTAAAAATACAAAATTAGCAGGGTGTAGTGGCACACACCTGTAATCCCAGCTACTTGGGAGGCTGAGGCAGAAGAATGACTTGAATGGGGGAGGCAGAGGTTGCAGTGAGCCGAGATCGCACCATTGGACTCTAGCCGGGGCAACAAGAGCAAAACTCCGTCTCAAAAAAAAAAAAAAAAAAAAAGTATGTCTCAGAAACATGTATTCAAGGTCACCCTGCAAGAAGTCGGTAGTAATGGGTTTCACACCTGGGTCCAAGTTATTCTGGGTCATCTCCACCAGATTAGAGGGGTCCCAGAGGGAAGTGACTGCTCAGCTTCCTCTCCCTAGGGTCCCCATCCAGTAGAGGTCTGGCTCTCACTGATCCATCGTTAGCAAGAGGAAAAGGGAAGCGGCTGGGGCGGAGGGGTAGCTGTGGTCACTGGCCCAGTGGGAGGGAGCTAGGCCACCAGGAACCAGTCAGGCCGGCACCATCCCTATCCCATGCTAGCCACCACGCCCGCCAGCTCTTCCACCTCCCTGCTGCATCCACCGCTTAGCTCTGGCGGTACAGGCAGCCAGGCAGGCTGGGGCATGCTGATACCCGCCTCTGTTTGGAAAGTTGAAGGAGCAAAACCTGTTCGGGCTGGTGGCTCATTTGGATGAACAGGGAGTGTGTGACCTTGGGTGTTGAGTCCTCTCTACTCCTTGGGCCTCAGTCTCCCCAATAGTGAAAGAAGGCAAATCAGTTTTTTTTTTTTTTTTTGAGATAGGGTCTCACTCTGTCACCCAGGCTGCAATTGTGACCCATTGCTGCCTCTCAACCTCCCAACTCAACTGATCCTCCCACCTCAGCCTCCTGAGTCACTGAGACTGCAGGTACAGGCTTGCACCACCACAGCCGGCTATTTTTTAAAAATTTTTCTGTAGAGCCAGGGGTCTCACTTTGTTGCTCAGGCTGGTCTTGAACTTCTGGACTCAAGCAATCTTCCTGCCTCAGCCTCGCAAAGTGCTGAGATCACAGGCAGGAGCCAACACACCTGGCCAAACCAGCTATTCTGAGAGGTCCCTTTAATCTATGAGCCCTAGACTCTGAAACTGTAAGAACTTTAGCAGTGTAACTAAAGTTCTACAGAGCCTAAATCCCTCAACTAAAGAGTCTATTGTTGGAAAGTTCTGAGTCCAAGAGTCTACCTTTGGAACATTCTAGAATTCTCCAATTTGTCTAACCCAGAATTCTGTCTTTCTGCATCACATTCTACCTATCCCAGGATTGCACCGCTCTGGAAATCTAGATGGATGGTATAGTGGGGCCGGTAAAAGCCTGGGTAACAAGTCAGACTTTAAGATGTTAAAGCTGAGGGCCGGGTGTGGTAGCTTCTGCCTGTGATCCTTCACTTTGGGAGGCTGAGGTGTGAGGATCGCTTGAGGCCAGGAGTTTAAGAACAACCTGGACAATACAGTGAGGCTCTGTTTCTTAAACAACAACAAAAAAATCAAATCTGGCAGCACCACTATCCAACCCTGAAAATAGTACCTCAGTTTTTTAATCTGTAAAATGGGGATAAATAACAGTTCACTTCATGGAACTATTGTAAGAATCCACCTGGTCAGAAGGTGCAGGAAGAATTCAGGGCTCTGAGAATTAAGGACTTTAGGAAGAAGAGACTACAGAAATCAAAACTCGAGCATTTAGAATTTCGGAGATACACAACAAATACTTTGTTAAGTGTTAAAACAGATAAATGGCTCCCTACTCCTAGCCTCATGCCACCCTCCCCGTCTCAATCGCCCAAAGTGTTGGGATCACAGGCGTGAGCTACGGCGCCACGATCCTCAAATTTCCAAGATTCTCAGATTCCATGCTGACACCCTCTGGCTCTAAGGAAATGCCAACCCCGGGTGTGGGACTGTTCTGGGAACAGGCGGTCGGAACGTCGTGGCCGCCAGGGGGCGCCCAGTTCACGCCCCGAACCCCTCCGGGTGGGCGGACTGCGCCTGAGCTCAGGCCCGGGGAATGCGCAGCGGGCCCGGGCAGGTGCCTCACATCCCGCGGCGAGGGAGCGGGGCCGGGCGGGGTACAAGGGCGGGGCGCGGGGGTGGCGCGGACCGGGTGTCTTTTCCCAGGCCTCTGCCCCTGACCTCCGCCTCTGAGTCCTCTCCCCTGGTCTCCTCCCTCCGCTGCACCCCTGGCTCTGCTTCCCTGGCCTCCTCTGCACCCCAGCCAGGTTCTTTAGGGCAAAGGATCCTGTGGACTTCCTGGAGGAGTCATCTTTAGTAGCAACCGTGTCAGAGAGCCAGACTGAGCTGGGAACACCCAGGTCGAGCTTCGACAGCCCTTTCCGGTCACATTGAATCTGGGAGAGGCTCCCCTGTCTCGGGGACTCGGTTTCCTCCTTTGTGGCCGTCTATGGAATGCGCTAAGGCTGTTCCCGCTCCAAGCCTCTACCTGGGCTTTTTATTTAGCTTCTCGGTGCCTCAGTTTCCTCATGTGTACCATAGGAAGAATACCTTCACCTCAAAGGGGTATGAGGATTGAGTGACATAATTTATAAGCGGTAATTAGAATAATGCAGTGCGTGAAATACAGTTCACACATACAGGATCGTCATTACCAGATGTCCTTGGCTGTTCATTATCATAACACAGGGTCTGGCAGCAGAGCGAGAGGTCAAGGCTCAACGTGATTTTTTTTCTTTCTGCCCTAAACGGGCCCTTTCAACTGTTTCTGAGATCCTAAAAGTCCTGAGTTCTGACACCCAGGGCCTCAACTTCCTGAGCCCTTGCTTCTCAGTCCTAAATTCTCCCTATACATTCCTGAGTTCACTCAGTGATCACCCTCTGTCACTTAGGGACGGGTCAGGGATGTGTGTGTGGGGGGGGGCGGGGAACCAGACGGATGGGGAGGGCAGGGGGTGGGCAGAGCCCTGGAAGATTCCAGACAGAAGCTGGCAAAAGCCCAGGGTGTGGGCAATATCCACTCTCCAGCCTCCGTTTCTCCACTCATAAGGAGGAGTCCTTCCCTGGGGTCAGCAAACTTCATTCAAAGCGAGAACTCTCCATCGCTGGAGACTCCTCTAGACAATGACAGCCTTCCCAGCTACCTACCAGCCCTGGCCTTGGCACACCCAGAGCCCTGTCTTGGCAGCCACGGTTATTATTTTTAATTTCATTTCAGGCTATCATCAAATGTCCTTCAAGCCCAGACACTGGGAAGCACCCTTCTCTCATCAGATGCCTGCCTCCCCCATTCTGTTTTTAATCCCCGCTCTTAGGACGCATGGGGGTGGAGAGAAGGGGGAGACAGAGGGAGGTGCCTGGTCCTGCCCTCCCCCAGCCTCAAGGACAGACAGACACCTCCAGAATTAGCCTCTGTCCCTCCCTTATCTCCCACAATACCTCAGGTCAGACAGATGGGAGCGGAGGTGACATTTCTCACCTCAGGGTCAGAGCAAGGATCCCAGAGGCAGAAGGTTAGGCAGAAAATCTGGCGGAGGTGGATGGAATCCCGTCCCCCAGAGAGCTGCAGAAAAAGGAGGAGGCTGAATCCTGACCGCACAAACTCTGCTGCCTGTGTGAGCTCCAAGCCTCAGTTTACCCCTTCCTCTCCGACTAATGGTTAAATGCCAAGCTATGTAAACTTCCCAGAATCCAGCTACCGCTTTCCAGAATTCTGCCCGAGGTTCTGGAACTACCTCTGCAAACCCAGCTGTTTCCCATCAATATAAGGCAATAGGGGAGCCCACCTCCGCCAGGGGGTGCCCTGGGGCGGATGTCCCTTCTCTGGTTAGGCAGGTCTGACGCCCAGGTTAATGACATGTTGGGGTTCGCTCAGCGGCACAGAGGAGGTTGGAGACCTGCCTCGGTTTTCCCTCCTCCCCCGCCCCCATCCAGGAGCCGGAATGTCGGGGGAGAGCCGGGACACAGCCTCCGGAGGGACCCTGGGTACCAGTCCTTCTCCACTTCAGGAACCCAGGCTCCACTATCCCTGTCCCACCCTTAATTCTGCTCAGAGACCTGGAAGATAGGTCAAGACAGCAGCTTGAGGGTGGTAGGGTGGTCACCCATTCCTGAGCCCCACCAGTCTGAGCCTCCCATTTCTGACCAAGACTCGGGGATTCGAACTCCTATACTACCCGAAAACTCGGCTTCCTAGAGCCCCACAGTTCAAGGGACTCAAGAATCCCAGCTCCGGCGTCTCCCCGGGATGAAGGGGTCGAATCCCTCCATTCCGATAATTCAAGCATCCGAACCCGCCTTCTTCCCTCCAGTAAAACAGGCATCAGAGTTTCGTCCTAAGCATCCAGGCGTCTGCGCACCCCAAATTCCGCCCTGGGACCTGGCGTCCGAGTCCCTCCCAATTCTCCCAGGGACGCGGGTGTTGGGCTCTTTCAGGGCCTCTGGTCCCCAGGAGGGTGAAACTCACGGATCCGGGGCAGATCCTGGCACCGGGGGGCTTCCTCCGGCTCGGGCTCCGGCTTTGGGGAGCGGAGAACGGGGCGGGGCAGGAGCCGGGAACAGGTTAGACGACGTGACTCGGGCTGGAGGGAGGCGGGTCCCTGAGGGGAGGTGTGAGCCGAGGTCGCCTCGAGCACCTTGGGACTTGTAGTCCCGGAGGGGCAGGACGTAGACCGAGAAGATCCTATTTGGATTCACCCAGAGTCCATTTCACAGACAAGTAGGGCGAGTCCCAGAAGCCAACAGCGACCTGGCCACGGAGATACAGAAGAGCCGAGACGCCTGCCTCACTGTGGCTGCAGTAGACTGATTCCTGAGCCCTTGCCCCACCCCTTCAGATGCAGTTTTCCCTGTCCTGATCAGTTTTCTCTCCGGTCTCTGAGCCTGAATCTCCCCGTCGATAAAAAGTGCGGGTTGGAGCTTTACAGGATCCCAGCAAAAGTTCAGTCTTAGTTTAGACTTCAATCCCCAGCAGCCTCCGCGACCGACGTCGGGCGAGTCTCCCCCTCTGGTCCTCTGGGAATTGTAGTCCCGGAGCCTGCAGGGGCTGCACCCGAGTGTCGCTCTCGCCCACGCGAAGGAAACCGTCTGGAGATCCCCAGTGGGGGAAACATTTCCCCTTCCCCTTGGCCCTCCCTCCGCTCTGGAAAGCCTCTCCTACCTGGGGAGAAGGGGTGGCCCAATTCTGGAGTAGGATCCTAAATCTTAGCAGAGGGGGCGGGAAGCAGCGCTGACACACCGGCCAGGAATGCAGTCGGGTCACCCTGTCTAGCCATCGTCCCAACCGCCGTGGCTCCAACCGCCGCCCCACGCAGGGCGGCTCCAGTGGGAAGGGGCGTGGGTGCTTCCCCCAAATCTGAGTCCACGTGCCGCTGTTTACACGCGCCCTGGGGCAGGGAGGAGTCCCTGATCAGGTCCCTTCCTGAAAGTCATTGAGGTTTCCCACGCACAAGACTAAACTCCTGAGGGCATCTACAAGTCCCATTTGATCCACAAGCGCTACCTCGTGCCCTACACCACCCCACGCGTGTCGGGCTCCCAGGTCCGAAGCTCCGCCCTCGAGAACCACAAGCTCCTCCCCCTGTGTTTCCCGCTACCCCGGAGTCCAGAAGCCCCGCCCCAGGCTGGAACTTCGTGCCTTCCGGAAGAATTGCTCTCATTTCTCTATTTTCCCGCTTCTCCCAGTCAAGTTTTGAATTTCTGAGGCATCTGGGCCTCTCCAGAAGGGATATAAAAGAGAAAACACAGCCCTGCTAACTAGGATTCTTACCTGTCTCTTTAAGAATTTCAGACCAATCGACCTTCCTGTCTCTTTAAGACTTCGGAAAAGCAGCGTGACTGCCCCTTTAAGGAGGCGTTGCAACAAACCATATTGGACAGACGGTGGGGGGACCTGTCAGGACCTGACGGGCCTCGAGCTCCAGAGAAACAGCGAAATCAGCGGCTTTCAGGAATAAATTTCTCTAAAAAAGACTTCTTCCTCGGTTTTCCGCCCTGCACAATTGGAAAATTTCCCAGTTTTTCCTGCAGAACGGAGGTCGAGCGATGCCTCCCCCCGCGCTCTCGCACCAGTTGGGCTCTCCCGGATGAGGCCCTACCCCTTTGGATCCACGTGGTCTGCAACAGGTTCGGAGCATCCCGGGCTGCCGGGTCGTCTGTGGTGTGGGTCCCGGGATGGAGGAGCCCCAGGCCGGTGGTGAGCGTGCAGGTCGACGGGGTTCGGAGGGTGCGCTGGTGGGAGGAGAAAGGGGCGCCTGGGAGGGTTCGGGTGGAAAAGGAGGCGTCCTCTGGGAGCAGGACTTGCGGAGAGCCTGCATCTCCCAGTGGACGAACGGCAGTTCGGACGGAAAGGTGTCTTGCGGGGGGCTACCGGTGGAGAGTCGGGCGCCCCCTGGGATTGCATCGTTGGCGTTGAGGTCGCCCGGGGGGGTCAGATGGGCAGAGAAGAGAAACCGGGTTGAGGGGATTGGAGCGCTCACGGCGTTAAGACCAGTGGACCCATGGGTGCGTCCTGCAAGATTGGACCAACAAGGAGGTGTCAGATCCCCATTTCCCCTTCTGCTGCAGGTGCTGCTCGGTTCTCTTGTCCCTCCAACTTTACCGCGACGCCCCCAGCCTCAGAATCCCCTCGTTTCTCTTTGGAGGCGCTCACGGGTCCAGATACAGAGCTGTGGCTTATTCAGGCCCCTGCAGACTTTGCCCCAGACTGGTGAGTGGTCTTGTTGATGGAAAAGAGGGTCCCGATCCAGGCCAGAAGAGCGGGTTCTTTAATTTGTCATAGGAAAAAATTCAAGACGAGTCACAGAGCACAGTGAAAACAAGTTCAGTGGAAACTACTCCTTTACAGAGTAGGGTGTCCTCAGAAAGCAGAAGAAACCCACAGCCCTTTGTTAAGTGTCTCTACCTATAAGAAACTATAATTAAACTTGGGAGTGTGCAGATAAGCTCACTAAAGGTAGGGGTTATTGGTGTTATCCATGACCATTAATCCTGCAACCTAAGCTTGCTCATTTGTTATCTTTAAGTAACGTGGGCTGCATTCTTAGGACATTTGGACATTCTGCAGGTTTGGTGGGATATGTTTTATATGGCCATAAATATTCTGTAACTATAATTGGTGGTCAGTTTGGGATGTGGTTATTTTCAGGCCATCAGCATGAACTTTGTAAATGCCTAACTACTCACTTTAAGATTGAGTCATTCTAGTCATGTTTTATTAAAAACCAGAGGCAGGTCGGGCACAGTGGCTCATGCCTGTAATCTCAGCACTTTGGGAGACTGAGGCAGGTGGATCACTCGAGGTCAGGAATTTAAGACCAGCCTGGCCAACGTGGTGAAATCCTGTGTCTATTAAAAATACAAAAATTTGCCAGATGTGGTGGCAGGCGCTTGGGAGGTTGAGGCAGGAGAATGGCTTGGACTCAGGAGGTGGAGGTTGCAGTGAGCTGAGATTGTGCCACTGCACTCCATCCTGGGTGACAGAGCAAGATTCTGTCTCAAAACGAAACAAAAAAAGAACAAAAAAAAGTTTGCCTCTCCTCTTCCACCTAAGCCTTTTTCCTCCCTGATTCTCTCTGTAGCTTCAATGGGCGGCATGTGCCTCTCTCTGGCTCCCAGATCGTCAAGGGCAAGTTGGCAGGCAAGCGGCACCGCTATCGCGTCCTCAGCAGCTGTCCCCAGGCTGGAGAAGCAACCCTGCTGGCCCCCTCAACAGAGGCAGGAGGTGAACTCACCTGTGCCCCAGCCCCCCAGGGCAGCCTAAGGATCCTTGAGGGTCCCCAGCAATCCCTGTCAGGGAGCCCTCTGCAGCCCATTCCAGCCAGCCCCCCACCACAGATCCCCCCTGGCCTGAGGCCTCGGTTCTGTGCCTTTGGGGGTAACCCACCAGTCACAGGGCGTAGGTCAGCCTTGATCCCCAGTTCGCTCACCTCTGGGAGGAAGAAAAAGGAGATGCAGGTGACAGAGGCCCCAGTCACTCAGGAGGCAGTGAATGGGCACGGGACCCTGGAGGTGGACATGGCTTTGGGGTCCCCAGAAATGGATGTGCGGAAGAAGAAGAAGAAGAAGAATCGGCAGCTGGAAGACCCAGAGGTGGCAGGGCCTGTGGAGACAGAGCCCACAGCAGAGACTTCGCAGCCTCTGGGAGTGCTGTTCCCATCTACCACCAAGAAGAGGAAGAAGAAGCCCAAAGGGACAGAAACCTTTGAGCCAGAAGAAAAGACAGCAGAGCTGGAATGGATTAACACTGAGCTTCTGGAAGAGACAGCCCTGTCCCCGACCAAAAAGAGAAAGAGGCAAAAGGGGACGAAAGGAATGGAGCCAGAGGAGAGGGTGACAGTTGACTCTCAGCTGCAGGTGAAGGTAGAGCCACTGGAGGAGGCCGTCCCTCTGCCACCTACGAAGAAGAGGAAGAAAGAAAAGGGACAGACGACAATGATGGAGCCGGGGATGGAGGCAACGGAGCCAGCGGAGCCAGAGAAGAGCCCTCTGAAGCTCCCAGGGGGGATGACGGAGCCTCAACGGCCAGATGGGGCTGAGCCTCAGGCCCAGGCAGCTCTGGCAGCTCCCAAGAAGAAGAGGAAGAAAGAACAACGGCAAAATGCCACAGTGGAGCCAGAGCCAGAGGTGGTGGAGCCTGAGCTGCCGGATGAGCCTCAGGCAGCTCCCACATCCAGCAAGAAGAAGAAGAAGAAGAAAGAGAGAGGTCATACGGTCACTGAGCCAAGGACTGAGCTGACTGAGCCACCAGAGCCTGAGCTGCCAGGGGAGGGAGAGCCTGAGGCCAGGGCAGCTCCGGAATCCACCAAGAAGAGGAAGAATCGGAGTCGGGAAAGCCACGTGCCAGAGACAGTGCCCCAGGAGGAGACGCCGGGCCACGGCTGAACTCAGAGTCTGGGGAGGAGGCTCCTGCAGGCCGGGACAAGAAGCTGAAGCAGCAGCAGCCGCAGCCTGTGTAGTCTCCCCCAGGGAAACTGAGGAAGTAAAGAAAGCTGAAGATGCCCACCTGGACCACGAGAAGGTAACAGCCCAAGAACCCTGCCCCAGAGATGGCACCAGCACAGCCAGCAGGAGCCTGGCCTGGGAAGACGCTTTATTATTACACTGGGGTCTCCTCTGCAGCTGCGGTCATCGGTCATCTGGGCACTTTCAAGAAGGGCTCATGCAGGACATCAAACAGCCTCCGGGCCTGGGTGGGAGGGAAAGAAACGAGGAAGCTGTTATTAAAGGATTCTTGGGTGAATCCAGAGCGGGGCTGTGGTTCTTTTTTCTTTCCCATACCCTCAAACATTTATCCATTGAGTTACAAACAATCCAGTTACATTCTTTTCAGCTATTTATTTTTTCTTTTTTGAGTCAGAGTCTCGCTCTGTCACCCAGGCTGGAGTGCAGTGGTGTGACCTCGGCTCACTGCAGCCTCCGCCTCCCAGGTTCAAATGATTCTTCCACCTCAGCCTCCTGAGTAGTTGGGACTATAGTCGTGCACCAGCACTAATTTTTGTATTTTTAGTAGAGATGGGGTTTCACCGTATTGGCCAGGCTGATCTCGAACTCCTGACCTCATGATCCACCTACCTTGGCCTCCCAAAGTGCTGGGATTACAGGTGTGAACCACCGCGCCTAGCCAAGTTATCTTAAAATGTAGTTGTTGATTATGGTCACCTACCTGGTTGTGCTATCGAACAGTATGTCTTGCTTTTTGTGGTACCATTAACCTTCCCACCTCCCTGCTAGCCCTTCACTACCCTCCCCAGCCTCCAGGAACCACCCTACTCTAGCTCCGTGAGTTCAGTTGTTTTGATTGTCAGATACACAACTAAGTGAGAACAAGCAATGTTTGTCTTTCTGTGCCTGGCTTGTTTCACTTAACATAATAATCTCCAGTTCATTATGTTGCAAATGACAGGATCTCATTTTTTTTTTTTTGAAATGGGTCTCGCTCGCTCACCCAGGCTGGAGTATAGTGGCATGATCTTCGCTTACTGCAACCTTCAAGCGATTCTCCTGCCTCAGCCTCCCAAGTAGCTGGGATGACAGGTCCCCAGGCCTGGCTAATTTTTGTATTTTTAGTAGAGACGGGGTTTCACCACCTTGGCCAGGCTGCTCTCGAACTCCTGGCCTCAAGTGACCTGCCCGCCTCAGCCTCCCAAAGTGCTGGGATTACAGGCGTGAACCACCATGCCTGACCAGGATCTTGTTCTTTTTTATGGCTGCAGTGTACTCCATTGTGTCTATGTACCACATTTTCTTTGCCTGGTCACCTGCGGATGGACAAAGGTTGCTTCCAAATCCGCAACCAACGTAGGAGTGTGGGCGTCTCTTCAGTACACTGGTTTCCTTTCTTTTGGGGATATACCCAGCAGTTGCTGGATCACGTGGAAGCTCAATGTTCAATCTTTTGAGGCGCCTCTAACTGTTCTCCACAGTGGTTGTACTAATTTACTTTCCCACCAAAAGTATACGAGGGTTCCCGTTTCTTCACGTTCTCGCCACATTTGTTATTGCCTCTCCTTTGGATAAAAGCCATTTTAATGGGGCTGAGATGGTATCTCGTTGTTGTGTTTTTTGTTTTTTTAGACGTAGTTTCACTCTTGTTGCCCAGGCTGGAGTGCAGTGGTGCGATCTCGGCTCACTGCAACCTCCATCTCCCAGTTTGAAGCGATTCTCCTGTCTCAGCCTCCCAAGTAGCTGGGATTACAGGTGCCCACCACCATACCCGGCTAATTTTTGTATTTTTAGACGAGGTTTTGCCAGGTTGGCCAGGCTGATCTTGAACTCCTGAGCTCAAGTGATTGGCCCACCTCAGCCTCCTAAAGTGCTGGGATTACAGGCATGAGCCTCTGCGTCCAGCCTCATTGTAGTTTTTGATTTGTATTTCTCGATGATCGGTGATGTTGAGCAACTTCTCATATGCCTGCTGCCCATTTGTATATCTTTTGAGAAATGCTAATTCAAATCCTTTGCTCACTTTTTGATCGGATTATTATTTTTTTTTCCTATAGAGTTGTTAGAACTCCTTCTATCTTCTGGTTATTGATTCCTTGTTAGATGGTTAGTGTGCAAATCGTTTCTCCCATTCTGCGTGTTGTCTCTTCACTTTGTGGATTGTTTCCTTTGCTGTGCAGAAGCTTTTTATTCTTTTTTTTTTTTTGAGACAGAGTCTCACTATTGTTGCCCAGGCTGGAATGCAGTGGTGTGATCTCGGCTCACTGCAACCTCCATCTCCTGGGTTCAAGCAATTCCCCTTCCTCAGCCTCCTGAGTAGCTGGGATTACAGGCATGTGCCACCACACCTGGCTAATTTTTTGTATTTTTAGTAGAGATAGGTTTTCACCACGTTGGCCAAGCTGGTCTTGAACTCCTGACCTCAAGTGATCCACCTGCCTCAGGCTCCCAACAAGCTGGGATTATAGACGTGAGCCACCGTGCCCGGCCTAGAAGCTTTGTAATTCGATGTGGTCCCATTTGTCCATTTTTGCTTTGGTTGCCTGTGCTTCTGGGGCATTACTCAAGAAATCTCTGCCCAGTTCGATGTCCTGGAAAGCTTCCCCAGTGTTTTCTTATAGAAGTTTCATGGTTTAAGGCCTTAGATTTAAGTCTTTAATCCATTTTGATTTGATTTTTGTATATGGCGAAAGATAGGGGGTCTAGTTTCATTCTTCTGCATTGGATTGCTTCTGCCTGGAGACGTGGTTACTCTGTCACCCAGGCTGGAGTGCAGTAATGTGATTATAGCTCACTGCAGCCTCAACCTCCTGGGCTCAAGTGATCCTCCCACCTCAGCCTCCCCAGTAGCTGAGACTACAGGCACATAGCAAGCACATGGCACCATGCCCAGCTAGTTTTTTTATTTTTAGTAAAGATGAGATGTCCACTTGCCCATGCTGGTCTCCAGCTTCTGGCCTCAAGCAATCCTCCCGCCTTAGCCTCCCAAAGTGTTGGGATTACAGGTATAAGCCACAGTGCCTGGCCTTTGGTTCTTTTTTCATCTTAAAACTTTGGGGTCTCAGGTTGTGTTTATTTGGGGCTCCCTCCTTCCTCCAGCTCCTTGGGTTCTTTCCCAGAGCTCTTACCTTCTGAGGGCCCAGTCCTGGGCATAAGGCCAGATCTTCTCTCGACGCAGCAATGAGCTGTTCCAGAGACTGGAAGATGAAAGCCAGGGGTCAGGACAGCTGAGCACAAAAGCCTCTCCTGGCCAGGTGCGGTGGCTCACACCTGTAATCCCAGCACTTTGGGAGGCTGAGGCAGGTGGATCATGAGGTTAGGAGTTCAAAACCAGTCTGGCCAACATGCTGAAATCCCATCTCTACTAAAAATACAAAAATTAGCCAGGCATGTTGGCGTGTGCCTATAGTCCCAGCTACTTGGGAGGGTGAGGCAGGAGAATCGCTTGGACCTGGGAGGCGGAGGTTGCAGTGAGCCAAGATCACGCCACTGCAGTCCAGCCTGGGCAACAGAATGAGACTCCATCTTAAAAAAAAAGTTTCCCCTATCCCAGCTGAGGAGGGGCCTCAGATACTCCCCAGGGGAGGTGAAAGCCTGTGGGAGGGCAGGACAGGCCAAGGCATGGGCAGGGAGATGGAAGGAAATAGAAGAGAGGTTTCCCAGAAAAGGCAAGAGGACAGAAATGCCTGTGGAGCAGGGGGGCCATTCCTTACCCCAAATGTGGTCAGGAGGGTCTGGCTGTCCGTTTTGTTGACTGACTTCACGGTGGTAAGACATTCAGTCACCTGGAAGGGGGAGGAGGCAGGAGTGTCTCAGGAGAGGAAAGGCCAGTGAGACTGAGCCTGTGAGGGCAGGGCTGGGTCACAGCTGTGTCCCCAGACTGTCTGGTATGCAGGAGGCACTCAATAAATGCTCTTTTTCCCAACTGACTAAAAAGTCATCCCAGGCTGAGGATGGTGGCTCAGGCCTAATAATCCCAGCACTTTTGGAGGCAGAGGCAGGAGGATCACCTGAACTCAGGAGTTGGAGACCAGCCTGGCCAATACGGTGAAACCCCCATCTCTACTAAAAATACAAAACAATTAGCCAGGCATGGTGGTGTCCCCTTGTAGTCCCAGCTACTTGGGAGGCTGAGGCAGGAGAATCACTTGAACCCGTTCACTTGTGCTGAACGGAGATCATGCCACTGTACTCCAGCCTGGGTGACAGAGCAAGACTCTGTCTCACTGAAAATAAAAGGCCGGGCTTGGTGGCCGGTGCCTGTACTCCCAGCATTTTGGGAGGCTGAGGCAGGTGGACCATGTGGATCATGAGGACGAGATCCAGACCATCCTGGCCAACATGGTGAGACTCCATCTCTACAAAAAAAATACAAAAATTGGCCAGGCACGGTGGCACGCACCTGTAATCCCAGCTACTCGGGAGGCTGAGGCAGGAGAATCGCTTGAAAGGAAGGCAGAGGTTGCAGTGAGCCTAGATCACCACTGCACTCCAGCCTGGGTGACAGAGCAAGACTCCGTCTCAAGAAGAAAAAAAAAAAGAGCTTTAGGTGCAGGAGGCTGTGTGATCTTTTCCCACAGTCCCCAGGACAGGGCTAAATGGCAGACCCCTCACCATCCCTGCATCGCTGGAGTCCAGATTCAACAACGCAGTCAGTAAACACTGAGTGCTGGGTGCTGCTGGAGACACAGCGGGGATGAAGACAGCCCCAAGCTGCCCTTCGGGGGCTCCCAGGCTGGTTGGGGAGATAAATCAGTTTCAAACAATGATGGCCCAAAGGGACAGGGCTGGATGGGGGAGCCCAGCAGGAAAACTTAATTTGGCCTGGGGATCAGAGAGGGCTTCCTGGAGGTGGTAGTATCAGAGCTGAGATGTGAAAGATGGAATTAGGCAGGGAAGGCTTGGCGTGGGTGGCTCATGCCTGTAATCCCAGCACTCTGCAAGGCTGATATAGGCAGATCATGAGGTCAGGAAATTGAGACCACCCTGGCCAACATGGTGAAACCCTGTCTCTACTACAAATACAAAAATTAGCTGAGTGTGGTGGTGGGCGCCTGTAATTCCAGCTACTCAGGAGGCTGAGGCAGGAGAATTGCTTGAACACGGGAGGCAGAGATTTCAGTGAGCTGAGATCGCGCCACTGCACTCCAGCCTGGAGACAGAGCCAGGTTCTGTCTCAAAAATAAAAAATAAAAAGAAGGGGCAAGTGCTTGGAGGAGTGAGCTAGGCCTGGGAGAAGTGAAGTATGAAGTGGGGGCCACGGGGCTTCTGAGCCAGATGGGGCCTTGTTGAGTCTGATGAGAAGCTTGGGCTTTCCCTCAGGGCACTGGGGAGCCATGGAGGGCTTTGAGCTGGGGAGGGCAGCAGCATATTTGTGCTCCAGAAAACCCCTCTAGCTGCAGTTTGGGTGGGATGGAACAGGGGAGAAGAGGCCCGGGGAGAAATGGGCAGTGCCTTAAGATTGGAACTGAAGCTCAACCACCAGGGAGCTGTGGGGAGGCCCAGGCAAGGATGGGAGGTGAGCTGGCCTCACCCGGGAGACGAAGTCCTGCTCTAGCTTCTCCATCAGGAGGTCCGCTGGTTTCTGCTCATAGGCCTTGTAGGTCTCCAGGTACCGCCCAGCTTCCTCAGGGCTGGATAACAGGATACAGGACAGCCGGGAGGTAAGTTACCAGATTTTAGATTTGCCTCATTGTGGTCAGTTCTAAGAACTAGCGATGCTATAAATCAAGTTTCCAGCCTTGCCCCCTGCCAAATGCAACCTGATAGTAACCCCTGCTGGGCGCCTCTTGGCATCTTTTTTGATTAAGGGCCAGCTCTTGGGAGCCTGACTCCACTTCTGCCTGGGTGACCCTGAGCCAGCGGTTTGCTCTCTGGGCCTCAGTTTCCTCACCGTAAAGTGAGGTGGCCAGGCATAGTGGCTCATGCTTGTAATCCCAGCACTTTGGGAGGCTGAGGCAGGAGGATCACTTGAGCTCAGGAATTGGAGACCAGCTGGGACAAGATAGCAAGATATTGTCTCTACAAAAAATTAAAAATTGCTAGGCGGGGCTGGGCACAGTGGCTCACGCCCGTAATCCCAGCACTTTGGGAGGCCGAGGCAGGGGGATCACCTGAGATCAGGAGTTTGAGGCCAGTATGACCAACATGGAGAAACCCAGTCTCTACTAAAAATACAAAATTAACCAGGTGTGGCGGCGCATGCCTGTAATCTCAGCTACTTGGGAGGCTGAGGCAGGAGAATCGCTGGGAGGCGGAGGTTGCGGTGAGCTGAGATGGCGCCATTAGACTCCAGCCTGGCCAACAAGAGCAAAACTCAGTCTCAAAAAAAAGAAAAAAAATTAAAAATTGGCCAGGTGTGGTGTCTCAAACCTTTAGTCTCAGCTGCTTAGGAGGCTGTGGCAGGAAGATTGCCTGAGCCTGGTAAGTTGAGGCTTCAGGAACCTGTGGTGGTGCCACTGCACTCCAGCCTCGGCAACAGAGCAAGACCCTGTCTCAAAAAAATAATAAAGTGGGAGGATGGTATGATTGTGAAGATCAGAGAATACTCTGCAGTGCTCTGTAAGTGCTCAAAGCCGTGCCTGGCACTGCTGAAGAATGTTAGCTATTTTGGAAGGGAAGTAAGCACACAAAGTGTGTGTACTGGGTTTGACAAGAGGAAAATCAGAACCACTGCTTCTTTTCCCACTGCAGCAAGAAGCCAACCTCATGAAATGTTCAGCTTCCTGCCGGGCGTGGTGGCTCATGCATGTAATCCCAGCACTTTGAGAGGCTGAGGCAGGAGGATCACCTGAGTTCAGGACTTCGAGACCAGCCTGGTCTACACGGCGAAACCTCATCTCTACTAAAAATACAAAGCATTAGCTGGGCATGGTGGTGGACACCTGTAATTCCAGCTATTTGGGAGGCTGAGGCAGGAGAATCCCTTGAACCCTGGAGGCAGGGCCAAGATCACACCACTGCACTCCAGCCTGGGGGACAGAGTGAGACTATCAAAAAAAAAAAATATTAAGACTTTGTTTTACAGATGAGGAAACTGAAGGCCAGAGAGAGGCAGTCCCTGCAACAGGCCCACAGAGGAAGGAGGAGGGAAGGGCTGGGCAGGCTGGGATGGGGGAGTAGGGACCAATCCCAGGTAGAGCCTGAATCAGGCGGAGAAGCCCCCAGCTCACCTCCAGGCGAGGATCAGCGTACAGTCGGCCAGGATGCACATCTTAGCCAGCTCCTTGAGGGCCTGCTGGGGATCTTTCTGGAGGAGAAAATCAGAATTAGAAACCTAAAAGCCGGCTGGGTGTGGTGGCTCATGCCTGTAATCCAAGCACTTTGGAGGCTAAGGCGGGTGGATCACCTGAGGTTGGGAGTTCAAGACCACCCTGACCAATATGGTGAAACCCTGTCTTTAAAAATTAAAAAAAAAAAAAAAAAAGAAACCTAAAAGCCAGGAATTACAAAAATTAGCTGGGCGTGGTGGCAGGCACCTGTAATCCCAGCTACTCATGAGGCCGAGGCAGGAGAATCACTTAAACCTGGGAGGCGGAGGTTGCTGTGAACTGAGATTGCACCACTGCACTCTAGCCTGGGCAACAGAGGGAGACTCTGTCTCAAAAATAAATAAAGGAATTACAAAAGCCTGAAAACTCAGTAGCTCAGGATGCAAAGAGCCTTTCACCCAGTTGTCACTCTCAAGCTCCTACTGGGTGCCCAGCCTGTGCTGGGCAGTGCCAGCATCCAGCAGTGGCTGAGAGAGCCCTGACTCTGCCCTCCTGGGGCACACAGTCTGATGAGCAGGACAGACCTCTCCCCAGACATTAATGACCTGGAATGGCCAGAGCTGAGATGTGGGAACCAGAGCAGGGCCTGAGCCTACCTGGGGGATCAGGGAGGGCTTCTTGGGAGGAGGGGACATCTGAGCTGAGACCCAAAGGAGGATGAGGAGGAGGAAAGGATGAAAAGAAGAGCAGAAAAGGGAACTCCAGACATAGAGAACAGCATGGGTAAAGGATGGAAGGGGAAAGAGGGCTTGGGAAAATGCAGTGCTCTCCATATGGGAGAGAGGATGTGAGATTCCATGACAAGCACGGAATCTTAGAGATGGGCCTGGAGAAATGGGTAGAGGTCAGAGGTCACACAGGGCCCCATGGGTCATGGAGGAGAGCAGAACTTCCCATGAGAATTTTAGGATTTTTTTTTTTTTTGAGACAGAGTCTCACTGTTACCCAGCCTGGAGTGCAATGGTGTGATCTCAGCATACTGCCACCTCTGCCCCCTGGGTTCAAGCAATTCTCCTGCCTCAGCCTCCCAAGTAGCTGGGGCTGCAGGCACATACCACCACACCCAGCTAAATTTTGTATTTTTAGTAGAGATGGGGTTTCTCCAGGTTGGCCTGGCCAGACTGGTCTCGAACTCCTGATCTCAGGTGATCTGCCCACCTTGACCTCCCAAAGTGTTGGGATTACAGGTGTGAGCCACTGCACCCAGCTGAGTTTTTTTTTTTTTTTTTTTTTTAATTTTTAGAGACAGGGTCTTGCTATGTCACCCATTCTGATCTTGAACTCCTGGCCTCAAGCAATCCTCTTCCATGGGGTCGGGTGAAGTGGCTCACCCAACCTGAGGCAGGAGGATCACTTAAGGCCAAGAGTTCAAGACTAGTCTGAGCAACATAGTGAAGACCCCATGTCTACAAAATACAAAAAACACCTGGATATGGTGGTGTGTACCTATAGTCCCAGCTACTTAGGAGACTGAGGCAGGAGGATTACTTGAGCCCAGAAGCTCAAGACTGCACTGAGCTATGTCTGGACCACTGTGCTCTAGCCTGAGCAACAGAGCAAGACCCGGTGTCCAAAAAAAAAAAAGAGAGAGAGAGAGGCCAGGTGCGGTGGCTCACTGCTATAATCCCAGCACTTTGAGAGGCAGAGGTGGGTGGATCACTTAAGGTCAGGAGTTTGAGACCAGCCTGGCCGAAATGGTGAAACCCTGTCTCTACTAAAAATTCAAAAATTGGCCAGGCGCTGTGGCTCATACCTGTAATCCCAGAACTTTTGGAGGTCCTTGGGAGCCAAGGAGGGCAGATCACCTGAGGTCAGGAGTTGGAGACCAGCTTGGCCAGCATGATAAAGCCGTATCTCTACTAAAAATACAAAAATTTATCTGGGCATGGTGGTGCACACCTGTAATCCCAGATACTTGGGAGGCTGAGTCAGGAGAATCACTTGAGCCCAGGAGGCAGAGGTTGCAGTGAGACAGCACTACTGCACTCTGGCCTGAGCGATAGAGCGAAACTCTGCTTCATTGAATAAATAAATAAATAATACAAAATATAGTCAGGCGTTGGTGTCGTGTACCTGTAATCCCAGTTGCTCAGGAGGCTGAGGCAGGAGGATGGTCTGAACCAAGGAGGCAGAGGTTGCAGTGTGCCAAGATGGAGCCATGGCACTCCAGCCTGGGTGACAGAGTAAGACTCCGTCTTAAAAAAAAAAAAAAGAGAGAGAGAGAGATGGCCAGGGCAATGACTCACATCTGTAATCCCAGCACTTTGAGAGGCTGAGGCAGGTGGATCACCTGAGGTCGGGAGTTCAAGACCAGCCTGGCCAACATGGTGAAACCCCATCTCTACTAAAAATACAAAAATTAGCTAGGCATGGTCACACATACCTGTAATCCCAGCTACTTGGGAGGCTGAGGCAGGAGAATTGCTAGAACCTGAGAGGCAGAGGTTGCAGTGAGCCAAAATCTCGCCATTGCACTCCACCCTGGGTGACAAGAGTGAAACTGTACCTCAAAAAAAAAGAGGCCGGGCACAGTGGCTCAAGCCTGTAATCCCTGCACTTCGGGAGGCTGAGGCAGGCAGATTGTCTCAGGTCAGGAGATTGAGACCAGCCTGACCAACATGGTGAAACCCTGTCTCTACTAAAAATACAAAAATTAGCTGGGTGTGGTGGGTGCCTGTAATCCCAGCTACCTGGGAGACTGAGGCAGGAGAATCGCTTGAATTCAGGAGGCGGAGGTTGCAGTTGAGCTGAGATCTCAAAAAAATAAAGGGATATTGGCCGGCACGGTGGCTCACGCCTATAATCCCAGCACTTTGGGAGGCCGAGGTGGGTGGATCACGAGGTCAAGAGATTGAGACCATCCTGGTCAACAAGGTAAAACCCCGTCTCTACTAAAAATACAAAAATTAGCTGGGCATGGTGGTGTGTGCCTGTAATCCCAGCTGCTCGGGAGGCTGAGGCAGGAGAATTGCTTGAACCCAGGAGGCGGAGGTTGCAGTGAGCCGAGATCGCGCCATTGCACTCCAGCCTGGGTAACAACAGCGAAACTGTCTCAAAAAAATAAAATAAAGGGATATTTAGGTGGCAGGGGTCTGGGACTAATAGAAGGGGATGTGGGGAAAGAGGAAATAGGTAGTTTTGCCCTCCCGCCTCCTTGCCAACACACATGGTGACCCATGTCAATCTCAGATGTGAAAAACGTTCCTCGCTGAGGTTTCAGCTGCATTTCTTCTTGGAAGGGATTCAACAGTCCACTGCACAACCTCGAGGCCCAGCCCTCCCCACTTCACACATGGGGACGGTGAGGCCAGCTGGGGAGTGACCCCTGCTTACCACATCCACCTGGATGAGCAGGACCCGAAGAGCGAAGTTCTTCCCCAGGTTCTGCAGCCGCTCATGGATGTAGTCCGGGTGCAGGTTGTGGTAGCGGAGGCTGGTGGGGGCAGGGAGCGGGATTTGGGAGGTCTCAGTCTCTTCCAGACCCCCAAAGCCCTTTTGCCCTCTCGCTGGAATGCTAAGGGCTCGGAGTATGGCACAGGGGACAGAGGGGACCTGAGGCCCACAGAGGGTAAGTGACTTGCTACAGGTCACTCTTCCAGGAAGATGCTCCAAAGGGATTGGCAGCCAGGGCCACACGGCCGCAATGAACCAGAAGGCCAGGCCCCTAGCTTCTTCATGAAGAGGTGAGCCTCCAGGGGAGAACAGGCACCAGGGGCCATGGAGAGTGTGGTCCGGGGGCGCTCATGGCTCATGGTAGGAAGCAGGGCTCACCACCAGCCCATCGGCTCTGGCCTTGGAGGGCTAAGCTGAGGGCTTCATGACCCAGGGAACTGGGCCAGCTCTGACCAGCACTCTGCAGCTCTCACAGCCTGTGGGGAGCACAGGGACTCACAGGTTCACTTCCTCTGTCTAGCCCTGTTTGCAGAGGGGCCCTTGGGTTGGAGGGGGAAGTTGTTTAACGAGGGTAGAGATGGGAGAAATCCTGCCTCTTGTCAACATCAGTCAAGGATGTCTGGGACGTCAGTGGCCCAGCCCCTCCTCCCTCTGACCCAGGAGTCCAGGTCCCCAGCCCCTCCTGCCTCAGACCCAGGAGTCCAGGTCCCCAGCCCCTCCTGCCTCAGACCCAGGAGTCCAGGCCCCAGCGCCTCCTCCCTCAGACCCAGGAGTCCAGGCCCCAGCCCCTCCTGCCTCAGACCCAGGAGTCCAGGCCCCAGCCCCTCCTGCCTCAGACCCAGGAGTCCAGGCCCCAGCCCCTCCTGCCTCAGACCCAGGAGTCCAGGCCCCAGCCCCTCCTGCCTCAGACCCAGGAGTCCAGGCCCCAGCCCCTCCTCCCTCAGACCCAGGAGTCCAGGCCCCAGCCCCTCCTCCCTCTGACCCAGGAGTCCAGGCCCCAGCCCCTCTTCCCTCAGACCCAGGAGTCTAGGCCCCCAGCCCCTCCTCCTTCAGACCCAGGAGTCCAGGCCCCAGCCCCTCCTCCCTCAGACCCAGGAGTCCAGGGTCTGGACTTGTTATACCGGGCACCTCCAGGCCAAGAACCCTTCCCTCCACACAAGGTCCCACCAAGGCCCAGCGCCTGCAGGACCATGCCCAGAGGTTTCTCATACAACAGTCCAGAAAGTTGGAACATGACCCTCCGAGGCCAGTGGGGCGCCCTTTCTGAAGGCTGGGGTGGAGCTGCAGAGCTCACCTGAGGAACAGGGCACAGGTGCTCTGGCCCAGCACATAGTCAGGGATTACATCGCCAAATTCCCAGGGCACATTGCGTACGAACTTCAGTACGGGATTGCCCCTCTGGGGAGGGAAGAAGGGCAGAAGCCATCAATAGGAATGACTCTTGGCAACCACAGGGCCCTCCTCCCCCTCTTCTGGAACCTCTACCCTCCTCCCTCCTCTTCCCATACCTCCTCCCTCCTCCCACCTGTGCCCCGGTCTTTTCCAGCTTCACTCTCCTCCTTCCAACCCTGGACAGTCCCTGGTCCTCTGACCCAGGCTCCTCCCCTCCCTTCCCACCGGTGCTAGGCCTTTCCTAAAGGGTCCCTGGTCTGTGTCCAGTTCAGCCCTCTCTCCCAGCCCCAATCTGTGTGTTCTGTGGTCCTGAACACTTCCTGCCCCCATGCCCGGCTAATCTTTGTATTTTTAGTAAAGACAGTGTTTCACCATGTTGGCCAGGCTGGTCTCAAACTCCTGACCTCAGGTGATCTGCTGGCCTAGGCCTCCCAAAGTGCTGGGATTACAGGCGTGAGCCACCACACCTGGCCTCATTCAGTACATTTTGAATAAATTAACGAACCTGGGGTCAGGAAACAGCTGCACCAACACAGCCACAGCCCCAGCAAGAAGAGCTGGGACACTCTCAACCCACACACCACTGTTGAATGAATGAATGAATGAATGGTGAGAACAAAGTGGCTTGAAAATACACCTCCTTCCACCGGAGTCATCCCTAGAACAGCGTTTCCCACTGGAAACCTCAAGGCCCCCCTTCTCTGTCTCCCTCCTCACCTGCCGAGGGCTCACAATGATGCTGTTGGATTTTGCCCCTGGTTTCAGGGCCTGGTTGCAGGTCTCTCCTGCCAGTGTCTCTGACCCTGTGGGACACGAAGCCTCAGGCCCTCCTGGAGGCCGTGACATGACATATTCAGCATAGGTCTGAGGGGCCGCCTGAGCCGAGGTGTCCACAGTGGGAAGGCTCTTTGTGGATTTGAATAAAGGCTTGGCCTGTAGGGAGAAATGGGGTTTGGAGGGGACTGGTTGGGATGAGCGGGGGACATCTGAAGCCCTGTGAGTCCCTCTCCCTTTTTTTTTTTTTTTTCTCGAGACAAGAGTCTCACTCTGTTGCCCAGGCTGGAGTGCTGTGGCACAATCTTGGCTCAGTGCAACTTCCGCCTCCCAGATTCAAGTGATTCTCCTGCCTCGGCCTCCAAGTAGCTGGGACTACAGGCGCGAGCCACCACCCAGGCTAATTTTTGTATTTTTAGTAGAAACGGGGTTTCACCTTGTTGGTCAGGCTGGTCTCAAACTCCTGACCTCAAGTGATCTGCTCACCTCGAGTAGCTGAGACTAACTATAGGCATGCGCCATCACGCCTGGCTAATTTTTGTATTTTTTGTAGAGACAGGATTTCACCATGTTGTCCAGGCTGATCTCAAACTCTTGACCTCAGGCGATCCACCTGCCTCAGCCTCCCACAGTGCTGGGGTTATAGGCATGAGCCACCGCACCTGACCCCTGTCCCTCTTTAGGGCTTCCCATCCTCCTTCCTCCTAATGTCCCTTCCAGAGGGCTGAGAGCTCAAAATCTGACTCCAGCCACTTCTCTCCACCTCCTCAGCCTCCACTCTGGTCCCAGCCACCAAGGTTTCACCCTTGGACCACTGAAGTCACCTCCTCACCAGCTCCTTGCCTATACCTTCGTCCCCTGGAAGTCTCTCCCTACACTAAGTCCTCATGTCCCTCCTCTGATCAGAGCTGGCGGGTGGCTCCTGGCTCAGAGGGAAAGCCAAAGCTGTCCCCATGACCCACAAGGCTCTAGATCTGTCCCCGCTCCTTGCCTCAGGGACCACACCCTCTGCCACTTCCCCCTTGCTTTCTCTGCTCCAGCCCCACTGGACTTCGTGCTGCCCTTGAATGTGGCAGGCTTCCTGTGACCTCAGGGCTTCTGCACTGGCTCTTCCCTCCACCCTAGATGTCTTCCTGGCTCACCTCTTTCATGTCTCTGCCAATATGTCACCTCCTCAGGGCCCTCCCTTGACCTTCCTATCTAAAGTAGGAAAGGACCGGGCATGGTGGCTCACACTTGGGAGGCTGAGGTGGGCTGACCACTTGAGGTCAGAAGTTCGAGACCAGCCTGGCCAACATGGTAAAACCCCATCTCTACTAAAAATACAAAAATTAGCCGGGCATGGTGACATGTGCCTGTGGTCCCAGCTACTTCGGAGGCTGAGGCAGGAGATGCTTGAACCCGGGAAGCAGAGGTTGCAGTGAGCCAAGATCACGCCACTGCACTACAGCCTGGGTGACAAAGCCAGACTCCGTCTCAATAAATAAATAAATAAATAAATAAATAAAGTAGGAAGGTCCTCTCCCCCATCATGCCCTATATCGTTAGCTTACTTTCCTTTTCTTCATAGCCAATACCCATCGCCAATTGATTGTTTTCCCTTGGAAAGGAGATTTCTTTTTTTTTTTTTTTTTTGAGACAAAGTCCTGCTCTGTCTCCCAGGCTGGAGTGCTGTGGCCAGATCTCAGCTCACCGCAACCTCTGCCTCCCAGGTTCAAGCAATTATCCTGCCTCAGCCTCCCAAGTTGCTGATATTACAGGCGCCTGCCACCACACCTGGCTAATTTTTTTCTTTCTTTCTTTTTTTTTTTAAATAGAGACAGGGTTTCACCATGTTGGCCAGACTGGTCTCCAACTCCTGACCTCAAGCAGCCCACCCGCCTCAGCCTCCCAAAGTGCTGGGATTACAGGCGTGAGCCACTGCGCTCTGCCAATTTTTGTATTTTTAGGAGATGCAGGGTTTCACAATGTTGAAATGATGAAATCTTGGCTCACTGCAAACTCTGCCTCCCAGGTTCAAGCAATCCTCCTGCCTCAGCCTCCCAAGTAGCTGGGACTACAGGCATACACCACCATGGCTGGCCAATTTTTATATTTTTAGTAGAGACAGGGTTTCACCATGTTGGCCAGGCTGGTCTCAAACTCCTGACCTCAAATGATCCACCCGACACCGCCTCCCAAAGTGTTGGGATTGCAGCCATGAGCCACGGCTTCGGGCCTTTAAGATTTCAATATTGCCAGGTCCTTTCATTTACCAGAATATGTGTAAAGTACAGTTTCGTTTTTTAATTGCAAAACCTGACAATTTTTTTTTTTTTTTTTTTTGAGACGGAGTTTCGATGTTGTTACCCAGACTGGAGTGCAATGGCAGGATCTCGGCTCACCGCAACCTCCACCTCCTGGGTTCAAGCAATTCTCCTGCCTCAGCCTCCCGAGTAGCTGGGACTGCAGGAGCGCACCACCATGCCCAGCTAATTTTTGTATTTTTAGTAGAGACGGGGTTTCACCATGTTGACCAAGATAGTCTCGATCTCTTGACCTCGTGATTCACCCGCCTCGGCTTCCCAAAGTGCTGGGATTATAGGCGTGAGCCACCGCGCCTGGCCAAAACCTGACAATTTTCAAACACGAGCAATAAATTCATGTCTTGAAAAATCAGGGTGCTGGCCTTGTAAAATACATCAGGGGCTACCTGCTGAATGTCAGTTTCTGGCCGCCGCCTTAGCCCTCTCTTAGAACCACTTCCATTTCACAGATGGGGAAGGTGGGACCTATGGAAGGCCAAGGACTGTTTTCCCAAGTCAACCGTGGCCCTCAAATTCACTAACCCACTCCCTGGTCCCACAGGGCCCATCCTATCCTCTTCCTCCTAACACCCCCCAACCTCCCAGGGGCCCCGCATCTCCTTGTCCTACCACTGCAGGAGGGACCGCATCCTCGTCGAGGGGTATCACAAATTTCTTCCTTGCTGGCGGCCCTGCGGGTTGGGGCACTCCCTCCTTGTCCTTCCCAGGGTCCATTTGGAGCCTGAAACGGAAGGTGCCAGGAGCGAGTGAGCCATCAGCATCTGCGTTCTCATCCCCTACCAGGAACCCCCACTCACAGCTGTCCCCGACAAAACTCCCAGAGCTCCTTAGCGCCAAGCCCCAAACACTCAGCGCCCGAGGCTCTATAAAGTCCCTCCCCTTCGACATACACCTTCGGCTCGCCCCGCCCCTTACAAGTCCACAAGTCCCATCGCTCCGCCCCTCGCCCCCACCGTCCACCGCCTTCCGTTCGCCCGGCCCCCAGGGCTAGCATCTGGACGCCCTCCCAACGCCTGGCCTTGTCCATCTCTCAGACTCAGCAATGATTCGCTTCCGCGGCTGCCAATCACCACCCGCGGTCTCCGCCTCCCGCCCTTCTTGTCCTGGACTCGCGGGTTCCGCACCGCGAGGCCTCCCTCACCTGAGGTTCTTGGAGCCTTAGGGGAAAGACTGGAGGAGGATCGAGGCGGCCCACCGCCAGCTCGGCCAGCGCGGCCCAGGGCTCGCCGCACTTCCGGCCTCTCTGGCCCCACTCCCCAGGAGAGTAGAGCATACAGCAGGGCGATCCCTGTGCAACTCTCTATGGTCCTGGAGGACCGCGGAGGTCGTGGGAGAAGAGAGGTGTAACTTAGAGGGTGTGGCTCCCAAACTGTTCAGTTCTAAAGTCTTTATTGAGCGCTTCTGTGTGCCCAGGCCCCGGGCAGGGCTCAGTAGAGAAGAGATCGCAGGAGATCCAACTTGGTCCCTTCTCTCAGTACTGAGAGGCTTAAGTTTGAATCCCAACTCAGCCATTGACTTGACCTCAGTTTCCCCATTCATTCATTTACTCCACACCTATTCCCCCCACGCGCTTCCTCTGTTCCCGATCCTGTGCGAGTCCGTGCCAGTGACACAGCAGTGACCAAGGACAGCCCCGTGTAGTCCTCCCGGAGCTTAAGGTTTAGTTTAGGGACACAAGACATCACAAACCGTATTGACCTACAATGGGTAGGTCTGGGATGGAAGATCCCGGGAGAGCCGTGGGAAGGAGGTCAGGGAGAGCGCCTGACTCAGCCCCGGGGTCCGGAAGGGCTTCCTGGAGGAAGGGACATCTGAGCAGGGGGGCCTGGCTGATGAGTTAGTATTAGTCACTTCCTGAAAGGATAGTATCACACTGTTCTGACTTGCAACTCTCTGATTACTCAGGAAATGGAACGCTTTTGTGAATGTATTGGTCTTATAAATTATGTCTTCTGTGATTTGCTTGCTGATATTCCTTGTCCATTTTTAAAATGGGTTGTGTGCCTTTTTTATTACTACTAATTTGTAGGAGCACTTTATGGATTCTGATTCTAATCCTTAGTTCCATATATTGCAAACATTTCCTCCTAGTTTGTACTTCGGGTTTTAAAGTTTAGTTATTTTTGGCACAGAAGTTATTTGTGTTTATGTGAAACTATTTACCAATCTATTCCGTTCTGACTTTTGTTTTGGTGTGTTGTTTAAGAGCACTGCCATAATCCAGGGTCATAATGATACATTCTATAGTTCCTTTTATCTATGTAAAAGATAAAAGCCTGGTGTTGTCTTCCTGGAGCTTACGGTTCCATGAGGGATGTAGACATGTTCCCAAACCGTGATGATCTAGAATGAGCAGGTCATCTATCTTTAATCTGTGTAAGATTTATTTATTTATATATTTTTGAGACGGAGTTTTGCTCTTATTGCCCAGGCTGGAGTGCCATGGCACGGTCTGGGCTCACTGAAACCTCCGCCTCCTGAATTCAAGCGATTCTCCTGCCTCAGTCTCCCATGTGGCTGAGATTCCAAGTGCGACACCACCACACCCAGCGAACTTTTGTATTTTTATTAGAGATGGAGTTTCACCATGTTGGCCAGGCTGGTCTCAAACTGCTGGCCTCAGGTGATCTGCCCGCCTCAGCCTCCCAAAGTGCTGGATTACAAGCGTGAGCCACCGTGCCTGGCCAAGATTTTTTGTTGAAAGTGTACCGAGGGGCCGGGTGCGGTGGCTCACGCCTGCAATACCAACACTTTGGGAGGCCAAGGCGGGTGGATCACAAGGTCAGGCGATCAAGACCATCCTGGCCAACATGGTGAAACCCCTTCTCTACTAAAAATACAAAAAAATTGGCTGGGTGTGGTGGCACGCACCTGTAGTCCCAGCTACTCGGGAGGCTAAGGCAGGAGAATCGCTTGAACCCAGGAGGCAGAGGTTGCAGTGAGCTGAGATCACGCCATTGCACTCCAGCCTGGATGAGAGTGCGAGACTCCGTCTCAAGAAAAAAAAAAATTGCACCTAGGTAGTGGTTTATGAGTTGTCTCAAGAAAAAAAAATGCACCTAGGTAGTGGTTTATGAGTGATAGAACCAACTGTCTCAAGTTGACCACAGGTAGATCTTTTCTACACTATTCTGAAATTCTGCCTTTATCCCAGAGCAAATTCCCATAGACACACAAGCCTATTTCTGACATTTCTGTGTTGTTAATTGATCTTATCATTTGTTCTTTCCTGCACGTGAGTGACCATCCCTCTGTCTCCTTCACGTCAATCTTGCATCTATGGATGTGTGTCTCTGTGTCTACATTTTGCCACTTTACTTATTATATGTATATATTTTTTGCCATGCATGGTGGAACATGCCTATAATCAATCTTAGCACTGTGGAAGGCCAAGGCTGGTGGATCACCCGCGGTCGGGAGTTCGAGACCAGCCTGACCAACATGGTGAAACCCTATCTCTACTAAAAACACAAAATTAACTGGATGTGGTGGCGTGTGCCTATAATCCCAGCTACTCAGGAGGCTGAGGCAGGAGAATTGCTTGAACCTGGGAGGTAGACGTTGTGGTGAGCTGAGATTGTGCCATTGTACTCCAGCCTGGGAAACAAGAGTGAAATTCCAGCTCAATTTTTAAAAACATTTTTTTTTTAGATAGGGTCTGCATCTATTGTCCAGATCTATTGCCCAGAGCCTTGCTCATCTGCAAATGCCTTTTTCTTTTCACCCTAACAATTGAAATCCAGAATCCTAGGCTGGGCACCGTGGCTCACACCTTTAATCCCAGCACTTTAGGAGACCAAGGTGGGCAGATCACTTGAGCTCAGGAGTTTGAGACCAGCCTGGACAACATAGTAAAACCCCATCTCTACAAAAAAAAAATACAAAAATTGGCTGGGCAGGGTGGCTCATGCCTGTAATTCCAGCACTTTGGGAAGCCGAGGCAGGAGAATCGCTTGAACCACAAGGCAGAGGTTGCAGTGAGAAGAGAGCAAGCTACTGCCCTCCAGCCTGGGTGACAGAGCCTGACTCCATCTCAAAAATAAAAATAAAAAAATTGCTAGGCATGGTGGCATGCACCTGTAGTCCCAGATACTTGGGAGGCTGAGACAGGAGAATCACTTGAGCCCAGGAGTTTGAGGTTGCAGGAACTATGATCATGCTACTGTACTCCAGCCTGGGCAAAAGAGGCTCTGTCTCAAAAAAACAAGTGCAGATTGCTACATAGTATGAAGATAAAACACAGTCTGTGAAGCAGGTGATGGGGAGGGGAGCCATACAGCTGCAGAAAGAGGGGCTCTATGCATAATAGTTACGATCAGCTAAATACAGATCAGACACTTGTTATGGAGTAAGGCCTTGCAGCAGCCCTCCCTCTAGGCATCATTACCCCATTTGACCCATGAGGGAACTGAAGCCCTGGGTGAGAAGGAGCATGGAAATACGCCTCTGTAGGCCAGGCACGGAGGCTCACACCTGTTATCCTAGCACTCATGAGGTCAGGAGTTCAAGAGTAGCCTGGCTAAGATAGTGAAATCCCCTCTACCAAAAAATACAGAAAAATTAGCCGGGCATGGTGGCCGGCCCCTATAATCCCAGCAACTAGGGAGTCTTAGGCAGAGAATTGCTTGAACCCAGGAGGTGGAGGTTGCAGTGAGCCAAGATCACACCACTGCACTTCAGCCTGAGTGACAGAGTGAGACTCTGTCTTGAAAGAAAAAAGAAAAAAGAAAGAAGGAAAGAAAGGAGGGAGGGAAGGAGGAAGGAGGAAGGAAGGAAGGAGGGAGGGAGGGAGGGAGTGAGGGAGGGAAGGAAGGAATGAGGGAAGGAAAAGGCCTCTGTATCCAAGGCCATACAGCGTTTCTTGAAGTAGGTCATCCCAAGTAGAAGGGCTTGTGACTCAGTTCTCCCTTTGGGGAATGGAATTACCAGACTTAACCCTGCAACTCTTGCGTTTTCCGCCATGGGGCGATGGTGCACCACAAGAGGACTGAAGTGTTGGGGAGCCGGGGCCGCCGAGCCAGAACCCAGCGGTGGCAAGACCCCCTAAATCCCGGCCCCTTCTCCGCTCCCACTGATTTCCTTGCCGCAGCAGTGCTGCAAAGGGCCCACCACCTGCGATCAGTGGAATTCTGAACCTGTCTACGTTAGTTAAGACCGAGGGTGGGGGTGGGAAGTTGCCCTCGGTTCTACCTTATTTCCAAGTTGGATGTTGGATTTCTACCCTCAGATTTTCTATTTTTCTTTACTTTTTTTTTTGAGGCCGAGTCTTTCTCTATCACCCAGGCTGGAGCTCAGTGGTGTGATCACAGCTCACTGCAGCCTCAACCTCCCGGGTTCAGGTGATCCTCCCACATCAGCCTCCCAAGTAGCTGGAACCACAGGCGCGTGCCACCACGCCTGGCCAACTTTTGTTTTTTTTGTTTTTTGTAGAGGTCCGGGGTGGGGGTGGGGGTCTCACTATGTTGCTCAGGCTGGTCTCGAACTCCTGGGCAACAGCGATCCTCCCTTCTTGGCCTCCTAAATTGCCGGGATAACTGGCGTGAGCCACCACGTCCGGCCTAGGCTGTTTCAAAACTAAACCTTGGAATCCCGGATTAGAATTTCTCCGGCTCCCAGAGTTGCGCGTTCGAATCCCCACGCCGTATCCACGCTCCGATTCCGCCTCTTTCTTCCAAACGCCCCAAGTTCCAAACTTCAGCGGTAACTCCAGTTTCCTGGGCCACTCCCCGGCTCCGGCCCCTGCTCCTGTCCCCAACCTTCCCCTCCTCTCAACTTCCAGCTCTTTGTGCGCTCTGGAACGGGTGGGGTGGGGACGGAGACTGTAAGGGCCGGAACCTCACCGCTAATTCCGCCCGAGGGGACCTGAACCCGGAGTCGAGAGCGGCCCGGCCGAAGGCTCTGGAAGCGGGCACCGCCGGGGGGCGCAGTGACCAGGCTGGCGTCCCCGCCCGCCTCTAAACTTAGCCGCGGTGACGCGCGGCCCGGCGATCGCGGCGGGGCCGGGGACGCAGGGGGGCCCGAATGGAGGGGGGGCGGCTCGGCTCCGCGAGCCTCTATTTATAGCGCCCGGAGCCCGAAATAGCGCCGAGCGGAGCGGCCGGGATGACGCGGGAGCCTCCGGGGGCTGACTCACCCGGCCCCAAGCGGAGGCCCCCGGATGGGGGGCAGTGGAGGGGCCTGGACCCTACTCCGCGTCCTCCTGGGCACCTCTTCTGCTGGGACATCCCAAGTCTCCGCTGGAGAGGCTGCGGATGGATGTACAGCAAAAGGGAAGATCTGCAGCATGAGAGAATGAGGTTGGATCAAAAGTGGGACTTCCACCAAAAAAGAATCCAGAACCCAGCCAGGCGCGGTGGCTCACGCCTGTAATCCCAGCACTCTGGGAGGCGGAGGCGAGCACATTACCTGAGGTCAGGAGTTTGAGACCAGCCTGGCCAACATGGTCTCTACGAAAAATACAAAAATTAGTCGGGCGTGGTGTCAGGCGCCTGTGATCCCAGCTACTTGGGAGGCTGAGGCATGAGAATTGCTAGAACCCGGAAGATGGAGGTTGCAGTGAGCCGAGATCGTTCCACTGCACAATAGCCTGGGCAAAAAGAGCGAAACTCTGTCAAAAAAGAAAGAAAGAAAGAAAAGAACAAAAAGAGCCAAGGACCTATTTATACAAAAAGAGAAAGAGGGAAAGAGGGGAGGAGAACAGGGATGTTTTGGAGGCAAAGGAATGGACTCCCTGACCCTGGGCAGTTGCTATTCCAGAGGACATGCTGTTCTCCACGTGCCACGATCTCTTGCACACTGTTCCCATTCCCTAATGTCCTTCTTTGCCTTATCACCCTTGAGAAACTCGTGTACCTTCAGGACCTGGTGCCCGGGGCAATTTTTTTGTTTGTTTGTTTGTGAGACAGAGTCTCACTCTGTCACCCAGGCTGGAGTTCAGTGGCTCGATCTTGGCTCACTGCAACCTCTGCCTCTTGGGTTCAAGCGATTCTACTGCCTCAGCCTCCTTAGTAGCTGGGACCACAGGTGCAGGCCACCACACCCAGCTAATTTTTTATTTTTAGTGGAGGTGGGGTTTCCCCATGTTGGCCAGGCTGGTCTCAAACTCCTGACCTCAAGTGATATGCCTGCCTCGGCCTCCCAAAGTGCTGGGATTACAGGCATGAGCGACCTCATCTGGCCGGGACAATTCCTCACATTAAAAACTCCGTGACCCACTGAACTGGGGGCCCCATAAGGGCAGGGTCAAGGCCATCTCGGTCATCACCTTGTCCCTAGCACTGCCCAGTACAGGACGGGCCTCAGGAGAAATTAACTGCATGAATAAAAGGTACTGGCAATAAAATAAAATGACATTTCCCAAATTGTAATAGCAAATGTTTACTGCATGCTCTGCCTGGCAGGCATATTTCTGAGCCTTCTCTCCGGTGCACCTCGCTACAGCCCTGCAGGGGTGTGCTTTTATTAATTTTATCACCACTATCCCTGTGTTAGAGACGAAGACAGAGAGGCTTAAAGGGGTAAAAGGTAAAAGTACGGGAGCTCACTGCTTGCAGTCAGAGCTGTCTCTCTCTCTCTCTCTCTCTCTCTCCTCTCTTTTTGAGGTGGGGTTTCACTCTTGTTGCCCAGACTGGAGTGCAATGGCTTGATCTTGGCTCACCTTAACCTGTCTCCTGGATTCATGCAATTCTGCCTCAGACTCCCAGGTAGCTGGGATTACAGGCATGAACCACCACGCCCAGCTAATTTTGTATTTTTTAGAACAGATAGGGTTTCTCCATGTTGGTCAGGCTGGTCTCCAACTCCAGACCTCAGGTGATCTGCCCACCTGAGCCTCCCAAAATGCTGGGTTTACAGGAATGAGACACCTGCGCCCAGCCTAGAGATTTCTCTTAAACCTGGGTCACCTTGGCTCCAAAGGTGTTCGGTTTTCAGAATACGCACACCTGGGCCCTGTGGAACCAAAAGCTAGGGAGTGAGTCTCAGCCTGCAGCCCAAAGGACCTTACGGTGTTCCCCAGCACCCCTTCAGGGGATTCTACAAGTTCAAAATTATCATAAGCAGCGCACCGTGGCTCACGCCTATAATCCCAGCACTTTGGGAGGCTGAGGCGGTTGGATCACTTAAGGTCAGGAGTTCAAGACCAGCCTGGCAAGCACGGTGAAACCCCATCTCTACTAAAAATACAAAAAAATTAGCCAGGTGTGGTGGTGGGCACCTACTATTCCAGCTACTTGGGAGGATGAGGCAGGAGAATCAGGAGACAAAGTTTGCAGTGAGCCGAGATCGCATCACTATACTCCAGCCTGGGCAACAGAGCAAGATCCTGTCTCAAAAAAATCATAATAATATTGACATAATATATGATATATAATAATAAAATACTTATGGGGGGGCGGGGTCTCAGTCTTGCCCAGGCTGAAGTGCAGTGATCTCGGCTCACTGCAACCTCCACCTCCCATGTTCAAGCGATTCTCCTGCCTCAGCCTCCCGAGTAGCTGGGACTACAGACATGTGCCACCATGCCTGGCTAAGTTTTTGTATTTTTAGTAGAGACGGGGTTCCGCCATATTGGCCAGTGCAACTTCCACGATATCGCAACAGAGCAAACGCAGACACACACGTGAGGACCCAGCTGTCTCTCTACTGTTAAGCCTGACGTGAATGTGATTTGCAAAAATTAAAACAGTGCCCTTACTTACTAAATTTTTGTTTCAGGTTGGGCATGGTGGCACACGCCTATAATCCCAGGACTTTGGGAGGTCGGGGTGGGAGAATGACTTGGGCCCGGGAGTTCAAGACCAGCCTGACCAACATGGAGAAACTTCATTGCTACTAAAAATACAAAAATTAGCCAGGCTTGGTGGTGCATGCACCTGTAATCCCAGCTTCTCGAGAGGCTGAGGCAGGAGAATCACTTGAACTCGTGAAGGGGAGGTTGTGATGAGCCAAGATCGCACCATTGCACTTTAGCCTGGGTGATAAGATCGAAACTCCATCTTAAAAAAAAAAAAAAAAAAAAAAAAAAAAGGGTGGGCGTGGTGGCTCACACCTGTAATCCAAGCACTTTGGAGGCCAAGGCGGGCGGATCACCTGAGGTCGGGAGTTCAAGACCAGCCTGACCAACACGGTGAAACCCTAATTTTTGTATTTTTAGTATGAATCAACAAATATTTCTAAAATTTCTCAGTTTTAATTTCCGATACACTAAATATTGATAGAAATCATACACATCAACAAAAACTCTTTGGGGTACTCAATACTTTTTAAAATTTGAGATAGGGTCTCACTCTGTTGCCCATGCTGGAGTTCAGTGGTGCAATCATGGCTCACTGCATGCTTGAACTCCCGGGCTAAACCAGTCTTCCTACCTCAGCCTCCCAAATAGCTAAGACTACAGGTGCACACCACCACTCCTGGCTGCTTTTTGTTTTTTTTTTCTTAGAGATGGGGTGTTGCTATGTTGCCCAGGTAGAGGCCTTCAATTATTAGGAATGTAAGGGGGCCAGGTGCCATGGCTCACGCCTGTAATCCCAGCACTTTGGAAGGCCAAGGTGGGCAGATCACTTGATGTCAGGAGTTCGAGATCAGCCTGGCCTACATGGTGAAACCCCCATCTCTACCCAAATCACAAAAATTAGCTGGGCACGGTGTCGGGCGCCTGTAATCCCAGCTGCTCAGGGGGCTGAGGCAGGAGAATCGCTTGAACCCAGTAGACAGAGGTTGTGGTGAGCCAAGATTGCACCACTGCACTCCAGCCTGGGTGACAGGGTGAGACTCTGTCTTAAAAAAAAAAAAAAAAACAATGAACTAATAATCATACAAACTTGATAAGTGCCACGAAGGACAAGAATGTGGAACATCATTTTAACTGTGAAGGAGAGGGAGACTGGATGGGAGGGTAGGGAGGTTTCTCTGTCAATGGAGCATTTAAGAGGAGACCCGTCCAGGCAGAGTGGCTCACACCTGTAATCCCAGCACTTTGGGAGGCTGGGGCTGGCAAATCGCTTGAGCCCAGGAGTTCAAGACCAGCCCAGGTAACATGGTAAAACACCTTGTCTCTCCAAAAAATACAAAAAAATTTCCATGGGCCAGGAGAAGTTGCTCACGCCTGTAATCCCAGCACTTGGGGAGGCTGAGGTAGGTGGATCACAAGGTCAGGAGTGCGAGACTAGCCTGACCAACATGGTGAAACCCCTCTCTACTAAAAACACAAAACAAATTAGCTGGGTGTGGTGGCGCATGCCTGTAATCCCAGCTACTCAGAAGGCTGAGGCAGGAGAGTTGCTTGAACCCGGGAGACAAGGTTGCAGTGAGCTGAGATTGCACCGCTGCACTCCAGGCTGGGTGACAGAGCGAGACTCTGCCTCAAAAAAAAAAAAAGTTGGTTTCATAGAAACAGAGTTTAAAGGTGTTCACTAGAGGCTGGTGAAGTGGGAGAGGGTTGAGGAAAGAGATGTTGATCAGAGGGTGCAAAGTTTTCCAGTGAGACTGGGAAAATTATTTCAGTGATCTATTGCACACCATGGTAACCATGGTTAATAATAATGTATTGTGTATTTCAAAGCCATTAAAACAGACTTTAACTTTTTTTTTTTTTTTGGTAGAAATGGGGTTTCACCATGTTGGCCAGGCTGGCGAATTCCCGATCTCAGGTGATGCACCAGCCTCAGCCTCCGAAAATGCTGGGATTACAGGCATGAGCCACCACGCCCGGCCGAGTTTACCTTTTTAAAATTTTATTTATTTTTGAGATGGAGTTTTGCTGTTGTTACCCAGACTGGAGTGCAATGGCGCGATCTCGGCTCACTGCAACCTCCACCTCCTGGGTTCAAGCAATTCTCCTGCCTCAGCCTCCCGAGTAGCTGGGACTACAGGCATGCCACCATGCCCAGCTAATTTTTGTATTTTTTGTAGAGATGGGGTTTCACCATGTTGACCAGGATGGTCTCGATCTCTTGACCTCGTGATCCACCCGTCTCAGCCTCCCAACGTGCTGGGATTACAGGCGTGAGCCACCACGCCCGACCTTAAATTTTTAAATATTACTTTTTATCTTTTGTCAGTACATGTTCTCATCTGACTTTTTAATTTTTATTTTTGTGTTTTTTGTAGAGATGGCATCTCACTATGTTGCCCAGGTTGGTCTCAAAATCCTCGATTCCATCCATCCTCCTGCCTCAGCCTCCCAAATGACTGCATTTATAGGCATGAGTCACTGCATACGGCCCTGACATCTTGATTTCAATTTCTTTGGATATAACCCAGAAGTGGGATTCTTGGATCCATATGCGTAATTTTATTTTTTATGTGTTTGTTTATTTATTTAAGACAGCCTCACTCTGTCACCCAGGCTGGAGTGCAGTGGTGCGATCTCGACCCACTGCAACCTCTGCCCCCTGGGCCCAAGTGATCCTCCTATCTCAGCCTTCTGAGTAGCTGGGACTACAGGCATGAACCACCACACCCCAATAATTATTTTGTATTTTATTTGTAGAGACGGGGTTTTGCCATATTGCCCTGGTTTGTTTATTTTACTTTTTAGAGGAGTCTCACTATATTGCCCAGGCTGGTCTCAAACTCCTGGGCTCAAGTGATCTGCCTGCCTCAGCCTCCCAAAGTGCTGGGATTACAGGTATGAGTGACCATACTCTGCCCTAAATTTTATATTTAATTTTATAATTGACATATAATAATTGGGCATACTTACAGGGTACAAAGTGATATTCTGATACATGCATACAATGTGTAAGAATCAATTCATGGTAAGGCCTGGCGCAGTGGCTCACGCCTATAATCCCAGCATTTTGGGAGGCTGAGGCAGGTGGATCACAGGGTCAAGAGATTGAGACCATTCTGGTCAACGTGGTGAAACCCCGTCTCTACTAAAAATACAAAAATTAGCTGGGCATGGTGGTGCCTGCCCATAATCCCAGCTACTCGGGAGGTTTAGGCAGAATTGTTTGAACCAGGAGGCGGAGGTTGTGGTGAGCTGAGATCACACCATTGCACTCCAGCCTGGGTAACGGGCAAAACTCCGTCTAAAAAAAAAAAAGAAGAATCAATTCAGGGTAATTAGCATATCCATTACCTCAAATATTTATCATTGCTTTGTGATGGAAACATTGAAAATTATCTCCTCCAGCTGTTTGAAAATATACAATAAATTGGGCCGCGTGTGGTTCACACCTGTAATTCCAGCACTTTGGGAGGCGGAGACAGGCAGATCACCTGAGGTCAGGAGTTCGAGACCAGCCTGGCCAACACGGGGAAACCTCATGGCTACTAAAAATACAACATTTGCTGAATGTGATGGCCCATGCCTGTAATCCCAGACACTCAGGAGACTGAGGCAGGAGAATCACTTGAATCTGGGAGGTGGAGGTTGCAGTGAGCCGAGATGGGGCCATTGCACTCCAAACTTGGCGATAGAGATTCCATCTAAAAAAATGTGTGTGTGTAAATTATAGTCATCCTGCAGTGCTATAGAACACGAGAAGTTATTCCTTTTATCTGACTGTAGTTTGGTATCTTTTAACCGGCCTCTCTCTATTCTTCCTCCCCCAACCCCATCTCTACTAAAAATACAAAATGAGCCAGGCTTTGTAGCTCGTGCCTGTAATCCCAGCTACTTGGGAGGCTAAGGCAGGAGAATCTCTTGAACCCAGGAGGTGTAGGTTACAGTGAGCCGAGATCGCGCCACTGCACTCCAGCCTGGGCGACAGAGCAAGACTCTGTCTCAAAATGAAGAAAAATAAAACAAAACAAGCAAACGAATAGCACCTCGTTTTTCGGGAGGCAGTGAGTTCCGCATTTAGGAAGCGTTCAATCTGAAGTTGAAATGATGGTACCTTGCGATTCATGCTGCAAGCCTCAATCCAGTTCCTCTCCCTGCCTCAGTTTCCTCATTTATAAAATGGGTGTGGACTCAGTAAGGTCAGATTAAAAATAATAATAATAGGACAGGCGCGGTGGCACAAGCCTGTAATCCCAGCACTTTGGGAGGCCGAGGCAGGTGGATCACGAGGTCAAGAGATCGAGACCATCCTGGTCAACAAGGTGAAACCCCGTCTTTACTAAAAATACAAAAAATTAGCTGCGCATGGTGGCGCGTGCCTGTAATCCCAGCTACTCAGGAGGCTGAGGCAGGAGAATTGCCTGAACCCAGGAGGCGGAGGTTGCGGTGAGCCGAGATCGCGCCATTGCACTCCAGCCTGGGTAACTAAAGCGAAACTCTGTCTCAAAAAAAAAAAAAAAAAAAAAAGTTGAGACGGACTCAGGCCCAGCTCCTGCCTGCGATCCCCGCGGGAGCCACCAGGGGGCGCGGCGCCCCTGCCCAAAACTCCGCCGTCGGCTCTGAACCTCGGCGGACGCGTCCGGACGCTCCTGGAAAGTTCTGTGCCCCGCCAGCTCGCAGGCGCCCGGGAGCCCGGGAGGCGGGTGCGCACGCGGGGTGTCCAGGGCGCCCCTTATCCGGGCCCCCTCGCCGTGCCGTGGGGCGGGCCGACGGCAGTGACTCAGGCGCGCGCGCCTCCCTGGGGCCTTCCGTGGTCGCGAGGGGGCGCGCACGGCCTCGGGAACCCGCGCGGCGCCGCGTCCATTTTTACCCCAGCGCCGCTAAAAATAGTCGCCGCGCTCCGAGCCGAGCCCGAAATAGCGGCCCCCAGATAAGGCAGGACGACTCAGCGCTTCCGGGGAGCGGAAGGGGGAGCGCGCGGGGGGAGCGGTGCTGGGCGCAGCCCGGCCGAGCAGGCACCACTGTCCCCAGCGCACCCCCACTCTGTCCTGGTGGTCACACTAGCCCCAGGCTGCGACCTCCACCCCGCCGCTAGCCTGGCTGCATTGCTGCGCTCCCCACATTGTATTCCACATCCCTGCCCCCCATCCTCAGCTTCACCTCCATTCCTCACCATAGTTCTTCCTTGCTCCCCCGCCCCCCAGCGATGTCCCCCACTGGTACTCATCCCCAGACCCCAGCCTGCCCTACTCCTGTCCTTATTCCCCCTGTGCACCCTCATCGCCAATCTCCCGCCCTACTGAATCTGCCCCTTCCCACATCTGTCCTCAAGGCCAGCCTCTATGGGGGCAGGGCAGGGCGGGAGGGTCACAGGGAGTCAGGAGACCTGCGGGCTGAGGGCTGAGGGCTGGGGGTCAGGATCTGATTTCTTGGTTTGTTTCTACAGTGGGCAGGGGTAGGCTTAGGTCTGGGGGTTGAACATGGGATATTTAAGTCTGACCTGGTCTCAGCTGAGGCGAGGCATGGCAGGCATCTGGGCTCATTCTGTGACCAGGGTTGGGGCTCAGGCTAGGGACTGACCAAATGTGAGGTCACTGTGTCACCAGAGTTAGGGCTCATCCTTGAGCTGTCGCTTTATTTACCTACCTCCACTAATTTTTTTTTTTTTTTTTTTTTTTAAGTTTCAGACAAGGCCCAGGCTGGAGTGCAGCGCTGGGATCTTAGCTCACTGCAGCCTTGAACGCCCGGGTTCAAGAGATCCTCCCACCTCAGTCTTTAGTACCTGGGACTACAGGTGTGTACCACCACACCTGGCTAATTTTTTGTTTGTTTGTTTTCTGAGACGAAGTTTCGCTCTTGTTGCCCAGGCTGGAGTGCAATGACAAAATCTCAGCTCACCGCAAACTCTGCCTCCCCAGTTCAAGCGATTCTCCTTCCTCAGCCTTCCTTCGTAGCTGGGATTACAGGCACAGGCCACTACACCCAGCTAATTTTGTATTTTTAGTAGAGACAGAGTTTCTCCATGTTGGTCAGGCTGGTCTTAAATTCCCAACCTCAGGTGATCCGCCTGCCTCAGCCTCCCAAAGTGCTGGGATTACAGGTGTGAGACCCCGCGCCTGGCCCAGCTGGCTAATTTTTAATTTTTTTTATAGAGATGGAATCGCCATGCCTTGCCTGCCTTGCCCAGGCTGGTCTTGAACTCCTGGCCTCAAGCGATGCTCTGGCTTCCACCTAGGAAGGCACTGAAATGACAGGCAGAGATACTGAGCCCACCTCTACTAAGATTGTTTCCTCCTTTGCAAGCCAGTGGTTGGACATGACAGCTCCAGGCAGGCCCTGGGAACAGCCAGAACTCTGTTCTCTCTGGGCCTAGGTCTTTGCTTTGCACTTAGATCCCTGAGGGCCTCCCCATTTCCATATCCTGAGATTCCAGTGCCTACTCCAAGAATCAGCATCGGGCCTCAAGAACCGACATTGCATGTTCTGGAGGTTCAAAGGCAGCACACTGACTTCCCTGAGGGTGACAGAAGTCAGAAGGAGCGTGTAAGGTCTTGGGCCTGGCCCTGCAGTGGGTGGGAGAGATACCCAGTTGAAGCCCAGGTCTCCACCCAGGTAGCAGGGTGGATGGTGGGATCATCTGTGAGATGAAGTGTGGGTGGAAGATACCTAGATACATTTTAGAGTCAGTTGCCAGGCGTGGTAACTCATGCCTGTAATCCCAGCACTTTGGGAGGTTGAGGCAGGTAGATCATAGGTCAGGAGTTCAAGACGAGCCTGGCCGGCATGGCGAAACCCCATCTCTACTAAAAATACAACGCGTTAGCTGGGCATGGTGATGCTTGCCTATAATCCCAGCCACTCAGGAGGTTGTCAGGAGACTTACTTGAAACCAGGAGGCAGAGGTTGCAGTGAGCCAAGATCATGCCACTGTACTCCAGCCTGGGCGATAGAGCAAGATTCTGTCTCAAAAGAAAAAAAAAAAAGAAACGTTTTAAGAGTCAGTCCAGAGATGGTAATTTTAAAATAACTTCTAAAGTTTTCAAGTAGCTGCGATTACAGGTGCATGCAACAAGACTGGCTAATATTTGTATCTTTTGTAGAGACAAGGTTTCACTATGTTGGCCAGGCTGGTTTTGAACTCCTGACCTCAAGTGATCCACCTACCTTGGCCTCCCAAAGTGCTGGGATTTCAGGCGTAAGCCAACGTGCCCAGCCTAATTTTTTTTTTTTTTTTTTTTTTTTAATTTTGAAAGCCCTTTTGAGGCCTGGTTCAGTGGCTCCCTCCTGTAATCCCACGAAGCACTTTGAGAGGTTGAGGTGAGTGGATTGCTTGAGCCCAGCCTGGACTTTATAGTGGAATCTCATCTCTGCAAAAAAAAAAAAAAAAAAAGTTTTAAAATTAGCCACGTTGTTGTGGCATGCACCTGTGGTCTCACCTACTTGGGAGGCTGAGGTGGGAGGAATGGTGGAGCCCAGGAGGTGGAGGTTGTAGTGAGCCCAGATAACACCACTGCACTCCAGCCTCGGCAACAGAGTGAGACCCTGTCTCAAAAAGAAAAAAAAAAATTATTGGTAACTACAAAAGTATATTCCTTGGAAAAGTAAATTTCCCTCCCACTCTGATCCTCACTTCTCAACATTAGCTTTTTTTTTTTTTTTTTGAGACAAGTCTTGCCTCTTTGCCCAGGCTGGAGTGCAGTGGCACGATCTTGGCTCACTGCAACCTCTGCCTCCCCAGTTTAAGCAATTCTCTGCCTCAGCCTCCCGCGTAGGTGGGATTACAGGCACCCACCACCATGCTTGGCTTTGTATTTTAGTAGAGACAGGGTTTCACCATCTTGGCCAGGTTGGTCTCAAACTCCTGATCTCGTGATTCACCTGCCTCGGCCTCCCAATGTGCTGAGATTACAGGCATGAGCCACAGTGCCCAGCCAATATTAACTATTTTTTATGTATCTTGGCCAATAGATTCTGAGCTCTCACAATGTCCCTGGCCTGTGCAAAGCCCATCACATAAATGAAGTGGCTGGAATCACTCAGCACTCAGCGAGTGGGCCAGGCACCATTGCTATGTCCATTTTAGAGATGAGAAAACTGAGGCTTGGAGAGGTGCAAGGATGTGTCCTTTTGAGGGCCTTGCTCTGAAGGCTTTCAAAGTTGAGGCAAGGAAGTGGATGAGATCAGAGAGGCAAGGTTCAGGCCGGGACACAAATCCCAGGAAGCCTGACAGGTGTGGGGAGTCAAGGAAGGCTGCCTGGAAGAAGAGTAAGGGTAGCCAGGGAGGCATCTTCCAGAACCTTCTGATGGAGGGCTTGGATGGAAGTAGATAACTCTGGTAGGCAAGGGAACCACCAGCAGCAGGGCGTGGCCCCTCCTCAGACCCACAGGACCCCAGAGGTATGTACAGGAGGAGAAGCAGGCTGCTCGATGACATCTCAGGGACATAACTCAGTCACAGCACAGCCGGCTTAGTTATGACGTCTAAGAGATTTACCAACTGCCTTAAGACCAGCATCCCTAGTCATGCCCCGCGGGGGGGATGAAGATAGGAGGAAGTGACATGCCATCTCGGGAGGGAGGGGCGATGCAATCACACACAGACCAGGGATTCAGGAGCTGAGGGATGTGTAGTGCCCTCTGTACTAGGGAGGGGTCTCCCAGCTGCCTCGGTGTGAGGGTCCATCTTATTGATCTGTCTAGTGAAGGAAGCCGGGCTCCAAGAAGGTATGGCTGGAGTCGGTCACAGCAGTTTGGATGGGGTCCACCCAGGCGCTGCTAGGATCAGTCACTGCTGTGTCCCCATCACCTAAGGCAGTAACTGGGACACAGCCGCACTCCATCCATCTTTACTAAATGAATAAAAAGGGTCAGCACTGTCTGGGACTCAGTTTACCCTCATGGCCATTGGCCTGCTTAAACCAAGGACCTCCCTAAGAACACCACTCCCCCACCCTGGGTCCCAGATCCCAGATCTCCAGAGAGTAAGAAAACGGGTTCGCGCCTTTGGTGGACTCCGCCCACCTGTGACGTCACGAGTCGCTCCCCCTGGATCCCGACCCAGGCCTCTCCCTTGGGATGGGGGTGGAGAGGAACCCAGGAGTCCAGACTCGGGCCCCTCCCCGGGAGCAGGCGGGGCTGGCAGGGTTACACAACCCGTCGTGGCTTCCCGAGGGAAGTCGCCGGACGTCCTGGCGGGGTCGGGGACAATGGGCGAGGAGCGCCCCTCCCGCGGGAACCTGGAAGTGGCAGGGGGCTCCCCCTCTTCTGATTCACCCTTGTTTCCGGGCCGGTTCAGCCTCCTCCCTGGGGATCCTATCTTCTCCCAACTCTACCCTCCTGGGGCCCTGCCGTTCGGCCCTTTGTCCGAACAGGCAAACCTCTCTCCTCTACACCCTCACCCCGCTTTCAGACCTCTCCAGCGCCCCCCGAAACTCTCTACCCTCACACTCATTGCTTGCAATTCCCGAATCCCCTAAACTTCCAGTGTTCGGGTCCTTCCTTCACTCATCCATACCGGGCCCCTCTTCCCGGCCCCCAAACTACCCCGACTGTGCTGCTCACCCCTCCCAATTCCCTCCCCGGGCTCCCCGAGCTTTTCCCAATATCCCCTCCGCTTCCCTCCAACTGACCCCAGTACACTTTCTTGTCCCCCCCAATCCCAGCCTCCCCCAGTTCCCTCCAGTCTTCTCGAACTGCCCCAACGTCCCTACTTCATCTCCCCAAATTCCGTTCCCCGTTTCTCCCCCTCCCCCAGCCAGTCGCCTCGGCCCCCACCCCAGGGCCCCTCCTCGCCCCTAGGTTCAGGGCCGGCCCGCACCCCTCCCAGGCGCGCTCCCACGCCGGGCGCGGGTTCCCAGGCCGCCCCCCCGCGGTGGCCCAGAGACCCAGTTTGCTGCGGCAAAACATTGGTCTCCGGGCAACAGGCCCCGCCCCGCCCCAGGGCCGCCAGCTGCGGCTAGGCGGTCAGGAGGCCACCGGACCCGGACGCTGCACCCAGGCCGCCGCGCTGAAACCCCGGCCTTGGGCTCCAGAGGGTTCAGGGCGCAGAAACCCGGAGACCGAGGCGCAGCAACGCGGAGATACAGAGATCAAGACCCCGGAGCAAGAACTTCGGAGACAGGCGTGGAGGCTGAAGCCACAGGGAGCTGTCGGGGCGCAGGGATATAAGGAGAGACCACGAGACAGATCGAACAAGGACCGGGGCCCAGAAATAAGCACAGAAATAGTGTAGTTACACACAGGCAACACCGAGGCCGGCAGGAACGCCCCTGATGGCTGAATAATCTATCTCTAGTCCTCAGGACCTTTGCACTCCATTCCAGGGACTTCCCCTCTCTCACTCTCAGTTTCTGGATTTGTAAAATGGGTACATTAATACGCAGCGCTTAGCAAATCGGGCTGTTCTGACGATATCGTGAATTCGCAGACCCAGAGCTTGTAGCCCAGTTCCTGGCATGTACACTCATCATTCATTCATTCCACAGATTTTTGTTGTTGTTATTGTTGTTTGAGAGGAGTTTTGCTCTGTCACCCAGGCTGGAGTGGTGCCATCTCGGCTCACTGCAACCTCTGCCTCCCAAGTTCAAACAATCCTCCCACCTCAGCCTCCCAGGTAGCTAGGATTACAAGCCTGCGCCACCACACCCAGCTATTTATTGTATTTTTAGTGGAGATGGGGTTTCACCATGTTGGTCAGGCTGGTCTCGAACTCCTGACTTCAAGTGATCTGCTCACCTCTGCCTCCCCAAAGTGCTGGGATTACAGTTGTGAGCCACTGCGCCCAGCCCAATCAACAGATATTTATTGAGCATCTGCTATATGCCAGGCACTGGTAAGCACTGTGAGAATGCAGTATTGAACAAGACAAAGCTCTCTGTCCTGGGAGCTTACTCTTTGGAAGTCGAGCGGGAGATGACCAACAACCAGTTAACAAATGAGCAAATTAAACAAATCGTATAGTACATTGGAAAGTAGTAAGTGCTGGGGAAAGCAGAGACAGAGGGCTGGGGGTTGCTATTTTAAATGGGATGGTCAGGAAAGGCCTACATGAGAAAGATGTTTGAGCAGAGACTAGAGGTTGGTGCGGAGAAGCCAACCATGCAGGTATCTGGGCCAAGAGCATCACAACCCAATCAGAGGGAGCCAACAGCGATGCAAAGGGGGCACGGGGGAACGGGTCGGCGTGTTGGAGGAGCAGGGAGGAGGCCAGTACGGGTGGACAGAGAGAACATGGGGAGGACAGTGGCAGCAGAGGAGGTCAGAGAGACCAAGGGCTGGTTCTGCAGGGCCTGATGGGCCAAGGTGAGGTCTTTAACTTTTACAGAGTGAGTCGGGAGCTATGGGAAGGTTTTGAGCAAAAGAGGGATGTGAACTGTTTTTCATTTCATTTATTTATTTATTTTGAGACAGAGTTTCTTTCTTGTTGCTCAGACTGGAGTGCAATGGTGTAGTCTCGACTCATTGCAACCTCTGCCTCCATCTCCCAAGTAGTTAGGATTACAGGCACCCGCCACTATGCCCAGCTACGTTTTTTTGTTTTTGTTTTTGTTTTTGTTTTTGCATTTTTAGCAGAGACAGGGGTTCACCACGTCAGCCAAACTGGTCTTGCACTCCTGATCCCAGGTGATCCGCCCACCTCAGCCTCCCAAAATGCTGAGATTACAGGCCACCACTTCTGGCTTGTTCTTGATTTTAACAGGGTCCTTCTGGCTGTAGGGGGGAACAGACTTTGCAGGACAAGTGTGGAGTCAGGGAGGCCCGTCACTGTCATGATCCAGGCAAGTCCAGTGGTGACTTGGACTAGGAGGTAGCAGGGATGGGTTTTGGAGGTCCTTAGAGCGACAAAATTTGCTGATAAACACGTTCATAGCAAGCGTTCAGTAGATGGCAGCACTTACCATTAAGTTAGGTGGTACTCACCACATCCCCATAAAGCTTATCATCCCTATTTTACAGATGCAGAAACTGAGGCCCAAAGAGGTCACTTAACTCATCCAAGGTCTCATGGCTCAGTCTAGCTCCAAAGATGGTACCCCTTTATTAAGACGGCTATTCCCAAGCCCACACACCGGAACATAACACTCTCAACATCTAGAGCTGCATCTAACCTTGTACTCATCCATGTGGGCCCCAGAACTCCTGGAACTGTGTCCTCATCAGCCACACCCAGCTGGTGTAGAAAGTAAGGGCCGGGCTGGGCGTGATGGCTCACACTTGTAATCCCAGCACTTTGGGAGGCTTAGGCAGGCAGATCACGAGGTCAGGAGTTTGACACCAGCCTGGCCACTGTGGTGAAACCCCATCTCTACTAAAAATACAAAAATCAGCCTCACATGGTGGCGAGCACCTGTAGTTCCAGCTACTCAGGAGGCTGAGGCAGGAGAATCGCTTGAATCAGGGAGGCAGAGGTTGCACTGAGCTTCGATTGGGCCATCACACTCCAGCCTGAGTGATAGGGCGAGACTCCGTCTCAAAAAACAACAAAAAGAAAGTAGGGGCCAGAGAGAATGCGGGCCCAGGACACTTGCTTAGAGGCAAGTTGGCACAGGCAGAGAGGATCCACCCAGAACCTCCCAGCCCAGCATCTGGCTCCCACACCCAATCACAGCATAGCCTGGGCCTGGCACACCCCAGTGCTATGTGCGGCAACATGTTAAACACAGCCAAGCATCCACACGGAGATGTGGCCTTCTGCTCTGGGAATGCATTTTTCGGGCAGTGTGCGGAAAACACAAAATTTGTATTTTTTTTTTTTGAGACAGAGTTTCGCTCTTGTTACCCAGGCTGGAGTGCAGTGGCATGATCTCAGCTCACTGCAACCTCTGCCTCCTGGGTTCAAGCAATTCTCCTGCCTCAGCCTCCTGAGTAGCTGGAACTACAGGCACACACCACCAGGCCTGGGTAATTTTGTTTTTTTTGGTAGAAATGGGGTTTCATCATGTTGCCCAGGCTGGTCTTGAACTCCTGATCTCAGGTAATCCACCCACCTCAGCCTCCCAAAGTGCTGGGATTACAGGCGTGAGCCACCACACCCAGCCTCTATCTCTCTATGTCTCTGTGTCTTTCTGTTTTCTTTTCTTTTCTCTATCTCTGACTTTTGTCTCACATTGACCTAGCTCTGTCTTTCTCACGCCTCCACATTCAGGATCCTCTAACTGCTGCAGAATGACTCTTGTCCCTGGCCCTGTGTCTCCATAGGACCTCACCTATTATGTGCCATCAGAACCTGGCTTCTGGGCAGGCGTGTCCAACCCCAGGCTGGCAGTTCTGGCTGGTTGCTCAGAATCTAGGGAGTAACTCACATACCATGATCTCCTGACTCCCTGGGCCTCTTTCTCTGAGATTCGTTTTTTGTTTTTTTTTTTTCCTTTTTTCTTTTTTTAAGACAGAGTCTTGCTGTGTCACCCAGGCTGGAGTGCAGTGTGGCACGATCTCGGATCACTGCAACCTCCATCTCCCAGGTTCAAGCCATTCTCTTGCCTCAGCCTCCCAAGTAGCTGGGATTACAGGTGCAGGCCACCATGCCCGGATAATTTTTGTATATTTAGTAGAGACTGGGTTTCACCATGTGGGCCAGACTGGTCTCGAACTCCTGGCCTTAGGTGATCCGCCCACCTCAGCCTCCCAAAGTGTTGGGATTACAGGCGTGAGCCACTGGGACCGGTCGTCTTTCTCTGAGATTCTGACCCACAGCTTGTGGGTGTGGAAATCAAGAAACCCACCATTAAAATGCCCCCCAGTGATTGGGACCTCTGCCTGTTTGTACTGGTTACTGCATCTGATTTTACAGACAGGGAAGAGCGCAGACAAGAGAGTGGATGGCTCACCCCAACATCACACTGCAATCAGGTGGGGGGCTTGGTGCTGCTCAGATTCTCCTAAGAACGTTTGGAAACAAGTTGATGGAGAGTTAAGTAGTAAAGAACAATCACTAGCAGAGACAGAGACCTAGAAAGAGACTCAGGGGGACCAGGCACAGTGGCTCACTCCTGTAATCTCAGCACATTGGGAGGCTGAGGCGGGTGGATCATGAGGTCAAGAGATCGAGACCATCCTGGCCAACATGGTGAAACCCTGTCTCTACTAAAAATACAAAAAAATTAGCTAGACGTGGTGATGCTTGCCTGTAATCCCAGCTACTCGGGAGGCTGAATCGGGAGGCTGACCAGGAGAATTGCTTGAAACCGGAAAACAAAGTTGCAGTGAGCTGGGATCGTGCCACTGCACTCCAGCCTGGTGATAGAGTTAGACTCTGTCCCCATCCCACCCCCCAAAAAAGAAAGGGACTCAGGGGAATAAAAGCAGAAAGTGACAAAGATACATAGAGATGCTCAGACAGAGACAGAGAGACCAGAGAGATAAGAGTTCAGAAAAAATTGTAGAGAGAGGCTGGGCACAATGGCTCACACCTGTGATCCCAGCACTTTGAGAGGCTGAGGTGGGAGGATCTCTTGAGTCCAGGAGTTTGAGACCAGCCTGAACAACATAATAAGACCCCATCTTTATTTTTAAAATGTTTTCATTAATAAGAAAAAATGCAGAGAGAAATGAACACATATTAAGGATCAGAGACTGAGAAAGATGAAAAGCTATTTGGGGGTCTAGAGAGACCCCCCCCCCAGGAGGGATGTCTTTTCTTTTGAAGGAGACAACTGTCTCCTTGGCCCAAGCTATAATCGGCCCTACTTCCTAGAAGCAGCCAGTGCCATGGTTTAGCAATCTCAGCCTTACCAAGCCAGGTCTCCTCCCCAGGCTTGATATGTAGGATGCACATTAAATACATTTATATAACCTGTCCTCTGTGCAGAACCAAGGAGCTTTACATAACGTAGCCCTGTGAGTCATGCGGCAGACACGGGGCACTGACCTGACATGCCCAGTGAGAGGGGACCCCTCGCCCAGGACCTTCACCTGGAAGTGACTGTAAAGTAAAAGGATCATGCATTTCACTGAGGAGGAAGCAGAGGGTCAGAGAGGGCAAGGCACTTGCTTAGGGTCACACAGCCAGGATTCAGCACGACAGGGATTCCAACCACGTTAGTGACTTTTTTTTTTTTGAAACGGAGTTTCCCTGTTGTTACGCAGACTGCAGTGCAATGGCATGATCTCGGCTCACTGCAACCTCCGCTTTCTGGGTTCAAGTAATTCTCCTGCCTCAGCCTCCTGAGTAGCTGGGACTACAGGCATGCGCCACCATGCCCAGCTAATTTTTGTATTTTTAGTAGAGACGGGGTTTTACCTTGTTGACCAGGATGGTCTCGATCTCTTGACCTTGTGATCCACCCGCCTCGGCCTCCCAAAGTGCTGGGATTATAGGCATGAGCCACCGCGCCCGGCCTGCTAGTGGCTTATCACATGCTCCTTTACAGAGTGGAGGAAACAATAATAGAAACACCTCTAGTAATCCAACGACTTCGTGTATTGAGTGCACCCGGCTGCAGTAAGCACTTTACAAACACCATCTTATTTATTGCAAAACCCAGTGAGGGGCTGGACGCTGTGGCTCACGCCTGGAGCCCCAGCACTTTGGGAGGCTGAGGCAGGAAGATCACCTGAGCCAAGGAGTTCAAAACCAGCCTGGGCAACATAGTGAGACCCCCGCCTCTAAAAACAAAAAATAATATAAGTAAATAAATAAATTAGCCGGGCATGGTGGCCAGTGCCTGTAGTCTCAGCTACTCGGTAGGCTGAGGCGGAAAGATTGCTTGAGCCCAGAAGTGAGGCTGTAGTGAGCTGTGATCTTGCCATTGCACTCTAGCCTGGGTAACAGAATGAGACCTTGTCTCAAACAGAACAAAACGGCCCAGCGAGTTAGGAACATAATCTAGTTATTAAATAACATAATTAAACCTATTTTATAGGGAGCGCTTATTATGTACTAAATACTTTACAGGATTTCATGGCCACAGTTCTAGAAGTGGGTGATGTTATCACCTGCATTTCAGGAAGGAAAGAGGCTCAGAGGAAATCATAGGTCAAGGTTCTAGAGTGGGTAACTGAACTCAGGTCTTGCTAACCCTTTATCTCTACCACCTACTCCCATGTGTCGGAGTCCACAGGCGCGACTGCGCACATGTGCAATAAGTATTGCGCTAACATCTCAAAACACTTAGTTGAAATACCCAGAGCCTTCTCTTTTTTCTTCCTCAGGGAGGCTAACCCAGCCTCCAGTCCCCTAAACCTTCATGAGCCAGGGAAGGAACCCTCTTCTTTCCCTGCATTGCCTAGGTTCCGCCACGCGGCCGGCCGAGGTGGATGCCTGTAAAATGCTCCTGCTCCTTTATTAAGCGAATGAACAGTCGAGGCCGGGCGCTGTGGCTCACGCCTGTAGTCCCAGCACTTTGGTAGGCCAAGGCGAGTGGATCACCTAAGTCAGGAGTTCGAGACCAACCTGACCAACATGGCGGAACCCCGTCTCTACTAAAAATATAAAAATTAGCCGGGCGTGGTGGTGAGTGCCTGAAATCCCAACTACTCAGGAGGCTGAGGCAGGAGAATCGCTGGAACCCGGGAGGCGGAGGTTGCAGCAGTGAGCCGAGATCGCGCCATTGTACTCCAGCCTGGCGGCGGAGCGGGACTCCGTCTCAAAAAAAAAAAAAAAAAAAAAGAGAGCGAGAATGAACAGTCGGCCGGCGTTGCCCGGCAGCGCCGCGCTGGTTGCTTGGCAACGTCAACAAACGACGCGGCCGCCGTCTCCGTGCGCCCCCCCACGCCCGCGCAGACGCGGTGACGCGCCGGACTGTGGAACGCCGTCGCCTAGCAACGCGCGGGCTGTTTGTCCCGGGCTGAGTGGCGCGGCCGCACAGGGCGCAGCCAGGACCGGCCCGGGCGGACAGACCGGCCTGCCGGGAGCCCGGGGCGGGGGGTGGAGGGGACTGCGGTGATGGACGCGGGGGAGAACCGGGTCCCCAAATTACCGGTTTCCCTGTAGACAGCCGCCGTCTGTTGTCGCCCGCTCCTCCGGTCTGCCCCGGGACCGCCTCCGCTCGGGGAATCTGTCCGTCTGCGCCCCCTCCTCCCCGGCATGTCCGTCTGTCCAGCGCCTCCGACTCTGTGGCTGTCTCATATCCCCCCAAACCCTCACAACCAAAATAGAGACAAGTGCACACTTCTCTGGCCTGCCGCTTCTGCCTTGGACTGCCGGGTTTCCCGGTGCACTGTTGGGGCTGGGGTCCCCACCAGGGGGACAGACAGACAAGGGGAGACAACCTGTTCACACCCGAGCCACAGCCCCGGAGCTCCCTTCCATCCCTTTCCCGGCTCCCCTGGGGTTCTCTTGCCTGTCTTTCCCGAGCCTCTTTCAAGAGACAGGCAGTCCGCGGTCCTTCCATCCTGTGTCCGGGAAGCTGTCCACAGCTGGGAGGTTCTAACAACTCATCCCCAGCACACACTCCCAACACCCCCCATCCAGCAGCTTCATGTGACCAGGGCTGGGGCGAATCTCCTAGCAGAGGGAAGAAATTGAGTGTGTGACAGGGCGAATGGATGTGTCCATAGGTGAGCAACAGCCGGTGACAATGTGCACATCTGCTATTTTCTGTGTGAGAGCAAGACTGCAGGACTCAGCGAGCGGTTTCTGCAGTTTGCGTTTGTGTATCTGGGCATATGGGAGTTCTCAGCCCTGCTGACTCTGTAGATTGCATGTGTATGGAGTTATGAGTCTCTGCACGTGGTCATCTATGTGACAATGCCTGTGTAAGTACCCACGGATGTGCACGGTTTTGCCTCCAGCCGTGCATTTCTGGTTCCGTGTGTGTTTCTGATTTTTTCATTTGTTTTTCAGAGATGGGGGTCTGGCTATGTTGCTCAGGCTGGTCTTAAAGTCCTGGGTTCAAGTGATCCTCCTGCCTCAGCCTCCCGAGTAGTGGGGACTACAGGCAAGCGCCACCACACTCAGGTAATTTTCTAATTTTTTTGTAGAGACAGGATCTTGCTGTGTTGCCCAGGCTGGTCTCCAACTCCTAGCCTCAAGTGATCCTCCCACCTTGGCCTCCCACCACAGTGCTGGGATTACAGGCATGGGCCACCGTGCCTAGGCTTGTGTGTTTCTGGACCTCTGTGTTAATGCAAGTACATGCGTGTGCGTGCAGACGATTTCCCAGAGCTCCCTCCACAGCATGCATCACAATGTCTGATTATTTATTTGTTCTTTTGTTGACTCTCCATCTCCCCCAATGGACTGTGCGCCCTGTGAGGGAAGGACCCAGGGCTGTTGCGGTCACTGCCAGGTCCCCAACACCACCCTGTGCAAAGAAGGTGCTCAGCAATTCCTTGTTGAGTAAATGAATTGCATCCATGTTGAGTGCACACATCCATGTAACCCTGCAGGTGGTTCTGTGATACTGGGTCTTCTGTGTGTGCCTAGCAGCTGCCTCAGTCATAGCATAGGAGAGTCTCTACAGCCATGCCATGCTATGTAGCTCTAATTTTCGGCACCCCCCACAGTGCATGGCACAGATCAGGGCCTCATGGACTGGGAGGCCAGGTGCACTGGCTCACACCTGCGATCCCAGCACTTTGGGAGGCTAAGGCAGGAGGATCACTTAAGATTGGGGGTTCAAGACCAGCCTGGGTAACATGGTGAGACCCTGTCTCTACAAATAATACACACATTAGGCCTGGTGCAGTGGCTCACGTCTGTAATCCCAGTACTTTGGGGGACCAAGGTGGGTGGATCACCTGAGGTCAGGAGTTCGAGACCAGCCTGGCCAACATGATGAAACCCCGTCTCTACTAAAAATACAACAAATTAGCTAGGCGTGGTGGCGGGTGCCTGTAATCCCAGCCAGTCAGAAGGCTGAGGCAGGAGAATTGTTTAAACCTGGGAGGTGGAGGTTGCAGTGACCCGAGATCGCACCACTGCACTTCAGCCTGGGCCACAAGAGTGAAACTCCATCTCAAACAACAACAACAACAAAACAAAAATTAGCCAGGCATGGTGGTGCGTGCCTGTAGTCCCAGCTACTTGGCTGGCTGAGGTGGAAGGATCATTTGAGACCAGGAAGCCAAGGCTGCAGTGAGCTGTGATTACACCACTGTATTCCAGCCTGGGCAACACAATGAGACCCTGTCTCAAAAATAAATAAATAAAAATCTGTGGACGTGACTCTCTCTCTCTCTCTCTCTCTCTCTCTCTCTCTCTCTCTCTCTCTCTCTCTCTCTCTCCTCCCTCCCTCCTCTCTCTCTCTCTCTCCTTTTTTCTTTCTTTGATAGACTGTTACCCAGGCTGGAGTGCAGTGGTGAAATCCTGGCTCACTGCAACCTTTGCCTCTGGAATTCTCCTGCCTCAGCCTTCCAGATTCTCCTGCCTCAGCCTCCTGAGTAGCTGGGATTATAGGAACGTATACCATGCCTGGCTAATTTTTTTGTATTTTTGCAAAATATGAAATACTGGGAAAGTGGAGAATCAAAGACAGATGAAAGAGCAGGTGCCGAAGCAGGCAGACTGAGGGTCAGACTCCAGAAAGGACTTCCTCCAAGGACTATTTTGGGGCTGGGGACTGTAAGAAATGAGGTATTTGGAGAGCTGCCTGGAGGAAGAGAAACCAGCCTGAGTTTCACAGCCTAGTGGAATTTGGAGGGGGGCAATAATAGCAATAACAATAGGGTAGGCATGGTGGCTCATGTCAGTAATCCCAGCGCTTTGGGAGGCCGAGGAGGGTGGAATACCTGAGTCCAGAAGTTTAAGACCAGCCTGGCCAACATGGTGAAACCCTGTCTTTACTGAAAATGCAAAAAAAAAAAAAAAAAAATAGCCGGGCGTGGTGGCGCGTGCCTGTAATTCCAGCTACTCGGGAGGTTGAGGCAGGAGAACAGAATGAACCTGGGGATGGGGATGGAGGCTGCAGTGAGCTGAGGTGGTGCCATTGCACTCCAGCCTGGGTGACAGAGTGAGACTTTGTCTCAGAAAACAAACAAACAAACAAAACACAATAATAAGCGGGCGCGGTGGCTCACACCTGTCATCCCAGCACTTTGGGAGGCTGAGGTGGGCGAATCACTAGGTTAGGAGTTTGAGGCCACACTGGCCAACATGGTGAAACGCCATCTCTACTAAAAATACAAAAAACAAAAACAAAAAAAACCCAACAATAATAATGCCCTAGGTGCAGATACTGGTAAGGGCTTTGTGAGGAATTTTTTTTTTTTTTTTTTTAGACAGAGTCTTGCTCTGTCACCAGGCACCAGGCTGGAGTGCAATGGCGCGATCTCGGCTCACTGCAACCTCCGCTTCCTGGGTTCAAGCAATTCTCCTGCCTCAGCCTCCCGAGAAGCTGGGAACACAGGCGCGCACCACCACACCCAGCTAATTTTTGTATTTTTTTAGTAGAGAGGGGGTTTCACCATAGTCTCGATCTCTGGACCTCATGATCTGCCTGCCTCGGCCTCCCAAAGTGCTGGGATTACAGGCATGAGCCACCACGCCCAGCCATCTTTTTCTTTATTATTTTTTTTAGACAGCTCTGGCTCTGTCACCCAGGCTGGAGCACAGTGGTGTGATGATGGCCCTTTGCAGCCTTGACCTCCTGGGCTCAAGCGATCCTCTTGCCTTAGTAGCTGGGACTACAGGCTTATTTTTTGTAGAGGTGTGGTCTCACTATGTTGTCCAGGCTGGTCTCAAACTTCTGGGCTCAAGCCATCCTCCTGCCTCGGCCTCCCTCCCGAAATGCTGGGATTACAGGAGTGAGCCACCATGTCCAGGATTTGAGGACATTTTTATTTTTGTCTGTCTTCTTTCCTGCTCTGTCCCTAGCACCTAGAGTGCATGACTGGGGTGTGTGTACGTGTGTGTGTGTGTGTGTGTGTGTGTGTGTAGGGGTGCTGATGCAATCTTTGAATGGCTGAATGAATGAATGTCATCCCACAACCACTTGGGAGTCCTGGTCTTAGGGGAAGGCTGGACTGAGGCCCTGGCCTCTGAGATCCCTCCTGTGCCAGACCCCCAGCCCTGCTGTTCCCACAGCTCTATGATGAAGAGGGCGTGGAGGGGGCCTGGGAAAGGAGTGTCGGGCAGCCAGCCGTCTGCCCGCCCTGGACAGCAGCCCAGAGTGTCTGCAGGAGGGAGAGAGTAGTCCAGGAGACTGAGTCACGCCGGGAGAAACCCCAGCCACATACCTGGCCGCTGACATCATCCGGCCAGGGCAACCCCGGCAGCCTAGACAAGCCGACTGAATCACAGGCGGAATTCAGCCACCCTGGGCACGTGGCCTGCTATGACCCCCTCCAACACCCCCGAGTGGCCGTCTGGCTGTGGGGGCTGGGCCGGCCACATAAGGGTCAGTGAGGGGGCATGGGCCCTGAGTCAGGGACAGGGTGGCTACAGCCAGAGACCACCCAGCCGCAGGAGTCCACGTGGGGCAGGAAAGAGAAAGTTTAGGAAGGAGCCCCTGTCGGGAGGCCCTGGCGGGTGAGGAGGAAGCACGTGTGAGTGTGACGGGGAGGCTGCGGCTTGTGGGCAGCGGCTGGGTGACCCACAGGGGTGGGTTGGGGTCTGAGTGTTTGCGCAGAGAATCACCAAGTCGTAAGAGACTTGGTCGCAAGAGTCAGTCAGAGAACAATGGAATCACTAATGTGCTTACACACGCAGGGGGGCACAGCACACTCAACACCCGGCCCTGGGGAGGCCCTGACTCCACCCACCCCAGGTCTGCTGAGCCTCACTGCCCACGAGCCTGCTGGTCGGGCAAGTTCCCTGAGGGACTGAGGCCTAAGGGACAGTTTCCTCATCTCTTGAGTGGGGGTAATAACAATCGTTATTAGGCCAGGCACAGTGACTCATGAGACAGAGGTGGGAGGATCCCTTTGAGGCCAGAAGTTCAAGACCAGCTTGGACATCAGAGCAAGACCCCTTCTCTGCAAAGAAAAATTTAAAATTAGCTGGATGTGGTGGTGTGCGGCTGCAGTCCCAGCTACTCAGGAGGCTGCGGCGGGAGGACTGCTTTAGTGCTGGAGTTTGAGATGGCAGTGAGCTATTAACTGTACCACTGTGCACCAGCCTGGACAACAGAGCAAGATCCTATCCCCACCAAAAAATCACTATTATAGTAATAGCTTATGTTTATGGGGAACTTACTTTATAAAGACGGGTCTTCACCATGTTGGTCAGGCTGGTCTTGAACTCCTGCCCTCAGGTGATCCACCCGCCTTGGCCTCCAAAGTGCTGGGATTACAGGCACGAGCCACCACGCCTGGCCCATTTTGCTTTCTTAAATAATGGAGATGACATCTCACTATGTTGCCCAGGCTGGTCTCAAACTCCTGCGCTCAAGTGATCCTTTCACTCTTTTGGTGGCTCACACCTGTAATCCCAACACTTCGGGAGGTCAAGGTGGGTGGATCACTGCAGCCCAAGAGTTCGAGACCAGCCTGGGCAGCATAGTGAGATCCCATCTCTACAAAAAAATTAAAAAATTAGCTGGGCATGGTGGCTCATGCCTGTAGTCCCAGCTACTAAGGAGGCTAAGGTGGGAGGATCACTTTAGCCTGGGAGGTGGAAGTTGCAGTGAGCTGAGATCGTGCCATTGCACTCCACCCTGGGTGACAGAACAAGACCTTGTCTCAAAAAAAAAAAAAAAAAGAGAGAGAGAAAGAAAAAAGAAAGTCATCTGCATCTGTATGTGTGGCACCTGGTATGTACATAGACGGTGAGCTTCCGCGAGTGGCTCTGTTGTGAGTCTTAGTACTAAGCATATTATTTTCTTTTTTGTTGATTTTTTTTCTTTTTTTTTTGAGACAGAGTCTCTCTATCGCCCAGGCTGGAGTACATTGGTGGGATCTTGGCTCACTGCAACCTCCGCCTCCCAGGTTCAAGAGATACTCCTGCCTCAGCCTCCCAAATAGCAGGGATTACAGGTGCCCATCACCATGCCCAGCTAATTTTTGTAATTTTAGTAGAGACAGGGTTTCATCATGTTGGTCAGGCTGGTCTCGAACTCCAGGCCTCAGGTGATCCACCGGCCTAGGCCTCCCAGAGTGCTGGGATTCTAGGCGTGAGCCACCGTGCCTGGCCAAGCACATATTATTTTTATCCCTAAGTCCAACTAGGAAGGCCTCCGAAAAGTCACCCTCACCACCTTGGTCCACTTCTACTTCTTACCTCCCTTAGTCCTTCCTGCTGTCTCTCCTTTGGTTATATATGTCTGTAGTAGGGAGAGAGTGTTTCAGGGACTTCCTCCTCATTCGTAACTCTTCAGAACTACATGATGATTGTCTAGATCTGCCTCCACCAGGAAGTTCTCCTGGCTTACTCCAGCCTCTTGCCACTCAATGCCTGCAGTGGTTGTAGTCAGTGGTTGGGGGTGGGTGAGAGACAGTCCCCACAGTGACCATCACCCCTAGCCAGAGCCTGGAACAAGTCTGCAACTGAGGGTGGCTCTCTGCTTAGCTCTGTGTCTGCACCTGTGTGTGTCTGCCTTACTCTGTACATGCCCATATATGTTAATCCCATATGTGTGTGTGTAGTTGTGAGTGTGGAAGAGACTACATGGCAGTGGAAGCTGGGTGTGTGATTCTGTGTATGTGTGTGCCTGGAGTGCCTTGTTCTGTAGATTTCAATGGGACTTTAGGAGCTCTTAGTACCAGTGTGAGTGAACCTTCACACACATGCCTGTATGGATATCTAAGAAATTCTTCACATAGGCCGGGAGCAGTGGCTCAGGCCTGTAGCATTAGCACTTCGGGAGGCCCAGGCGGGTGGATCACTTAAGTTCAGGAATTCTCGAACAGCCTGGGCAACATAGAGAGACCTCGTCTACAAAAAATACGAAAATTAGCTGGGCATGGCAAAGGGCACCTGTAGTCCCAGATACTATTTGGGGGGCTGAGGCAGGGGGATCCCTTAAGCCTGGGAGGTGGAGGCTGCAGAGAGCTGACGCTGCACCACCGCACTCCAGCCTGGGCGACAGAGGGAGACCCTGTCTCAAAAAAAAAAAGAAAAGAAAGAAAGAAATTCTTCAAATCCACAGCTCTGAGGATATCGTTGTGACAGTGGTGGTCCCAGCTCTACTCATTTGTGTGTGTGTGTGTGTGTGTGTAGCTCTGTGTCTATGTAGACAAAGGCGTGTGTCATTGTGTTTGGGGTGTAAACACCTGTGCTGTGTATGCACAACTGCACATGCTTTGCTCTATGTGTGTGACTGTGTGTTCAAATAGTCATTGTGCCACTGGGCACGGTGGCTCATGCCTGTTATCCCAGCACTTTGGGAGGCCTAGGCAGGAGGATCATTTGAGCCCAGAAGGTGGAGACTGCAGTGAGCCAAGATTGCGCCACTGCACTCCAGCCTAGGCGACAGAGCAAGACTTTGTCTCAAAACAAAAGCAAAAACAAAAATAAACAGTCATCAGGTGCCTACGCAGACAAAGGTGAAAGGCGTGTGCCTGTTGAGATCTGTAAATTGGTGTGTACCTCAGGGTGTGTAGGTGGACATCTCAGCCTGTCTATGTATGTATCTGTCTCCGTCTTCATGGCAGAAGAGAGGCCCAGATATGTTTCTGAGAGTCTGTTAGAGTTACGAATGAATAAATGAATGAATGGTGAAGATCCATTTACTCAGCAAACATTTATTCCTTTTTTTATTTTTTGAGACAGAGTCTCACTCGGTCACCCAGGATGGAGTGCAGTGGCCTGGTCTCAGTTCACTGCAGCCTCCGTCTGCCTCCTGGATTCAAGAGATTCTCATGCCTCAGCACCAAGTACCTGGGATTACAGGTGTGTGCCACTGCACCCAGCTAATTTTTGTGTATTTAGTAGAGATGAAACTCCACGGATGTCTCCTCCAGGAGGTTCTTGGGCTTGCTCCATGCGGGGCGGCTTAGCCGCCCGGTCACACTCACTATTCAATGCTGAGCACCAAGGAGGCAGCCCTTACTCCATCAGCCTGGATCTGCCCTTGCAGAGGTCAGAAGCACCACAGTCCCACACACGCCTGCAGTGCGTGCACACTCATGAACACGCCCCTCCCCTCCTCTGGAGCCTCAGAAACCCGCAGACCTAGCTTCTCCCAGCGGGTGGCCCTGGTCCCTGGAGCCAAAGTTTCCGCACCACCAGGGGGCTTGCTGAAAATGCCAGAAGATGGCTGGCTGAGGTGGTTCACACCTATAATCCCAACAGTTTGGGAGGATGAGGCAGGCGGATCATTTGAGGTCAGGAGTTTGAGACCAGCTTGGCCAACATGGTGAAACCCTGTCTCTACTAAAAATACAAAAAAATTAGCCGGGCATGGTAGCACATGCCTGTAATCCCAGCTACTCGGGAGGATGAGGCAAGAGAATCGCTTGAACCCATGAGGGGGAGGTTGCAGTGAACCAAGATTGTATCATTGCACTCCAGCCTAGGCAACAGAGCAAGACTCCATCTTAAAAATAACAACAGGCTGGGTGCCGTGGCTCACCCATGTAATCCCAGCACTTTCGGAGGCCAAGGTGGGTGGATCACCTGAGGTCACGAGTTTGAGATTAGCCTGGCCAACATGGCAAAACCTCGTCTTTACTAAAAAAATATGAAAATTAGCCAGGTGTGGCAGCGCATACCTGTAATCCCAGCTACTTCAGAGGCTGAGGTAGGAGAATCACTTGAACTCGGGTGGCGGAGGTTGCAGTGAGCCGAGATTGTGCCATTGCACTCCAGCCTGGGCAAGAAGAGCAAAACTCCATCTTAAAATAAAATATCTCGGAACAGTTTACAGCTATGTTCAGGCAAAAAAATAATAATAAAAATAAAATAAAAATTAAAAAATAAAATAATACACTAGGCGCAGTGGCTCACCCCTGTAATCCCTGCACTTTGGAAGGCTGAGGTGGGCGGATCACCTGAGGTTGGGAGTTCAAGACCAGCCTGACCAACATGGAGAAACCCCGTCTCTACTAAAAATACAAAATTAGCTGGGGTGGTGGCGGAAGCCTGTAATCCCAGCTCCTCAGGAGGCTAAGGGAGGAGAATCACTTGAACCCAGGAGGTGGAGGTTGCAGTGAGCCGAGATTGCACCGTTGCATTACAGCCTGGGCAACAAGAGCAAAACTCCATTTAAAATAAATACATGCATATTAAAAATAAATAAAAGAAAAAAGATAACGGCAGCAGATCTGCCGGCTCTCCAGGCAATTTGTGGTCACCGCGAATTGAGAAGCGCTGCTCTCTGGCTTAACCCCCCTGTACCTCAGCTTCCTTTTCTGTTCATGGAGATCAAAACAGGATCCATGGGGGACTGACGCGCATGAGGACTAACTGAGATGATGGGTGTGAAAGCGCTAAGCACAGCTTCTTAAGTGCTTGCTTTCAGCAGCTCCTCTTCCTCCTTTCTGTTTTTTTATTTTTATTCTTTTGGGGGTGGGGAGCGGGGTCTCATGCTGTTGCTCAGTCTGGTGTGCAGTGGTACAGTCATATCTTACTGCATTCTCAATCACTCAGGGCTCAAGTGATGCCCCTGCCTCAGCCTCCCAAGTAGCTGGGACTACAGGCGTGTACCATCATGCCCAGCTAATTTTTAAATTTCTTGTAGAGATGGGGTCTCACTATGTTGCCCAGGCTGGTCTTGAACTCCTGGCCTCCAGTGAGCCTCCTGCCTAGGCCTCCGAAAGTTCTGGGATTACAGGAGTGAGCCACCACACCCAGCCCTCCTCCTCCTCTGTATTACTAAATTTCAGAACTGGAAAGGAATTTCATAGACCACTGTCACTCAACCTTGCCCTACAGATGGGGAAACTGAGGAACAGATGAACAGGGCTTTGGCCAAAGGAAGATGAGAAGACCGTGCTGTGGCTGGCCTTCACAGACCCTGCCTGGAGCTGTTTACAGGATACTCGGAGGAAGGCCAGAGTGGGCACTGTCACCCACCTCCACCCTGGTGGGGGCAGAAGGCTAAGGCTTCCCAGGCTCCCCCACCCATCTCTCCTAAGCAGAGCTGAGCCCTTGGAAGCCAGAGCGGAGATCCAACCCTCTCCTCATGCTCAAGTCCTCCTCCTCCTGGAAGCTCTCCTTTCAAGAGGAGCTTTTTATTTCATTTCATTTCATTTCATTTTATTTATTTATTTTTTAATTGCATTTTAGGTTTTGGGGTACATGTGCAGAACGTGCAAAATAGTTGCATAGGTACACACAGGGCAGTGTGTTTTGCTGCCTTCCTGCCCTTCACCCACATTTGGCATTTCTCCCCAGGCTATCCCTCCCCAGCTTGCCCCCCCATTTTTTTTTTTTTTGAGACAGAGCCTTGCTCTGTCACCCAGGCTGGAGTGCAGTGGCACGATGTTGCTCACTGCAACCTCTGCCTCCCAGGTTCAAGCAATTCTACTGTCTCAGCCTCCTGAATAGCTGGGACCACAGGCATGCACCACCATGCCCAGCTAATTTTTTTGTATTTTACTAGAGATGGGGTTTCACTATGTTGGCCAGGATGGTCTCAATCTCTTGACCTCGTGATCCACTCACCTTGGCTCCCAAAGTGCTGGGATTACAGGTGTGAGCCATTGCACCTGGCCTTATTATTATTATTATTTTTCAGACAGGGTCTTACTTTGTCACCCAGGCTGGAGTGCAGAGGCATGATCATGGCTCACTGCAGCCTCACCCTCCCAGGCTCAAGCGATCCTCTCACCTCAGCCTCCCAAATAGCTGGGACTACAGACACACGCCACCACACCCAGCTAGTTTTTGTATTATTAGAAGACATGGGGTCTTGCCATTGTTGTCCAGGCTGGCCTCGAAGTCCTGGGCTCAAGGGATCTGCCCACCTGGGCCTCCCAGAGTGCTGAGATTATAGGCATGAGCCACCACGCCTGGCAAGGATTGAGCCTTATGGAGAAGAACTTGACTAACCCACCCCATGCTCTCTGAGCAGGTATGTGTCATGTCTGTGAGTGCGGGTGTGTGTGTGTACGTGTGTCTCCAGGGCCAACTTCTCTCCTAGGCCCAGGGGCACAGTGCCTAGGGCTCATGATAAATTTAAGTGACCTACAGATATGGGTCAGGAGGGTATACATGTATAAAGGTCAGGAAGACTTTTTGTTTGTTTGGTTTTTGAGACGGAGTCTCTCTGTTACCAAGCTGGAGTGCAGTGGTGTGATCTCGGCTCACTGCAACCTTTGCCTCCTAGGTTAAAGCAATTCTCCTGCCTCAGCCTCCCAAGTCGCTGGGACTACAGGCACACACCACCATGCCCAGCTAATTTTTGTATTTTTAGTAGAGTCGGGGTTTCACCATGTTGGCCAGGATGGTCTCAATCTCTTGACCTCATGATCCGTCCACCTGGGCCTCCCAAAGTGCTTCGATTACAAGGGTGAGCCACTGCACCCGGCCAAGACTTTGTTTTAGTAAAAAAACCAGCACCTACAATCTATCAGGAGCCTTAAGAAATCTTTCCACCAGTCTCATGAGGTGGGATATAGTGCCCCCCCGCCATTTTTTTTAATAAAAATATTAGGCCAGGCACGGTGGCTCACACCTGTAATCCCAGCATTCTGGGAGGCTGAGGCGGGTGGATCACTTGAGGTCAGGAGTTTGATACCAGCCTGGCCAACAGGGTGAAACCCCGTCTCTACTAAAAATGCAAAAATCAGCCAGGTGTGGTGGAACATGCCTATAATCCCAGCTACTGGGGAAACTGAGGCAGGAGAATTGCTTAAACCGGAGGTTGCAGTGAGTCAAGATCACATCATCGCACTCCAGCCTGGGTTAAAAAGTGAGACTCGTCCTTAAAAGAAAAAAAAGATTAGCTGAGCATAGTAGTATGCACCTATAGTGTTAGCTACTTCGGAGGCTGAGGCAGGAGGATCGCTTGAGGCCAGGAGTTCGAGGTTACAGTAAACTGTGATTGCATCACTGCACTCTAGCCTGAATGACAGAGCAAGATTCTATCTCAAATAATAATAATAGTTCGAAGCACAGACTTTGAAGCCTGACACCCTGCAGGGTGTTATTCCAGCTTTGCTACTTGCTTGCTGTGTGACTCTGGGTGAATGACTTCACATCTCTGGGCCTCCGTTTCCCTTCCTGTAAAGTGAGCATTTGTACCTCACAGGAGTGTTGTAGGAATTAAATAAATTAATATAAGCTCTTGGGAAGAATTAGCTCTTGTTATGGTTGTGTGAAGATCTTTACACAAGTCCATCTGCAGGATGTGTGGTTGTTGGTCTGTGTGTGTATATGTGTATGTATATGTATGTGTGTATGTCTGTGTGTGTATATGTGTGTATATGTCTGTGTGTGTATATGTGTGTATGTGTGTGTATATGTGTGTGTGTTGCTCTCTTGATCTCTGAGTGGTGTATGTGTTTCAGTGTGTGAGATCATATGTGCATCTGTAGTAAAGGTCTAGGGGTCTCTGTGTGTTTTGGGGGTCTGTCCCTGTCCCTGTTTAGCTGTACACCTGAATCTTATGTCTTCTTGTGTGTGTAGGGATGTGTGTTGTGTGTGCTGGTAACCATATTACAGTGTGTTTCCACATGCTGGCATGTGTCTGTGAAGCTGTTTCTATGTGGCTCTGGGTGAACGTCTGAGTGCCCATGTGTGACCTGGTGGGTGGCTGTGTGGATGTCTGTGTCGCCTGTGTTGGGTGTGAGTCTCTGGCCAGCCAGGGTTGGTATTTGTCTGTTTCTTTATTCCATGGAGGAGGAGATGAGGGGCTTGGATGAGACAGGAGAATGAGGGGTCACTCCCTGTCTGATGCTGGGGCCGAGTCACTGCCTACTAGTGGCTGCTGTGTCATCCCCCAGTCTCTGTCCCTCCCTCCTGGCTGGTGACAGACAGAGGCGGTATGGGGGAACAGGGTAGGGGGTGGACTTGAGGCTGGACTTTTGTCTGGAAACTTGAACCTCCACCTATGCCCCCCATGTCTCTCTAGCCTTACTGTTGGGGCAGGGAATCAGGACTCCCCTAAAAATTAAGAACCATCACCCTGGCTCTGCCACAGACTTGCTGTGTGACCCTGAGACAGGCCCTGACCCTCTCTGAACCTGTGAAACCCAATGTTTTAAAAGGGCTTCTTCCTCTGTGCCGAGGGTTGGGCCAGCTGTGCACTGGGAGGGAAGTGCTGGGGTCTCTGAGGTTTGTGAAGTAGCCGGTGGCACTCTTCCCAGTGGGTGCTTAAGAGTTGGGGGCTGTGGTCTCAGAAATATCCAAGTCAGTCCAGGTGTGGTGGCTCATGCCTGTAATCCCAGCACTTTGGGAGGCCGAGGTGGCTCATGCCTGTAATCCCAGCACTTTGGGAGGCCGAGGCAGGAGGATCATCCAAGGTTGGGAGTTTGAGACCAGCCTGGCCAACATGGAGAAACCCCCATGTCTACTAAAAACACAAAAATTAGCCAGGTGTGGTGGTGTGCACCTGTAATCCCAGCTACTCAGGAGGCTGAGGCAGGAGAATTACCTGAACCTGGGAGGCTGGAGGTTGCAGTGAGTCAAGATCGTGCCACTGCACTCCAGTCTGGGTAACAGAGTGAGACTCAGTCAAAAATAAATAAGTAAATAAAATAAAAAACCGAAGTCAGGCTCTTGAACCCCATTTGCTACCTAGGTTGGCTCAGGTAGTCAGCTCTGCCTTCTGAGTGTAGATTAAAAGAATGCACGCGAAGAGCAGTCAGACGGAGTTTGTAAAGCTTAGAAAGACCTGACAAGTGGCAGCTACTATTATCACCATTATCATTTAAACAATCCCCAGACACAGGTTTTTCAGGGAGTTTCATCCAACAAGGCAGTCCTCAGAAATCAGAAAAGAAATGGAAACGGTAGGAACTCTGGAGTCTGCCAACTCTGGGTTTGAATATCTTGTGATGGGATCTTGTGCAAGTCATTTAACCTCTCTGAGTATCTTTTTTTTTTCTTTTATAAAGTGAAGATTTTTCTCTTTTAACCTTCCAGAGCTGTTTTAAGGATTACAAATCTTGTTCTGAAAGGCGTAGCACAGGAGCTGTGCTTGCCAAGTGCCAAATACAAGGCATTCATTATTATTATTATTATTACTATTGCAATTAATAACAATATCTCCATCCCCCTTACACATTCTTTGTCTCCGGGGGAATTAAAAGGTAGAAAAAGAGGCTCCCAACACCATCAGAAGAGAGGCTTCCCCCTTAGTTTCATTCCCCATCCCCTCCAAACCCACAAGCCTCTCAAACGCTGGAGCTGGGAGGCCAGCGGGGTCCAAGATACAAATCCTTTGTCCAGCCGCGAAGACTAAAGCTAAAGCTCACAGAGGGAAAACATTTCCCAACTCGCAAAGCGGATCAAGATAGAAACTGGGACGAGCCTTGGAGTCCCACCACTACCTCCACTTTCACCTGGGCATCACAGCCCGCTCGGGACTCAGTTTCCCCACCTACGTGACCACACCACACTAACCAGCGTCTCCTTTTAGAGATCTCTTCTTCTCGAATGGGGGCGCTGCACCAGCCGTAGAACAGGGTGGGTGGGGGAGCCAGAAGTGAGAGGGACGTGCAGGCTGGGGTCTTCCCCGCCCGGGTCAGCGGGGACCCTCCCGGGCTAGTCTAAGCGCCTATTAATACCAGCCCCCGGGGCGGCGTGGCACTGCGCAGGCGCGGGCGGGGCGCCGGGTGCGCGCTAGCGAGCGAGGGATTCCCTCTGACGTCATTGCTAGGATACCAAACAAACACTCCGCCGCGCCGGCCGAGCTCCTTATATGGCTAATTGCGTCACAGGAACTCCGGAGGGGCGGGGCCGGGATCCCCTCCCGCCGAGTGGCCCGGAACGCAGCCCCCGAGACCCCCAGGGTCCCAAGGGTCGTGCGAGTGACCAGATCGAGTCCAGAACAGACCTCTCGCTGGAAGGTGAGGGATTCGATTTGGCGGGGCCGGAGATTTCGGGAAGTTTGTCCAGCAAGGGGCGGGTGACGTAAGCAGGGGGGCGGGTCCCGGCAAATAAATACAGGCTGGCGGGTCTGCTTCATTCATAAGACTGAGAGCTACGGCCACGGCAGGAACACGCGGAGCCAGGACTTGGAAACTTGATTATTGTGGTTCTTCTTGGGGGTTATGACATTTCGTTAATTCTTTTTTCCGGAGAGAAAGTTTTTGGAAAGATTCTTCTAGATATTTCTTTTCTTTTGGAGGACGGACTTACTTTTTTAGTTTTCTTTATAACTCCCCTCCCCCAGTGGGACCCGCCGGACGCGCAGAGGAGACCGTAGCTGAAGGTGATTCTGTACAGCGGGACATCATTTTCTGCCTCTGGGGGAGCAACCCCTCCCTCGCCCCCGGGTCCTACCGAGCCTGCACTTTCAGGAGGTACAGCGGCATCCTGTGGGGATCTGGGCACCGCAGAGAGACTGCACAGAAACTTTGCCGTTGTTGGAACGGGACGCTGCTCCTTCCCCGAGCTTCCCCTGACAGCGTACTTTGAGGACTCGCTCGGCTCACGCGGGACTTCCACGGCTCACCCCGGACTCGCATCTTACTTCCCCAACCCGGCCATAGCCTTGGCTTCCCGGCGACCTCAGCGTGGTCACAGGGCCCCCCCTGTGCCCAGGGAAATGTTTCAGGCTTTTCCCGGAGACTACGACTCCGGCTCCCGGTGCAGCTCCTCACCCTCTGCCGAGTCTCAGTATCTGTCATCGGTGGACTCCTTCGGCAGTCCACCCACCGCCGCCGCCTCCCAGGTAAGTTTTTAATAATAGGGGTGCTGCTTTGTAGGTTTTATTTTTTAAGTCTTTGTAGGTTTTATTTTTTAAGTCAAGGGTGAAAAGAATAACCCCCAATCCCCACATAAAGACGCGTCAGAAACCTAGATCTGAGATGGAAAAGGCTCACAGCGCACTTCACAAACTGCAAACAGTCGGGAGATGTTTGCAGTTGGTTGTGTGAGTGGAGCGCAGGGAGGGAACGAACGCGGCAGGCAGAGTAGGCTTTGGAGCTGGGGAAGGGGGATGCACCGCTCAGTGCAACGTGGATGCGGTAGTGGGGCTGAGAACTTTGAGCCGGCCCCAGGGACTGTCCCCTGCTCGGGTTCCTGACCTGAAGCTAGCGCAGTTAGGCAGGTGGGGGAAATCCCGGAGAAGCTTCCAGTAGCCTCCTTTCCTTTCCTCCTCCTTCGGAGCGCCCACTCTGGTGCCGGGGCGCCCTCCACCCATTGGGAAGAGGGGCCTCGAACCCTCGGTCTCGCTGCCTCCGCCTCCTGCGCGGAGACGTAACGGGGGACCCGTGCGTAACGGCTGACGCGCTGGAATCCTCCGTCTGACGCGGGGCACGCACGGCGCGCGGCGCCCCCTTCGTCCGCCCCGCCCCTGACGTCCCGGGAGCGTTCTATTTTGGAACGCCGGGGCCACGTTGCTAAGGGAGGGGGTAGCCCGGCGTTTCTATTGGTCGCCGGGGCGCGGGCCTTGGCCAATCAGCTTTCCCTTCCTATTTGTAGCGTGCATTTTCCTCCCCCCTCTCTGTCCCCGGAACCCATGGTTCTTTGGCGGCTGGGTCTCTTTTCGGCACCTCTAGAAAGGCAGAGCGAGGGGATCCCTGTCGTGACAAGGGCGGCTTTCTGCGATCCAATGTATCTGCGAGGCCCTTGCGGGGATCGGGTCCCTGGGCTCTCAGGAGCAGGGAGTGTCTGTGTGCCGGCATTTCTTGGGGAGATGCGGTGGCTGTCACCCTCTTCTCCAGGCACACAGAGACACGTTCCCACTCCGTCTGCTCCAGATGCCCAGTCCCTGCGGTACGTCCCAAGACCGGACTAGAACCGCAAACCAAAGGGCAACCAGCCAGGTGGTCTCCAGGAGCTCCGCCCCCTCTGGGTTCCCAGGACGCTGATTGGCCGGCGAGCCAGCCCATCCCTCACCACGCCCCCCGAGAGAGTAGTTAAGCCTTCAGAGCAGTTCCAGGAGTCCATTTACGGGAGGGGGGAGATGAGCGCTGCTGAGGCTTGGGGGCTCAGGTCTCGAACCATCCCCCTCCGCGACAATCTAAGGGAGCCCCCGTGGTTACTTTTCTCTACCTGTCGGTTCACCCTACCCCGTCACTCGTCAGTTTCACTCTGAGAAGAGACAGTAACTTGAAACGTCGTTCTAAACTCCTAGGCCCGTCCCCCAAACATCCTTTTTACTGGGACCCCCGCCCCTGCATGGGACCTCGCGCATTGGGGTGTGTGTGTGTGTGAGTGAGTGAAGAGAAGGCTTGGCCTAAGGCCTCTCCTTCTCCCTCCCCTTGTCTCTGGGGTGGGGGTGGGGTGTTGTGGCTGTGTGTGTGGCTGTGGCTCCGTCCCGGGGGTTCTGTCACCCGGCTGTGTCCAGCCTCCTCTCCACCCCCCACACCTAAGAGTCACCAAGCCGGGGTGTGATTCACCACCCGCTGGAACCATGCAACCTTTCCCCGAGGAAGAAGGAGGAGGTAGAAGCCAGTTGAGCAGAAATCCTCTCATTAACCACTGCGTCACGGTGTAGTGGAAGGGTGGGTGTTGTGGCTTTTTCCCTGTGACACACACATCCACACTCGCTCACCCTGTGCTCACTCACGGGGTCGGTGTGTGTTATGTGTGTTGGGTGTGTGTGTGTCGGTGTCTTTGTTTGTGTGTCTACGCCTGTGTGTGTATGTGTCACCCCGTAGGAGTGCGCCGGTCTCGGGGAAATGCCCGGTTCCTTCGTGCCCACGGTCACCGCGATCACAACCAGCCAGGATCTCCAGTGGCTTGTGCAACCCACCCTCATCTCTTCCATGGCCCAGTCCCAGGGGCAGCCACTGGCCTCCCAGCCCCCGGTCGTTGACCCCTACGACATGCCGGGAACCAGCTACTCCACACCAGGCATAAGTGGCTACAGCAGTGGCGGAGCAAGTGGCAGTGGCGGGCCTTCCACCAGCGGAACCACCAGTGGGCCTGGGCCTGCCCGCCCAGCTCGAGCCCGGCCTAGGAGACCCCGAGAGGAGACGGTGAGTAAGGGGCACCAGGACTTGGCCTGGGTAGGGGGAAGCAAGAGAGGCAGGAAGTTTCTCATGAATGAAGGGGGCTCCATTAAGGCCTCCGTGTTACAGAAACCCCAAGATCCTTGCTACATGAGCGAGGACCGGAGGCTGGTGTTTTGGCTACTAGGGGTTCTGAAAGTAGAGGTTTGGAATGGGTGGAGGAGCACTGTATCCCCAAATCTAATGGCCTCCATTTCCCCAACTCAGCTCACCCCAGAGGAAGAGGAGAAGCGAAGGGTGCGCCGGGAACGAAATAAACTAGCAGCAGCTAAATGCAGGAACCGGCGGAGGGAGCTGACCGACCGACTCCAGGCGGTGAGGACAGGCCCTGGGGTGGGAGAGGGGGTGGTGACGGGAGCTCTCTCCCCATTCTCTGACCACCTCTCCACCTGTCCCCTTATCCTGGGTTGAGAACTACACATTCCACATGTGGAACTCGGTACTGATGTGGCCAGATGGGGTAGCCCCAGGCATGAAAACAGACCCCCACGTACTTAAATCCACTCCTGCCCTCCCATTTCTTGACCCCGTGCCCTAGTTTCCTAGCCTTCATTTCATCCCGAGGGGCCACATAGGGCTCTTGAGGAAAGGGGAGCCCCTCTCATTTCTCCCATCCGGTCTTTGGCAAGTAACAACCCATTTTGCCTCAGTTTCTCCATCTCTGCAAACCCTCATCAAATCTCCCAGGCTCCTTCTACCCTTAACATTCTGGAGAGCCTGTGAAATGAAATTACTCCACCTCTTGCCCTAGATACCCACAGTTCTCCTGGTGCTGGTGGCATCCCCCAAAACCCACTCCCTTCCTACATCCACCCGCAGTCTGAGAGTTCCTGCGGTATGCCTGCAGAGTGAGCTGTTACTTCTTGAGGGAATAAGGGAATTGTCAACTTTCCTGCTCTTCCCGGGGAGGTAGAGAGGGAGGGGTAATAGGGGACGCATTAAAATCACATAAGGGTGGCTCATGCCTGTGATCCCAGCACTTTGAGAGGCCAAGGCAGGAGGATCGCTTGAGTCCAGGAGTTCGATACTAGCCTGGGCAACATAGGGAGACCTTGTCCCTAACCCCCCTCCCAAAAAAATTAGCTGGGTGTGGCAGTGCACACCACTGTGGTCCCAGCTACTTTGGAGGCTATAGTGGGAGGATCCCTGGAGCCCAGGAGGTCCAGGCTGCAGTGAGCCATGATTGCACCACTGCCCTCTAGCCTGGGGGGCAGACCGAGACTCTGTCTCAAAATCAAAACAAAACCAACCACATAACGATTGTTCATTCATTCAACAAACCTCTGCATACCAGAGACTTCCCCATAAACCTGGCCCCTTCCCTACTATCCTTTGGACGGACGGGGGAGACTGAGGCTCCTAGAAGGCAAGACCCTTGCCCCAAATCCCATGGCCACCAGGATTCCATCTCAGGGGGGTGTTTGCTCTCAGCCAGGGGCTGCCTTCCAGCAGCAAATCCAGGGGAGCCATGACCCGAGTTTCCCGGTCACTGACATGCTTTTTTCTCCTTCTTTTCCTCTCTTCGGTGACCTGGCCTCCCCGGCCTCAGGAGACAGATCAGTTGGAGGAAGAAAAAGCAGAACTGGAGTCGGAGATCGCCGAGCTCCAAAAGGAGAAGGAACGTCTGGAGTTTGTGCTGGTGGCCCACAAACCAGGCTGCAAGATCCCCTACGAAGAGGGGCCTGGGCCGGGCCCGCTGGCGGAGGTGAGAGATTTGCCGGGCTCAGCACCGGCTAAGGAAGATGGCTTCAGCTGGCTGCTGCCGCCCCCGCCACCACCGCCCCTGCCCTTCCAGACCAGCCAAGACGCACCCCCCAACCTGACAGCTTCTCTCTTTACACACAGTGAAGTTCAAGTCCTCGGCGACCCCTTCCCCGTTGTTAACCCTTCGTACACTTCTTCGTTTGTCCTCACCTGCCCGGAGGTCTCCGCGTTCCCCGGCGCCCAGCGCACCAGCGGCAGTGACCAGCCTTCCGATCCCCTGAACTCGCCCTCCCTCCTTGCTCTGTGAACTCTTTAGACACACAAAACAAACAAACACACGAGGGAGAGAGACTTGGAAGAGAAGGAGGAGGAGGAGGAGGAGAGAGAGGGGAAGAGACAAAGTGGGCGTGCGGCCTCCTTGGCTCCTCCGTCTGACCCTCTGCGGCCGCTGCGCCATGCCATCGGACACGAGGATTCGTTGTATTTTGTCCAGCCTCTTGTTTCTGTGCCCCGGCGAGGCCGGAGAGCTGGTGACTTTGGGGGCAGGGGGTGGGAAGGGGATGGACACCCCCAGCTGCCTGTTGGCTCTCTGACGTCAACCTAAGCTCTGGGGATGGGTGGGGAGGGAGGTGGGGTGACGCCCACCTTCGGGCAGTCCTGTGTGAGGATGAGGGGACGGGGTGGGAGGTGGGCTGAGGGGGCGGGCTGCAGTCCTCTCCAGAGAGGCTCAACAAGGAAAAATGCCACCCCTACGCAGCGTCTCCTATACCCACCCTTTTAGGGGGGGCATAGGTTGGTTTCCCGTGTACTCCCGACTTTAGCTTATTTATCTCACATTTCCATGGGGTTAGATCCTCTTTCCCTCTGGGCAGAATTGAGCCCCCCCTTAAAGGGAATTCGATGCCCCCCTAGAATAATTGTACCCCGACCAGACTTCTTTTGAAATGTGAACGTCCTTCCCTGACTGTCTAGCCACGACCTCCCAGGAAAACTGGCTCCGATTGGAATCTCTGGCCTCCTAAGGCTCCCCACCCCGAAATCAGCCCCCAGCCCTGTTTCTGATGACAGTGTTATCCCAAGCCCCTGGCCCCTGCCAGCCGACCCTCCTGGCCTTCCTCGTTGGGCGGCTCTGATTTCAGGCAGCAGGGGGTGCTGTGATGCCGTCCTGCTGGAGTGATTTATACTGTGAAATGAGTTGGCCAGATTGTGGGGTGCAGCTGTGTGGGGCAGCACCCCTCTGGAGGAATAATGTACCCCACTCCCTAAAGTCTCTCCTCAGTTTCCTCTCCATCCCCCTTCTCCCTCCCCTCAACAGTGAGTTAGACTCAAGGGGGGTGACAGAACTGAGAAGGGATGACAGTCCTCCGTCTATGTGGCCTCTCTCTCTCTCCTCAGGACCCTCAGCCCTAAGCCCTGGCCTTTTTCTTCAAGGCTCCTGACCCATCCCCAGCCAAGGACGCCACCTTCTCCCATCCCTTGGCCCCCAACATCCTCTCTAGGAAGGGAGCAAGGGGGTGTGACATTTTTCCGGAGAAGATTTCAGGGCTGAGGCTTTAGTACCCCTAAACCCCTAATATTTTTGGACTGGCAAACTCATGGGGCTGGAATCTCACGATCCCATGCCCAAGTCCCCCCAGCCCCAACCCTGGTTTTAGCTCTTCCACCCCGCCGTTCCCTGCGCTTCATCTCATGAGGATTTGTTTATGAGGCAAATTTATATTTTTTAATATCGGGAGGGTGGGCCACGCCACCCTCCATCCGTGCTGCATGAAAAACATTCCACGTGCCCCTTGTCACGAGTCTCCCATCCCGATTCCAGACCCATTCCGTAGCTATTTATCCCTTTCCTGGTTTCTGAAAGGCAATTATATCTATTATGTATAAATAAATATATTATATATGGATGTGTGCGCGTGAGTGTGCGCGTGCGCGTGAGTGTGTGAGCGCTTCTGCAACCTCGGCCTTTGTCCTGTTGGCCCTTAAAGCGAGCCATTGACTTGGAAACTGCTTCTAGAAAACTGGCTCAGCCTGTCTCGGGCTGACCCTTTTCTGATCGTCCCAGCCCCTCTGATCGTTCCTGACGGTCTCTCTCCCTCCATCTTTTCTCCCTGTCTATGTTCATCTGACCATTTCCACTTGCCTCCTTTGTGACTGTCCCTGCGGATGCCCCAGCTGTTGTCTGGCTCTGGGTTCACTGGGACATGAGATTTTACTTTCTGTGAGTAAGCCCGAGGGATCGTAGATTTTTATAATCTGTGAGAATTCTGGGTGCGAGTGTGAGAATGTGAGCAGGGCCTGCCCCTGCCAATCACAATTCAATGAATCCCTGGCCCCCCCACCCCCTGCTGTATTTGTGGTTCTCTTTTTGTATTTTGCACCTGACCCCAGAGGGAGGCTGGGGCAGACTGGCGATGGGCCGTCCCCTCTCCCTTGGTTCTGCACTGTTGCCAATAAAAAGCTCTTAAAAATGCATTCGCCAGGGTGCAGTGTTTATTTCCTCCTGATGCCCCCTGCCCGACTTCCTTTTAGTAAGAAGGGGTGAGGTTAGGTTGTTGGAAGGACTACACACACACACAGATCACACACACATGCATACACACAGACACACACACCCATGCAGGAACTCCTGCTAGTTAATGGGGCTACAGCAGACTGAAAGGAAGGTAGATAGTCAGAAGGACTTCCTGTACACACAGGCAGTGCCTTCCAGGCACGGTGGCTCACACCTGTAATCCCAGCACTTTGGGAGGCCAAGAAGGGCAGATCACTGGAGTTTGAGACCTGCCTGGCCAAGATGGTGAAACCCTGTCTCTACGAAATTTACAAAAATTAGCCTGGTGTGGTGGTGCACATCTGTAATCCCAGCTACTTGGGAGGTTGAGGCAGGGGAATTGCTTTAACCTGGAGGCAGAGGTTGCAGTGAGCTGAGATCGTGCCACTGCACTGCATCCTGGGCAACAGAGTGAAACTCTGTCTCAAAAAAAAAGTAAGGGGGTAGAAGTGTAGCCTGCAGGTGTGGGGTGACAGAGGTCTCCTGGTGATGGAGCTTGTATATTCAATGGGTTAAAAGCAGACACTAAGGAGATAAACTACACACAAAAGAAGCTTAATGGGCTGGGCACAGTGGCTTGCACCTGTAATACCAGCTCTTCGGGAGGGCAAGGTGGGAGGACAAGGTAGGAGGCCAGCCAGGGCAACATAGTGAGACCCGCCCCCCCATCCGAAACCCATCTCACTTTTAGAAGAAAAAAAAAAAAGAAGAGGATCTTGAGAAAATTGCATAGCAAACTGCTAAAGACCACTCAGGCTAAGAATGGGGAGTCACCTTGTTTTTTTTGTTGTTGTTGCTATTTAACAAATTACAACTACAAAAACTGCAATCACTACACTGAAGATGTGTTTCCATATGACCACTATTGGGCCAACCCAAGACCGACCAAAGCAAATATATTGTCTTTTTTTGTTGTTGTTCAAAGACAGAGCGGAGCCATCCCCATTGCAAAATCCAAGCCCTCTCTCATTTGCATAACAGCAAGTCCTCTGGGAATTGAGGTGGGGGTACAGCGGTCGCTCAGACGCGTCGGTAAATGAATAAGCAAGGGCAGCTGTCATGGTGGAATTCCATTTATTAATGCATTCAAAAAAATGTGCTAGGCACCTACCCAACTGTGCCGGGCAGTGTTGTAGACACTGCAGGGACTGAGTGTCAGGTTCTGCCCTCCTGGGGCTCACAGTCCACTGGGGGATACACACACCATTCCAGTCAGGGACAACCTAATGTGGATGGGGTTGGGGGAGCCCACGGGGCTAGGGAAGCAGGGCAGGGACACACCTAACTTGGACTGGGAGTCGGGAAAAACTTTCTGGAGGAGAAGCCAGCTGAGCTGAGTCCTAGAGGATAAATAGAGAGTATAGAAAGAACTAGAAAAAGGCTGAGACCAAGAAAATAGCACAGGCAAAGATCTGTTGATAGGGAGAAGGCTTGATACAGTGAGAACATTAGAGGGCTGGGTGCTGTGCTCACTCCTGTAATCCCAGCATTTGGGAGGCCAAGGTGGGTGGATCACCTGAGGTCAGACGTTCAAGACCAGCGTAGCCAACATGGCGAAACCCTGTCTCTACTAAAAAATACAAAAAATTAACCAGGCATGGTGGAAGGCACCCGTGATCCCAGCTACTCAGGAGGCTGAGGCAGGAGAATGGCTTGAACGCAGAAGGCTGATGTTGCCGTGAGCCGAGATAGTGCCACTACACTCCAGCCTGGGCAACAGAGTGAGACTCCATCTCAAAAAAAAAAAGAGAAAACTTAGAGATTCATGAGGACTGGAGCCACAGATGTAGAAACAGGGGTTAGTAGAGATCAGATTCTGCAGGTATTATGATGACATTCCCAGCTAAGGAGTTTAGATCTCTTCAGAACACTGGGGAGCCATGGCTGGTTTTGAACATGAGAGGGGCAGGAGCAGGTTTGTGATTTAGGAAAGACCCCTCTGGTCCCAGACTGAGGGTGACTACAGGGTGACTGGAAGGGAGAGGAGTGAGACTGAGCAGGAGACCAGGGAGGAAGTGGGGTGGGGACCCCGAGGGGGAAGGGATGAGGAGGAGTCTAGAACAGGGCCAGGGACATGGGACAGAGAGGAGGGGACAGATTCAGCAGACATTGAAGAGGCAAGATAGTTGGGGCTTGGTGAGCAGCAGGCTTGGGAAGGAAAATACAAAGCATGGGCCAAGTGGTCTGAGTGAGGCTGGGAGTAGTGCCATGCACCTGTAGTCCCAGCTACTCAGGAGGCTGAGGTGGGAGGATTGCTCGAGCCAGGGAGTTCCAGGCTGTAGTAAGCCATGATCATATTGCTTCACTTCACCTTGGGTGACAGAACGAGACCCTGCCCACCCCCTACCCCCTTGCAAAAAAAAGAAAAGAAAACACTGCCTATGAGTTAGCCTTGCTCTACAAGGGCAATTTTTTGGTTTCTTTTTGCTTTTGTTTTTGTTCCAGAAAGAGTCTTGCTCTGTTGCTCAGGCTGGAGTGCAGTGGCATGATCTTGGCTGATTGTAACCTCTATCTCCCAGGTTCAAGAGATTCTCCTGCCTCAACCTCCTGAGCGTCTGGGATCACATACCCACACCACCACCCCCAGCTAATTTTTGTATTTTTAGTAGAGACGGGGGTTTCACTATGTTGGTCAGGATGGTCTCAATCTCCTGATCTTGTGATCCACCCACCTCAGCCTCCCAAAGTGCTGGGATTACAGGCATGAGCCACTGCACCGGCTTCAGTAAAACAACAACAACAACAACAACTAAAACAGAAACAGAAAAGAAAAAAGACTGGGTTGCCTTGGACAAGAGACTTCATCTCCCTGAGCCTCCATTTCCTCCTCTGTAGAATGGGGCTGTTATGATGGGGCTGTTTTGAGGAGTTGCAAGGCTTGTACCTACCTACACTAAGTGCAGAGTGAAGGTGCAACTATCATTACCCCCATCATCTTGATTGGGGTCACCCAGATCCCTCGATATCCCATAATACTCCCCCTCTCATCCTTCAAGTGTCTGCTCTAATGTTCCCGTGACACCTTATGAGCTCAGTCCTCCTTATGAGAGGGCCTCTCTGTTCTGTTTCTTTTGTAGCTCTTATCCTCTTTGTGGTTGTTAATCAAACGTGTAATTACATGATGCTTAATGTTTGTCGCTCTTACTGGGTGAGTAAGAGCACCAGGAGACCAAGGCCAGGGCTGTCACCACCGCTGTGTCCTCAGCAAATGTTTTTCTGATGAGTGACTGACAGATGAACAAATGAGCAAGTATTTGATTAATAAGTGCATGCGTGATTAACTAAATGGGTGAGCAAATGACTGAATGAGTAAGCAACTGAAAGGGAGAAATCGAGGGTAATTTCCAAACTGCCAATATCCCAGAACTGTGTAGATGAGTTTTTCTCCATCTTTTGGAGCGGTTTTTGATACTCCGGAGGGGGAAATAAGTAAAGATAGTCAGAGATCGGAGTGGCAGAGAATAGTTTGCGATGAGGAGGGCTGCAGCGACCTCTCCAGGTGCAGGCTGGAGGAGCGCGTCCCGAGCAATCAGTAAAACAAAGTCGGGTTTGAGAAAGACGGCGCAGCTAAAAGGGTAGTAACGGTCGCCCGAAAGGTGGAATTGAACCACTCTGTCGCTAGACAGCTACAGGTTTGAAGCCTGCACCCCAGACCACTGAGGATCATCCGGGCGAAGGCTGTGTTTCCAGAGAAGCTATATAAGGATCAAAAATGCTTACCTTTTAGAGTTACGGTCGTACTCCTTGAGGGAAGTGAGAGATGGTTGGCTTCAAGGGTTATAAATTCTCCCTACTCATTTATCATGACGGATGTCCTTATAAAATGTTCCCTTCGCTTCGCATAGCATGAATCATCCTCGCTCACAAAACCGTCTCATTTACATAGCGCCACGCATTCTGGGAAGCAGCGGCTGAGCACCTGGCAAGCTGTTAAAGGGCCCAGGACCCCCTTTTCCCAAGATGAAAAGTCAGCTTTTTAAGAGGAGAGATTCATGATTCGGCATTCAGAATCGCCTTCTCGGAAAATTCCGAATTCTCCTTCTGCGGAGGAGTGAGTGGGTTCCTGTTAGAGTCTGATTCACCCTGGCCCCGAAGGCTCTGGGCAGGTGGCTATAGGGCTGGTGCGACACCTGCTGTTCTTTTGTGGAATTGCGTGGCTCGATAGAGCTCCGCGTTCATTCAAACGTTTATTGAGCGTCTACGGAGTTCCAGGGTCCGTCCTCCGTGCTGGTGATAACAGACATCGTATCTCGATTGAGTTTAAACACTCGACATAATCGATTTCTGGACTTCTTTTTATGGTTGGGGAAACAGACAGGCTCAGAAACGGATAGTACCATGTCCCAGTTAAAACAGCTCATCCACTTAGGGAACTCGAACTTGTGTTATAATTTTTATTACAAAAATGTGATTCTTTTTTCTTAAATTGTATATGTTTAGGAGGTACAAGTGCCGATTTCTACATGCATATGTTGATTGCATCGTGGTGAAATCTGGGCTTTTAGTGTACTCACCACGAAAAATTCTTCAATCTTCTAAGTCAGTGATTCTTCAGCAAAATACCATTCTCCTGCGTGAAACTCTCCCATGACTTCCATTTCAGAGTAAAAGTCAAAGTTCTCACCCTGCTTGACAAATCCCTGTAATCCAGCCCCTATGACCCCTCTGATCCTGACTCACAAACTCCTCTTCCCTCATATTCTTGGCTGCCAGCATACAGATGTCTTGCTGCACGCATCGAGCGTGCTACCTTCACAGAGATTTCGTGCTTGCTGATTCCTTAGCCTGGATCTCCCCACTCTTCACATGTTTCCATGGCTCACCGCCTCCCTTCACTCTGTCATCTAATCAAATATCAGCACTCAGTGTGGCCTTCCCTGACGACCCAGTTTAAAATAGAGAGTGGTCGGGCAAGGTGACTCACGCCTGTAATCCCAGCACTTTGGGAGGTCGAGACGGGCGAATTACCTGAGGTCAGGAGTTCGAAACCAGCCTGGCCAATGTGGTGAAACCCGGTCTCTACCAAGTGTACAAAAATTAGCCGGGAGTGGTGTTTCATGCCTGTAATCCCAGCTACTCAGGAACTTGAGACAGGAGAATTGCTTGAACCCGGGAGGCGGAGGCTGCATTGAGCCAAGATCACGCCATTGCACTCCAGCCTTGGTGACAAGAGGGAAACTTGCTCTAAAAACAACAACAACAAAAAAAGCGAGCTGTGCCACTCTATCCCCTTAACCTGCTACATGTTTCCCCAACACTCTCATCACCACAGGCCATTTTCTGTGTCTATTATTTGCTTAGCGTCTGTCTGTTTCTGCTAGAATATCGGTACCATGAAACTATGCAGTTTGGTTTTGTTTGTTTGTTTTTTGAGACAGAGTCTCACTCTGTCACCCAGGCTGGAGTACAGTGGCGTGATCTCAGCTCACTGCAACCTCCGTTTCCCGGGTTCAAGTGATTCTCCTGCCTCAGCTTCCCGAGTAGCTGGGACTACAGGCACCCACCACCAAAACCCAGCTCGGTTTTGTATGTTTAATAGAGACGAGGTTTCACCATGTTGGCCAGGCTGGTCTCGAACTCCCGACCTCAGGTGATCCTCCCACCTCAGCCTCCCAAGCACTTTTGTTTTTGACCATTGCTGTATCCCTAGTGCCTAAAAAGTGCTTGAGAACATAGCAGATATTCAGTAAATGTCTGTGGAATGAATAAAGGAATATTATCACTATCCTTTTCTTTCTTCTTCTTCTTCCAGACAGAATCTTACTTTGTCTCCCAGGCTGGAATGCAGTGGCACGAAAATGGTTCACTGCAGCCTCGACCGCCTGGACTCAAGCGATCCTCCTGCCTTGGCCTCCCAAAGTGCTAAGGTTACAGCTGTGAGCCACAGCACCTGGCCTCACTATCCTTCTTTGAGCCTCAGTTTCTTCATTTGTATAACCAGACTAGTACAACTGATCTCACTGGAGAAATCATAATATAAACGTCTGACACTGGATGAGGCAACTGGGAGGAGCTCAGTAAAGGCTGTTTCTGCTGGGTGCGGTGGCTCTCACCTGTAATCCCAGCACTTTGGGAGGCTGAGGCGGGTGGATCACTGGAGATTATAAGTTCAAGATCAGCCTGGCCAACATGATGTAACACCATCACAAGGAAAAATACAAAAATTAGCCAGGCATGGTTTTTTTTGCACATTTTAAATGTCTGTAATCCCAGCTACTCGGGAGGCTGAGGGAGGAGAATCCCTTGAACCCAGGAGGTTGAGGTTGTAGTGAGCCGAGATTGCACCACTGCACTCCAGCCTGGGCAACAGAGCGAGACTCCATCTCAACAATAAAGAAATAAGGCTGTTTCACCAGGTGCAGTGGCTCACGTCTGTAATGCCAGAACTTTGGGAGGCCGAGTCAGGCAGGTTACAAGGTCAGGAGATCCAGACCATCCTGGCTAACAGTGAAACCCTGTCTCTACTAAAAATACAAAAAATTAGCCTGGCATGGTGGCTAACTTTTTGTATTTTAGCAGAGATAGGGTTTCACCATGTCAGCCAGGATGGTCTCGATCTCTGACCTCCTGATCTGGCCGCCTTGGCCTCCCAGAGTGCTGGGATTACAGGCGTGAGCCACCAGGCCAGGCTGGAAAACAATATTATAACTGCTTACTGTGCATTTATTATATGCCAGGCCCCATGCCAAGGACTTTACTTGTAGGTATAGTTATCATTGACAGTTTTCTTTTTTAATATTTTTGTAGAGATGAGGTCGTGCTATGTTGCCTAGGCTTGTCTTGAACTCGTGGCCTTAAGTGATTCTCCCACTTTGGCCTTCCAAAGTGCTAGGACTGCAGGTGTGAACCACCGTGCCTGGCCTAATGTCAGTATTCCATTAGAGGAAACTGAGGCTTTGAGAGGTCAAGTCATGTGCTCAAGGTCACACAGCCGAGGGGTGGTGGGGCCAGGATTCAAAGCCAGGTCTGTGGATCTTTAGACCTCCATCTCTTCCCAGTGCCCCAACCATCCCTTTGCTTCCCCCTTTCCCAGCTTAGATTTCTTTTCTCTTTTCTTTTCTTTTCTTTTCTTTTTTGATGGAGTCTCGTTCTGTCACATGATCCTGGCTCACTGCAACCTCTGCCTCCTGGGTTGAAGTGATTCTCCTGCCTCAGCCTCCAGAATAGCTGGGATTACAGGTGCCTGCCACCACACCCGGCTAATTTTTGTATTTTTAGTACAGACAGGGATTCATCGTGTTGGTCAGGGTGGTCTGGAACTCCTGACCTCAGTGATCTGCCCACCTTGGCCTCCCAATCAAAGTGCTGGGATTACAGGCATGAGCCGCCATGCCAATCCTGTAGATTTTTAGAGACAGGGTCTCCCTCTCGTTCAGGTTGAAGTGCAGTGGCTTGATCACAGCTCTCTGTATCCCCGAACTCCTAGGCTCTAGCAGTTCTCTTATCTCAGCCTCCGGAGTAGCTGGGAGTACAGGCGTGCATGACCATGCCCAGCTAATTTTTTATTTTTTTGCAGAGAATGGGGGGTCTCACTATGTTGCTCAGGGTGGCCTCAAACTTTTGGACTCAAGCAATCCTCCCACATTGCTTTGCAAAGTGTTGGGATTACAGATGTGAGTTTTGAAACTGGAAGTTCAGGGAGGCCCTGCATTTGTTTCCGAGGCAATCAGGATGGAGAGAAGTGGGTGGATGAGAGAAGACTGGGAGGCAGAAGAGACACAGCATCATGACTGATTATTTGTGGGAGGCGAGTATGTGGAAGTCCAGAGCCACACCCGGGTGTCTGGCCTGGTAAACAACATGGGTGGTGAGGACACCTCTTAGTTGGAAATCAGATAGGATGAGGAAGAGGTTTGGTTAGATTGAGCGGGGAAGGGGCATCCAGAAGTCGATGGACACATAGGAGGTGGCTACGCAGTAGGCAGGGTGTGGGATCCATTAGTGATGTCTGCCTTGAGCACAGGGATCGGAAGTGGCTGCCAAGGCTTGGCTAACCTTGGAATGGGTGGTCCGTCAGCCTCTTCCCCTCAATCATTTCTTTTTTGTTGAGACAGAGTCTCGCTTTGTTGCCCAGGCTGGAGTGCAGTGGTGCAATCTTGGCCCACTGCAACCTCCACCTCCCAGGTTCAAGCAATTCTCATGCCTCAGCCTCCTGAGTGGCTGAGATTACAGGTGTGCACCACCACATCAGCTACTTTTTCTGTTTTTAGCAGAGATGGGGTTTCACCATGTTGGCGAGACTAGTCTCAAACTTCTGGCCTCAAGTGATCGGCCCTCCTTGGCCTCCCAAAGTGGTGGGATTACAGGCATGAGCCGCCGCGCCGGGTCTCCCCACAGTCATTTCATAACTTACAGATGGCAGAGGGCGCTTCCTCCCCAGAGATGGGGAAGGTTCTTCTGCAGTGTCACTTAAGTGCATTTCAGTGCAGCAAGGTGAAAGCTGGAGGGCTCTGGAAGCACAGGAGGCCTCGGGTTTTCCACAGGAGTCTTTATTACAGTGTAAATCCAAGCTCAGGCCTCCCCTGGGCCCCATGCAAAGCCCCGGCTTGGGGCTAGTGGCGTCCAGGAGACACCAACGCCTCACGGCGTCTCCAGCGGCGGGTCACGGAAATGCAGGGCGGTGCCCTGTCCGGGTAACTACAAGTCCCAGCAGGCCCCGCGGCCAAGGTGCCGCGTCTTTCCTGGACTCCTGAAGAAGAGCCTCTTGGGAAATGTAGTCCTGGCCGCCCAGGCAATTAGCGCAGATTCCCTAGTGGGAGTGATCGTGACACCCACAGGGAAAAGGCTCGGGTCGAGGAGGGGGTCGGGAAATGGAGGGGGGGCAGAGGGCTGCTGGGGGTGGGGGTAGGCGTCCCGCGGGTAGAGACACCGTTCTCATTCGGCTTTGGCTTTGGATCCGGAGACTGCGGCTGCTGCGGATGCCAGGGCTCCGGTCCCTGGGATTTTAGCTCGGATCCTGAAGGAGAAACAGGTGGGATCACGAGGTGGGGCAAGAGAAGTGGGGTGGGCACCTGGGGACTACGGGGAAAGCTGGGTGGGAAACTGCCAGAAAGCCCAAAGCCCGCTCCTGCTCACCACCTAGTGGCCTGCATTGGAATTACCTCCTCAACCTTCTCAAGGGGACATTACTCCAGAAGATTGGGCGTAGCGAGAGTAGAAAGGAAGGGCTCCCGAGCTCCCGAGTTCCCGAGCTCCCGAGCTCCCCACCTCCCCCTCCCATCCACCTCCGGCCCATGCTCTTACTTAGCTTTGATGTGGCTCAACTGATTGGTCACCAAGCCCACATACTGGTCGATCTGAGCCTGCGGAGACCAAAAAATGGTGAAAGAAGGGATTGGAGGGGGTTCTGCTCTAGCTCACATAGGAGACTGCTTCCTCCCCAGCCTCCAAATCAGGAGTTGTGAGGGGTGGCCCACCACGCCACCCTTGGCTCTAAACTTCATGGAATACACTAGATGCCAGAGATGCCAGTTGTAGGGTCAGTCAGCTGGGCCGTGTGGAGAGTGATGTCAGGTGGAACTCACAAGTATCTGGCAGTGAGGCTGTGTCCTGGGCACGATGGTTAATCTTTGAGTGAGTTTGCATGTGTGTCGAACAGACCGAATTGCCATTGGTTGACAAGTCTCTGAGTGGATTGATTTGTATATTTTTTATTTTATTATTTTTTTTTATTTCTTTGAAGACAGGGTCTTGCTTTGTCACCCAGCCTGGAGTTCAGTGGCACGATCTTGGTTCACTGCAGCCTCAGCCTCCCGGGTTCAAGCAACTCTCCTGTCTCAGCCTCCCAAATAGCTGGGATTACAGGTGTGCGCCAACATGCCAAGCTAATTACAGACAAGATTGCACCACTGCACTCCAGCCTGGGCGACACAGTGAGATTCTGTCTCAGAAAAAAAAATAGTTTTACCATCTTGGCCAGGCTGGTCTCGATCTATTGACCTCAAGTGATCTGCCTGCCTCCACCTCCCAAAGTGCTAGGATTACAGGCATAAGATATTTAGCCTTTTTTTTTTTTTTTTTTTTTTTTTTACATGGGGTTTCACCATATTGGTCAGGCTGGTCTCGAACTCCTGACCTCAGGTGATCCGCCCACCTCAGCCTCCCAAAGTGCTGAGATTACAGGCGTGAGCCACCATGCCCGGCACCTTTTTTTTTTTTTTTTTTTAAGATAGGTCCTTGCAGGCTGGCCTTGGGGTCTCACCGTTGTAATCCCAGCTTTGAGAGGCTGACCAGGCAGGCGGATCATGAGGTCAAGAGATCAAGACCAGCCAGGCCAACATTGTGAAACCCAGTCTCTACTAAAAAATATAAAAATCAGCTGGGCATGGTGGCACGTGCCTGTAGTCCCAGCTACTCTGGCAGCTGAGGCAGGAGAGTCACTTGAACCCAGAAGGTGGAGGTTGCAGTGAGCCAAGATGGGTGGATCACTTGAGGTCAGGAGTTTGAGCCCAGCCCGGCCAACATAGTGAAACCCCATCTCTCTAAAAATACAAAAATGAGCGGGGCATGGTGGCCATGTGCCCGTAATCCTAGCTACTTGGAGGTTGAGGCAGGAGACTCTCTTGAGCCCAGGAGGTGGAGGTTGTAGTGAGCTGAGATCCTGCCACTGCACTCCAGCCTGGGTAACAAAGACTTTGTCTCAAAAAAAAAAAAAAAAAAAAAAAAGCCAGGTGCGGTGGCTCACGCCTGTAATCCCAGCACTTTGGGAGTCCAAGGTGGGCGGATCAAGAGGTCAGGAGATAAAGACCATCCTGGCCAACATGGTGAGACCCCATCTCTACTAAAAAAATACAAAAATTTCTGGCCAGGCAAGGTGGCTCAAGCCTGTAATCTCAGCACTTTGGGAGGCCGAGGCGGGTGGATCACGAGGTCAAGAGATCGAGACCATCCTGGTCAACATGGTGAAACCCCGTCTCTACTAAAAATACAAAAAATTAGCTGGGCATAATGGCTCATGCCTGTAATCCCAGCTACTCGGGAGGCTGAGGCAGGAGAATTGCCTGAACCCAGGAGGCGGAGGTTGCAGTGAGCCGAGATCGCGCCATTGCACTCCAGCCTGGGTAACAAGAGCGAAACTCCATCTCAAAAAAAAAAAAAAAAAATTAGCTGGGTGTAGTGGCACATGCCTGTAGTCACAGCTACTTGGGAGGCTGAGGCAGGAGAATCGCTTGAACCGGAATGTGGAGGTCGAAGTGGGCTGAGACTGTGCCACTGCACTTCAGCCTGGGCAACAGAGCAAGACTCTGTCTCAAAACAAAAACAAAACCAAAAAACCTGTCTTGGCTGATGCTGATGAGACATGTTAGTTAGGCTCTCGCCATATTGAGAAGGTGCTGATGAGACATGTTAGTTAGGCTCTCGCTGTATTGAGAAGGTGCTGATGAGACATGTTAGGCTCTCGCCGTATTGAGAAGGTGCCGATGAGACATGTTAGGCTCTCGCCATATTGAGAAGGTGCCGATGAGACATGTTAGGCTCTCGCTGTATTGAGAAGGTGCTGATGAGACATGTTAGTTAGGCTCTCGCTGTATTGAGAAGGTGCTGAAGCCAGGATACCTGTGTCAATGAGACCCTGGTTCTGGAAGGAGACAGTCAGACCCCCCATGTTTAGCTGGGGTGCTGACAGCTGAGGGTGCCACACTCACCTGGTGCTGCCGGTACAGCAGGGGGATGGTGAATAGACCGATCACTCCTGTGGGCACAGAGATGGCGGGCGTCAGGGTGCTCCCGAGAGATGAACAGTTCCATCTGGAGATCCATCCCCCACCAGACTCCAACTCCCCACCTTGCCCCTCATGGCCTTCCTAGCTCACCCAGAATGAGAAGAGTCAAACCATTGAAGATGGCACCCACGAAGGTCAAGATGTAGAAGAGGAGGGCCAGCTGGGGGTGAAGGTCAGGGTCAGCAGAGCCCACCGGGCACTCCCTCCCAGGCTGTGAATTTACCCAGCCATTGCCCTCCCACCCCCTAGCAGGGCAGAGGTGAATGGGGGGAGCCCTGGAGGGACTGAGAGCTCCAGGCCACCTTGAGGGAATCCACGAGGTCTTCTACCAAGAAGAAATGCCGCAGCTGCGTGGCTGCCGAGACCACGCGGGAGGTGATCTGCTGGGACAAGCGTTCCGTCTGCTCCCGAGTCAGGGTTAGGTCCACATCCAGGTAGGCCCTGCGGGGACAAAGGAGTCTGGAGTGTGGGGTGACTCAGTGGGTGACTGGCTCAGATTGGTGCAGGGATGGCTGACAGAAGGGCGATGAATGGGGGTCGGGAGACCAGAGTTAGGACTGAGGGGCATCTCAGACAAATCACATGCAGAGGGCTAAGGTCAGGGTCTGGGTCAGGGATGCAGGATGAAAGGCACCAGGTTCGAATTAGATTAGGACTGAAGTGCAGGTTAGAGGACTGGGATGAAGAACAATCAAGATGGGTCAGGGGCCGGGTGGGAGGTATGCCTGATCTGAGGTCATACGTCATGCTCTAGGGTCAGGGGCCGGGTGGGAGGTGTGCCTGATCTGAGGTCATACGTCATGCTCTAGGGTCAGGGGCCGGGTGGGAGGTATGCCTGATCTGAGGTCATACGTCATGCTCTAGGGTCAGGGGCCGGGTGGGAGGTATGCCTGATCTGAGGTCATAGGTCATGCTCTAGGGTCAGGGGTCCTGAGGTCCAGGGGCTCAGGGCAGGGGCCAGGGGTTCTCACTGGAAAGGGTTGGCTCCATCCCCCCGGTGCACGGCCTGTAGCACTTTGCGGTAAACCCTGAGAGAGATGGTGCCGCAGAGCAGCAGCAGAGCCACGTGCGCAGCTACAGACACGATGCTGAAGTGCAGGAGGCAGAGGAGGGAGACCATGAGGCCTGTGAAGACCACGCCTGACGTCCTTGTGTCCTTCCAGTACAGCAGGTCCGCCACTATGGAGGGGCGTGGGCATCAGGGCTTGGGCCTGACCTGGCTGGTCTCTTCACTTCCCTTTCCCTGTCCTACAGCTGAAAAATGACTTCTCAACACACCTGTTTGAGCATAACCTGATTTCCTTTTTTTTTTTTTGAGATGGAGACTCACTCTGTCACCCAGGCTAGAGTACAGTGGTGAGATCTCGGCTCACTGCAACCTCCACCCCCGGGTCAAGTGATTCTTCTGCCCCAGCCTTCCTAGTAGCGGGGATTACAGGTGCCTGCCACCACGCCCGGCTAATTTTTGTGTTTTTTTTTAGTAGAGATGGGGTTTCACCATCTTGACCAGGCTGGTCTTGAACTGCTAACCTTGTGATCCACCTGCCTCAGCCTCCCAAAGTGCTGGGATTACAGATGTGTGCCACTGTGCCTGACTTTTTTTTTTTTTTTTTTTTTTTTGAGATATAGGGTCTCACTCTGTCACCCAGGTTGGAGTGCAGTGGTACAATCATAGCTCACTGCAGCCTTGACCTCCTGTGCTCAAGCGATCCTCCCACCTCAGTCTCCTCTGTAGCTGGGACTACAGGTGTCTGCCACCATGCTTAGCTAATTTTTGTTTTTGTTTTGTCTTTAGAGGTGAGGGTCTCTCTGTGTTGCCCAGGCTGGTCTCAAACTCCTGGCCTCAAGTTATCCTCCTGTATCAGCCTTCCAAAGTGCTGGGATTATAGTTGTGAGGCACAGCACCCAGCCTGATTTTCAAATTTTTAGTGGCCTTTTTTTCCATGCTTACCTCCCTTTTTCTTTCCCTAGAAAACCCAAGTTAACCATCTAGCAAGTCCCCTAATCTTACTCCTCGCCATATAGTTATGTGTGGACACAGAAATACATCTTGGTCATTTCTTATGAAAAACAGAATTATGCTGGGGGTGCTGGCTCACACCTGTAATCCCAGCAGTTTGGGAGGCCAAGGCAGGCAGATCACTTGAGGTCAGGAGTTCAAGACCAGCCTGGCCAACGTGGTGAAACCCTGTGTTGACTAAAAATACAAAAATTAGCCAGGCATGGTGGTGTGTGCCTGTATTCCCAGCTACTTGAGAGGCTGAGGCAGAAGAATCGCTTGAACCTGGGAAGTGGAGGTTGCAGTGAGCTGAGATCATGCCACAGCACTCCAGCCTGGGCGACAAAGCGAGACTTTGTCTCAAAAAACAGAAAGAAAAATGGAATCGTACACACACTTTTCCGCATCATACATACTTCACTCTTCTTTTCCTCCTAATCAACTGAAATAGCTCCCTCTCCCCTTTTTTTACAAAGACGGGGTCTCCCTCTGTCGCCAGGCTGGATGTAGTGGCGTGATCATAATTCACTGCAGCCTCGAACTTCTGCACTCAAGTCATCGTCCACCTCTGGCCTCCCAAAGCACTGGGATTACCGGTGTGAGCCACCATCCCCGATTACCTCTTCATTCATTCATTCCTATTTTTATTTTGGACAGAGTCTCACTCTGTTGCCCAGGCTGGAGTGCCATGGTGCCTTGGTTCACTGCAACCTCAGCCTCCTGGGTCCAAGCTATCCTCCCACCTCAGCCTCCTAAGAAGCATGCCACTGCGCCTAGCTATTTTTTTTTATTTTTAGTAGAGATGGGGTTTTGCCACGTTTGCCAAGTTCGTTTCAAACACCTGGCTTCAAGCAATCCACCCTCCTGCCTTAGCCTCCCAAAGTGCTGGGATTACAGACATGCACCACCAGGCCTGGCCTTAATTCATTCTCTTTTTTTTTGAGACGGAATCTTGCTCTGTCACCCAGGCTGGAGTGCAGTGGTGCAATCTCAGCCCACTGCAACCTCTGCCTCCCAGGTTCAAGCGATTTTCCGGTCTCAGCCTTCTGAGTAGCTGGGACTACAGGCGCCTGCTACCACACCTGGCTAATTTTTTGTATTTTTAGTAGAGACGAGGTTTCACCATGTTAGCTAGGATGGTGTTGATATCCTGATCTGGTGATCTGCCCGCCGGGGCCTCCCAAAGTGCTGGGATTACAGGCGTGAGCCACCGCACCCGGCCTTAATTCATTCTTTTAAAGAGCTGCATAGTATTCCTCGGTGTAGCTGTACTATCACTCATTTTACTTAACCATGTATCTATTGTTTCCTAACCCCTTCACCGCAACCAGGACTGCAAGCAACATCCTTCAACAAATATTCTCACCTCCTAGAGCAACTATTTCTGAGATAGATTCCCAGGGTGGAATTGCTGGGTGGACTGGTTATGGTTTTTTTTTTTTTTTTTTTGAGATGGAGTCTTGCTTTATCACCCAGGCGGGAGTGCAATGGCACAATCTTGGCTCACTGCAACCTCCACCTCTCAGGTTCAAGCAATTCTCCTGCCTTAGACTCCCAAGTAACTGAGATTACAGGCGCACACCCCCACACACGGCTACTTTTTTATGTTTTGGTAGAGATGGGGTTTCACCATTTTGCCCAGGTTGGTCTCAAACTTCTGACCTCCTGTGATCCTCCTGCCTCAGTCTACCAAAGTGTTGGGATTACAGGCATGAGCCACCACACCCAGCCTTGTATTTTATTTATTTATTTATTTATTTATTTATTTATGAGACAGAGTTTCGCTCTTGTTACCCGGGCTGGAGTACAATGGTGTGATCTCAGCTCACCACAACTTCCATCTCTCAGGTTCAAGCAATTCTCCTGCCTCAGCCTCCCAAGTAGCTGGGATTACAGGCATGTGCCACCACGCCCGGCTAATTTTTTGTATTTTAGTAGAGACGGGGTTTCACTGTGTTAGCCAGTATGGTCTCGATCTCCTGAGCTCGTGATCTGCAATCCCACCCCAAGTGCTGGGATTATAGGCATGAGCCACTGCGCCCGGCCATATTTTTTAAGTTTTAGAGACAGGGTCTCACTTTGTCACCCTGGCTGGAGTGCAGTGGCATGATCATGGCTCACTGCAGCCTCTATCTCCCAGACTCCAACAGTCCTCCCACCTCAGCCTCCTAGCAACCGGGACTACAGGTGGTACCACCATATCTGGCTAATTTTTTTTGATGGGGGGACAGTCTTCCTCTGTCACCCAGTCTGGAGTGCAGTGGTACAATCTCAGCTCACTGTAACCTCTGCCTTCTAGTTCAAGAGATTCTCATGCCTCAGCCTCCCAAGTAGCTGGGATTACAGGCATTAGCCACCATGCCCAGACAGACTAATTTTTAAATATTCTGTAGAGAAAGGGTCTCACTATGTTGCCCAGGTTGAATTCCTGGCTTCAAGTGATCCTTTGCCTCGGCCTCCCAAAGTGTTGGGATTACAGGCATGAGCCACCGTGTCCAGTCAGATGTATATTTTAATGTTATAAATTTTGAAACACTGCTAACTAGTAAGACCGTAACAGTTCTTATTTCCACAAGAAGCAAGAGAAAGATCTTTTTTCCAGCCAGGCACAGTGGCTCACACCTGTGATCCCAGAATTTTGGGAGGCCAAGGCAGGCAGATCATAAGGTCAGGAGTTCAAGACCAGCCTGGCCAATATGGTGAAACCCCATCTCTACTAAAAATACAAAAAAAAAAAAAAAAATAGCCAAGCATGGTGGCAGGCACCTATAGTCCCAGCTACTCAGGAGGCTAAGGCAGGAGAATTGCTTGATCCTGGCAGGCGGAGGTTGCAGTGAGGTGAGATTGTGCCACTGCACTCCAGCCTGGGCGACAGAGCAAGACTCCCTTTAAAAAAAAAAAAAAAAGCCGGCCATGTCGGCTCAGGCCTGTAATTCCAGCATCTCAGAGGCTGAGGCGGACAGTCACCTGAGGTCAGGAGTTCGAGACCAGCCTGACCAACATGCGGAAACCCTGTCTCTACTAAAAATACAAACATTAGCTGGGTGTGGTGGCACATGTTCCACCTACTATTCCGGCTACTTGGGAGGCTGAGGCAGCAGAATGTCTTGCACCCAGGAGGCAGAGGCTGCAGTGAGACATGCAGAGATCGTGCCATTGCACTCCAGCCTGGGCAAGAAGATCAAAACACTGTCTTAAAAAAAATTTAAAAAGATATTTTCCCAGCATCCTGCCCTGGAATGGGTTATTCTTTTTAACTTTTGCCAGTCTGTCAGGTGTAAAGTGATATCCCCTTGATACCCTTAGCAACACGTGTTTCTAAGTCTTCAATGTATTAATAACTCCATACCCCTTTCCAGGCCCTAACTCAGATTTCTAACCCTTTTCTGAGACCCTTAAACACGTCTCCTAAACCCAGCCTGAGCCCTGACCAGTGATCTTTGTGCCTCAACTTTCCTCTCATCCCATTACAGGCTCACACCTGTAATCCCAACACTTTGGGAGGCCGAGGTGGGAGGATCACCTGAGGCCAGGCATTCCAGACCAGCCTGGACATGAGACCTCGTCTCTAAAAAAATAAAATAAAATAAGAAAATTAGCAGAGCATGGTGGTCTGCACCTGTAGTAGTCCCAATTACTTGGGAGGCCGAGGCGGGAGAGTCACTTGAGCCCAGGAGTTCCAGGTTGCAATGAGCTAAGATCCCGCCTACAGCTTGGGCACTACAGCTTGGGCAACAGAGGGAGACTTCGTCACTTAAAAATAAAAGGAACTTTAGAAGTCTGCGTTCCGTTGAGCCCTAAAAAGCCGGAGCTTGGTACCTTTCTATTTCTTTGCAGATCCCCTCCATCCTCCCACCCTCCCTCCAATCCAGCTGACCTCTCGACGGTCCCTGTTAGAAGCGCATCCCTCACTTCCATATCCTTCCAATGCATCTCCTCTCATTTACCTCTAAATAGGGCAGCCCCCCTTCCTCCCAAAGCAGGGGACCCCCAGGCAGGCTCCTAGTGGCCGGCCCAAGTGAGTGGGGGAGGGACCAGGTCGCCTGAGGCGGGGGCTAAGTTTAGGCACGCTGGGGGGAGGGGGCCTCCCCGCAGCAGCTGTTCTGGCCCGTCTGGCCGCTGAGTGACAGCACTGCCTGGGCCCGAGGCTGGGGGAGGGGGACCTCCCTGCTCCTGGGCCCCAAAGTGCTGGCGCGGAGGAGAAGGGACCCCAGGCTTCCTCCAGGTCCTCCTTAGACTGCCCCTCGGCCCGCTAGCCCCTGCCTGCAGCACTGGGGAATCAGACCGATAATAAACATGCCCCAGATGTGCGGGGGCTAAGGGTGAGTCTGGACAGCGTTCCGCCGACCTCAGTCCCCGTCCAGCCCGTCCCGCAAGCCCACCTTTACTCCCCATCTCGGCTCCGAGTGAGAGGCTGGGGACACCGCTGCTTCTCAGGGATTTTGCCCACTTCAGTAGAACCCGGAGGACAGGAGTAGGGAGGCGGGGCCCCTTTGGACTCAGCCAATGGTTGTCCATAGAGGTGGGGACAATTCCAAAAATGGAACCGTGTTGTAAACAGCCAAAAGCAGTGGTGTCTTTACCCACTCCCTAGCTGTTCCTGGAGGCGGAGCATATTTTATAGTAAGGCTGGGTCATTTTACAACTGGCTAATAGATGTGGTCAGAAGAGGGTTTCTGTTTGTTTTTGAGACGGAGTTTCGGAGTTTCGCTCTTGTTGCCCAGGCTGGAGTGCAGTGGCGTGATCTTGGCTCACGCAACCTCCGCCTCCCGGGTTCATGCCATTCTCCTGCCTCAGACTCCCGAGTAGCTGAGATTACAGACATGTGCCACCACACCTGGCTAATTTTGTATTTTTAGTGGAGAGGGGGTTTCTCCATGTTGGTCAGGCTGGTCTCGAACTCCTGACCTCAGGTGATCCACCCGCCTCGGCCTCCCAAAGTGCTGGGATTACAGGCATGAGCCACCCCATCCGGCTGTTTGTTTTTTCAAATAGGGGTGGAGTCTCTCTGTGTTGCCCAGACTGGTCTTGCACTCCTGGTTTCAAGGGATCCTCCCACCTCGGCTTCCCAAAGTATTAGGATTACAGGCATGAGCCACTGTGCCCGGCCAAAAAGAATAGTTTTTTAAAAGCACACAGTTTAGTTATAAATATTCTGCGGTCACATCTAAATAAGGAGAGAAGTGTTATTTCTTCAGGGATTTGGCCTGTCCAAAATCAGCCACTAGGAGGAGCACTCCAGAAGAGGGAGAATTATTTTATTTTTATTTTTTGAAACGGTGTCTCACTCTTGTCACCCAGGCTGGAGTGCAGTGGCGCGATCTCTGCTCACTGCAACCTCCGCCTTCCTGATTCAAGCGATTCTCCTGCCTCGGCCTCCCGAGTAGACGGGATTTCACCATGTTGGCCAGGCTGATCTCAAACTCCTCACCTCAAGTGATCCGCCCACCTCGGGCTTCTAAAATGCTGGGATTACAGGTGTGAGCCAACTTGCCTGTCCGGGGAAATTTTTTAAAAGGGCAGAGTTTATCACATCTAGCCAATAGCAATACCTCCTCCCTTCTCCACTATTTGCTGTTCCTTGAGGGATTTGCCCCTTTAATTCAAAATCCTCTCACTCTTTGCCTCCTGGGGTCCAATGCAGCATCTTCATACATGTTGCTTACCTAGAAGGCGTGGCTCCACCGTGAATTCTGATTGGTCCGTGCTATCGAGACACTGTCCCTTTATTGGCTCTCGTTCCAGTGGCCCTCGCTGCTTTTCTTCCTCTTCCAGCAAGGGCTCTTCAGGCCCAGAGTTCGAATCTCGCGATCGGGATGGAGATGGAGTTCCTGCCTGGGGTGTCCCAGAGCCCGGACTGAGCTGGGGAATCAAGACCTCTGGCGGCGAGGGCTGAGCAAGTTGGAGTCGTAGGTCCAGATCTGGCACGGTAGAAAGAGAAGGCTGTGAACTTTCTTCTTGGAGGTGCCCTGAGAAGAAACCACCCACCCCTCTTGACTTCAGTCCCAGCACCTCCGACATCTCACCTTCCCCAGCTTCTCCCGCCTCCAATCCATCAGGTTCTTCAGGTTCTTCGTCTTCCAGCGGAGTAGAGCTGCTGGTGGAAGAGTCCTCCCCGGATCCCACTCCCCGGGCTGCCACCCAGCCCAGCTGGTCCAACCGAAGCCTCAGGTCTTCCAGAGGGCGCTCGGATGGAGGGGCAGTGTCAGGGTCACCCCGGCGTCCAGGCTCCGGGGATTGGCTCAGGCTGGGGATGCTCTCCAAGCTGTCGCCCAGGCTGGGCTGAGGGTGCTGGTCTCGTGGTTCCGAGACTGAGCGGCCCTGGGGTCGGGGGCGGCGGGCAGTTGAATCCCTGCGACCTCCAGAACCCACTACGCCTTCAAAGGCGATGTAGGAGAAGGTCAGCTCCCGGGGGGTGCCCCAGTCCTGCGACGTAGTCTCCTCCTCGTCATCCTCTGAGAATTCCCGGGCTGTGTGCAGCTCCCGAAAATCGGAGTCGTCGTTCCCTCCTGCAGCAGGTGAGGGAGAACCTTGTTTCTCTCAGCAGACCCCTGAGCTGCCCACCCCTGAACCCCTTCACAAGCTCTCCTCCACTTACCTTCTGTGGAATCAGGGGTTGATGAGGCTGTAGACGGAGCTTCTTCTGCGAGAGGGAAAGAATCGAAGACTCTTAGAAGCTTAGACTGTCCGAATCACAGAAGTGTGCCAGTCCTGGAATCTTAGAATATTTGAATCACGGGACTTTTAGAAAATTCTGCACACAGACTGTAAAACCTAGCATCACTGCCTGATGAAACTTAGAGTCTTAGAAGTCCAAATCCGGGAATCTTAGAGTCTTCAAAGTCTTAGGAGGTTTCAATTCACTCATTCGTTCAACAACCATTTATTGAGCACCACTACGTGCCAGGCACTGTTCTAGGTCCTGGATATACAGCTGTGAACAAAACAGACAAAATCCCTGCCCTCCTAGAGCTGACACTCTTTGGGAGAGACAAACAATAAACAAGTGAATATATGATGTTAGGTGCAGATGAGCCTACGGTGCCAAGTAAAGAAAGGTAGGGGAAGATAAAGTGAAGAAGGTGAAGCTGTGTGTCTCTCATAGGGTGATCAGGAAGGCTTCTCTGCTAAGACGACGTTTGGGCAGAGATCTGAAAGAAGTGAGGAAGCCCTGCAGATGTTCAGGGAAGTCTTCCAGGTAGAGAAGGAAGCCAATGCAAAGGCCCTGAATCAGGCATCATGCTTGGCATCTTTGAGGAACAGAGAGGTGTGAAGATGTGATTGGAGAGGAGTGAATGAGGAGGAGAGGGGTGGGAGGTGAGGGCAGAGAGGTAAGAGGGGTGGAGAGAGACAGATGAGATAGTCCTCGCTTTGTAAGCCGAAATAAGGACAAGATCTTAGCATGTTGAGATGATATTCGAAAATGCTGAAATCACCAATTCTTAGAATTTTAGCATCTGGACACCCAAGACATGGAAGTGGCTAGATCTAAGGGTGTTGAAATCCCCAGTTGTCAGAACCCCCATGTGTGGGACAGAGAACGGTAGACATGAACTGTTAGAACTGTGAGCTCAGAGATTGTGAGGATCAGGCCACCCCACTTAGAGCTAGTTCAGCGCTTCGCACATAGATGATGCTCAATGCGGTTTGGAAATTGAAATCTGACGCCCTGTGCTCTCACCTCGTTTCCTCAGCTGGGGAATGGGAGGCCTGGAGTGGTGCCAGTCTTTCCCAGGATTACCATTAATAAGTGGTAAATCCCGCTAAGGACCCATCAGTCCTTGCCCCCAGCCCACCGATGGCTATTTTCCCGGGACAGGGGGTTGGACAGTTTGGGCAAGGTCGGGGCTGCCTCTTGGGCAGAAAATGGGGATGGGATGAGAAGACGAGCGATGGGGAGTCAGACCCCTGTTTTCCATCCTGGCTTTACCCTCCGTTCAATCCCTCCCCGCCAGCTGCGGCCAGCACCAGAGCCAGGGGACAGCTCCCCACGCACGTCCTCGTTCCCGGGCGGGGCCGGGCGGTATATCCCAGAGCGCAACGCGCCCCCCGCCTGCCCTCTCAGTGCCCCCCCACCTCCGCCCTGTTTCGTCCAGGTCCTCCGGGTCAGGCTGTCCCCGTCACCGCCAAAGCGGGGGGGAAGGGGAGAGCTTCCTTTGTCTCCTTTGCCTCCTCCCCCCAATCCCGGCTCTCCCGCGGGCAAGCGCCGAGGGGACACCAGGGAGTACCCCACCCGGACCTCTGGGGCCCACACCAGGCCCGAGCCTCCCTCTACTCACTGCAGTGGGCGAAGACCGGCAGGACCTGCCCCATGGCCCCCCTCGGGCCTGCATCGGGACCCCCGCCCACTCCGGCTGCGCCGCCCTGGGCCCGGGGTCGCAGGCGCTCATCTCCGCCGCGCCCACGACGCCGCTGCCATCCTCGCCGCCTCCTCCTCCCGGGCTGCTCCAGCCGCCGCCGCCGCCGCCGCCGCCGCCGCCCTGTGCTCGGCTCGGCGGGGGCGGGCGGGGCCGCGGTGGGGAAAGCACTGCAGCGAGCGGCCGGGGGCGTGGCCAGAGGAGGGAAGGGGCGGGGAAAGAGGGCGGGCGAGGGGCGGGGAAACGACGAGGAGCAGTCAGAGGGGAGTGGCCTACTTACTAAAGGGGCGGAGCCACGAGGGTGGGCTATGGGATCAGGAAAAAATGGAAAGAGGCCTGAAGGGCGGGGCCTAGACCGCAGAGGGCGCAGCCTTTAGGGGAAGAGGGGCGGAGGCCTGGAGTCAGACGTGGGACCTGGGAGAGGATGGTGAAGGAGCCTTGGCAGAGAGGATGGGAGGGCGGAGCTAGGGGTGCCATTGAAGGGGGGTGGAAAGATTCTAATGCTCTGAGGTAGGGTAGGAGCCTGGATTTGCAGAGGGATCGAAAAAGGGGGCCGATAGAAACGATTCAGAAACTTTTGAAGCACGCGTAGGAGCTCAAACATTATGCGGGGCTAAAGCAACTGGGAATTATTCAAATATGACTAGGTGGGGTCGGAACTCCAGGCGATGCCAGGTCTGCGAAAATTAGACAGGTCTGGAGCTGTGTGCTTGAATCCTGGATGGGTGGAGCCCGGAAGAGAAAATAACCGAAGCCCCAGAGAGGAAGAGTCGAACTAAAAAAAGTAAAGAAAAAACAAATATATATAGCTTTTTGAGACAGGGTCTCGCTCTGTCGCCTAGGCTGGATGGAGTGCAATGGTGTGATCACGGCCTCGACCTTCCGGGCTCAGGTGATCCTCCCACCTAAGCCATCCGAGTAGTTGGCATCACAGGCGCGTTCCACCACGCCCGGTTAAATTTTAATTTTTATAGACACAGGGTCTCGCTATGTTTCCCAGGCTGGTCTCAAACTCCTGGGCTTAAGCGATCTGCCTGCCTCGGCCTCCCTAGGTGATGGGGTTACAGGCATGAGCCACGCGACCGGCCAAGTATAGTATTTACAGGTTTTGAGGCTGGGGACTGTACCACTGAGGTGAGAGGAGCTTGGACTGCGTGTTGTGTAGAGAACACAGATTCGCCGGGCGCGGTGGCTCAAGCCTGTAATCCCAGCACTTTGGGAGGCCGAGGCGGGTGGACTGCGAGGTCAAAAGATCTAGACCATCCTGGTCAACATGGTGAAACCCCGTCTCTACTAAAAATACAAAAAATTAGCTGGGCATAGTGGCGCGTGCCTGTAATCCCAGCTACTCAGGAGGCTGAGGCAGGAGAATTGCCTGAACCCAGGAGGCGGAGTTGCGGTGAGCCGAGATCGCGCCATTGCACTCCAACCGGAGTTAACAAGCACGAAACTCCGTCTCAAAAAAACAAAACAAAACAAAAAAAGAACACAGATTCTCGAGTTAATTTCCCTGGAACACCGGTTACTTCTGTGACTCCGTTTCTTCTTCCATCTGTAAACTGGAGATGATGATGTATAACTGTGTGACACATGATGAGTGCTACTTATCAGTTTGCTACTGGTACAGTATTATCTTTTTTTTTTTCCCTAATTTGTAGGTACAGGAGAGAGGAGACCCAGAAGTGAAATTCCTTCTAGTAACCCGCCTAAAGTGCAGGTCAAAGGACAGGAAGGAGATTTAGGTGATTTAAAATCTCACAGCAGAGGGGATTAATGGAGCAGGTGTACAGGGTGGAGCCCTCCTGATCCCAGGGCTGTAGGATGGCGGCCCTGGCCCGTCAGCTGCAGAGTCTCCTCTGGACCACTTGCAAGAAAAAAGAGAGGGAGGAGGAGGCGGAGGAGGAAGAGGAGAAGGAGTGGGGGCGCAGGGCCCCCGATGGGTCTCGGTCTCTGCTGACAGCGCCGCGGCGCGCCCAGCGGCCGCACGGGGGTGCCGCGGCGTCGTGGGGCCTGCGCTTTGGGGCGAGCGCAGCGCAGGGCTGGCGCGCGCACATGGAGGACGCTCACTGCACTTGGCTTTCGTTACCTGGTCTGCCCCCAGGCTGGGCCTTCTTTGCCATCCTCGACGGCCACGGTGGGGCTCGAGCTGCCCGCTTCGGTGCACGCCACTTGCCAGGCCATGTGCTCGAGGAGCTGGGCCCGGAGCCTGGCGAGCCCGAGGGCGTGCGCGAGGCGCTGCGCCGAGCCTTCTTGAGCGCCGACGAGCGCCTGCGCTCCCTCTGGCCCCGCGTGGAAACGGGCGGCTCCACGGCCGTGGCATTACTGGTCTCCCCGCGGTTCCTGTACCTGGCGCACTGCGGTGACTCCCGCGCCGTGCTGAGCCGCGCCGGCGCCGTGGCCTTCAGCACCGAGGACCACCGGCCCCTTCGACCTCGGGAACGCGAGCGCATCCACGCCGCGGGTGGCACCATCCGCCGCCGGCGCGTCGAGGGCTCTTTGGCGGTGTCGCGAGCGTTGGGCGACTTTGCCTACAAGCAGGCTCCGGGGAGGCCCCCCGAGCTACAACTCGTTTCTGCGGAGCCTGAGGTGGCCGCATTGGTACGCCAGGCGGAGGACGAGTTCATGCTCCTGGCCTCTGATGGCGTCTGGGACACTATGTCTGGTGCTGCCCTGGCGGGACTGGTGGCTTCGCGTCTCCGCCTGGGCCTGGCCCCAGAGCTTCTCTGCGCGCAGTTGTTGGACACGTGTCTGTGCAAGGTCCTGGGGGTGGGGCGTAGTATCTTTGAGGCTTGGTGCTTCAGAGGGAGAGAGCCTCGGGTTTTGGGGGAGGAGGGCTTTGATGGAGAGGCAAGAGCAAAGCTAGAGGAGGGGGTGGGTCTCAAGCGGAGGGCGTGGCCTGAAGTGGGCAGGGTCAAAATACAGGGGGCGGAGCCTGAAGTATGCTTTGAGGCACCAGCCAAGAGTTAGTGGAAAGGGTTTAAGAGAAAGGGCATGGGCTTTTGGAATGGAGCGGTTCTAGGTCGTAGGAGCGGGGCCTGAAATATGATTAGTACTGGAAGGTGGAAGAGCAGGTGAACATCAGAACGGGCGGAGCTGTAGGGAAAGGGCACTGTTCTCTCAATAAGGAGGGCCTAGGATAGGACATAGTTAGGTCCCAGTAGGAGAGGACTAGCAGGTGGGTGAGACGAGACAAATGGGCATAACCAGATTGCAGTGGGGGACTTGAACCTGGGGATTGCTGGTAAGCTCTGCCTTCGGCTCTCCCCCATCGGTCTCCGTTTTCTCCACCGGCTTCAGGGCAGCCTGGACAACATGACCTGCATCCTGGTCTGCTTCACGGGGGCTCCTAGGCCTTCTGAGGAGGCGATCAGGAGGGAGCTAGCACTGGACGAAGCCCTGGGCCGTAGAATCGCTGGTGAGCAGGCTCGGGGGCCCAGCTGGAGGGGTGGTTGGCCCTCGTGGGCTCTTCCATAATTTTTTTTTTTGAGATAGAATCTCGATCTGTCACCCAGGCTGGAGTGCAGTGGCAATCTGGGCTCACTGCAATCTCCGTCTTCCTGGGTTCAAGCAATTCTCCGGCCTCAGCCTCCAAGTAGCTAGGATTACAGGCATGTACCACCACACCCAGCTAATTTTTATATTTTGAGTAGAGATGGGGTTTCACTATGTTGTCCAGGCTGGGTCTCGAACTCCTGGCCTCAAGTGATCCGCCCGCCTCGGTCTCCCAAAGTGCTGGGATACAGGTGTGCACCACTGTGCCCAGCCTAACTCTTAACTCTTTTTCAGAACTGTGTGCCTCTGCTCAGGAGCTCCCAAGCCTGAACACAGTTTTCAGGACTCTGGCCTTAGAGGACATCCCAGATTTACCTCCCGGGGGAGGGCTGGACTGCAAGTAAGTTGGGGTGAGGAAGGGTGGGGTGGAATGGCGGTGGGGTGGGAGGAGGAGGGTCCCCTCCTGAGGGCCTTCATATGTTCTCCAGGGCCACTGTCATCGCTGAAGCTTATTCTAAGTTCTGCCAGCTCTCAGAAGAGTGCAGAGAGGTAAGAATCTGTGTTCTCTGATGTTTCTCTTAGGAGAGGAGCCCCCCTACCCCTCTTAGTGACAGGGATATTGAAGCCAGTGACGATAAGAGATTTGCCTGATATATTTTCTTCCTCTTTCCTCTTTTTTCTTTCCTTCCTTCCTTCCTTCCTTTTCTTCCTTTTCTCTCTTTTTTTTAAATGCAGCCTTGCTCTGTCGTCCAGGCTGGAGTGCAGTGGCACAATCTCAGCTCACTGCAACCTCCACCTCCTAGGTTCAAGTGATTTTCCTGCTTTAGCTTCCTGAGTAGCTGGGATTACAGGCACATGCCACCACACCCAGCTGATTTTTGTATTTTTAGTAGAGACAGGGTTTCATCATGTTGGTCAGGCTGGTCTTGAACTCCTGACTTTGTGATCCACCCACCTCGGCCTCCCAACGTGCTGGGATTACAGGCATGAGCCACCGCACCCAGCTTCTTTTCTTTTTTTCTCTCTTTTTTTTTGAGACAGGGTCTTGCAATGTTGCCCAGGCTGGTCTCAAACTCCTGGGCTCAAGGGATCCTCCTGCCTTGGCCTCGCAAAGTGCTGAGATTACACGGCAACCCAGCCAGTTTGCTATATTAATACATTCCAACTCCTGGCCCTGAAGCATTGTGCAAGGCATGATGAGGGAGACACAGATGCAGAGAAGATACTGTGATTCCCCTCCAAGAAATGTGGGCCCTGCAATGCCCACATTGCCACATCATCCTGAGGGCCTCCCACATCCAAGAATAAGGTAGAAACATTCAGGGAATGCTAATGACTAATTCTAACGCCCGGATGCACAGCAGATACCATCAGGACATATATGAGTATGGTCCAGGTCTTAGATGAGAGAAGCTGGAATGGGGCCCAGATAGCTAAGGAGATTTTGGAGATATCCAAAGAGGTGGTGGTGGAAAACGGCATGGAGTGGGATCAAGGAAGAAATGTGAGGAAGCTGGGTTTAGAGCCCCAAGGCCTTTTTTATTTTTTTGAGATGGAGTTTTGCTCCTGTTGCCCAGGCTGGAGTCCAATGGCGCAATCTGCAACCTCCGCCTCCCAGGTTCATGCGATTCTCTTGCCTCAGCCGCCTAAGTAGTGGAATTACAGGCACGTGCCACCACGCCTGGCTAATTTTGTATTTTTAGAAGAGACTAGGTTTCACCATGTTGGCCAGGCTGGTCTCAAACTCCTGACCTCAGGTGATTCACCAGCCTCGGCCTCCCAAAGTGCTGGGATTACAGGCGTAAGCCACTAGGCCTGGCTGAGCCCCAAGGCCTTTGCATGGCAGAAAAGGGAGTTTGATTATTATCATGTGGATGAGGGAGGATTGCTGATAATTTCTCAGCAGCTGAAGGAGGTATTTGTCAGTTTTCTTTTGAGTTGTGAGCAATGGCCACAGAAACCCAATTCAAGCTGGTAAAGCAAAACAGGGAATTTACTGGGCCATGTAACTGAAGTATTCAGAGCCTGAAGGCATGGCTGCATCCAGCTGACAGACTGCGTCATCATGCATGGGCTCTTCTTTTTATTTTCTTCGAGTTGGATTCATCCTCTTTCAGGGTCTTCTCTTGAGGTAGCTGAGACATGCAGCTCCAGGCTCATCGCCCAGCAACCTAACCTCCCGAGTGGAGAGAGTCTGCCAATTTCCTGGGAGTTGCAGGAGTGGTCCTTCGGAGCTGGTTCTCATTGGCCACACCAGGTCACATGCCTGATCAGTCACTGTGTCTCTGATTGGCCAGGTTGGGGGTTGGGGTCCACTCCACTCAAACCGTAATGGATTGTGAGATGGGTAGGGTGGTCCCTCAAAGGAAAGGGAAGACAGAATTTCCAATGACCTTCTCCCACATTATGTGTTACAGAAGGGGCAGGATGGGGCTGGGAAGCCCACCGCCACGGATTTGGGCTCTGCCTTGGACATGGAGGCCTGACAGCTGTTGTCCTTTAGGGATCCTTTGCTCCACTGGGGCCTCAACAGAACGAAAGAAGAAAACGGACCCCTTCCACAGCCACATGTGCCGGCGGAAGGAAGGCAGGCCAGTGTAGGAACCCAACATGCTTATTTCTCCTTCTCTTACTTCCCTCTCACAGATAAGTCTTACGAGAGGGGAAATTCCACCATCACCCAGACTAAAAAGAAAAAGCCCCAAACGAAAAAGAAAATAAAAAGCAACAAAAAATTCCCCAACCAAATGTTTTTGAAATATTCAGAGCTGAACAGATTCTGAGAGATCTCCTAGTCCAATAACCTCTTTCCTTCTTATTATTCATCTGTTTTTGAGGGGAAGTAGAGTTTTGATTATTAAATTGTATTTACATAAGTGATTCCAAATACATTTTCTTGTAAACAAACAAACAAACGTGACTTGCCTAGTCTGTTAGCAAATACGTTATTTGGCACCTGCTGTGTGCCAGGCCTCAGCCTCACAGCCATGAATCAGGCTGACCCACCAGGAGATCCTTGCCCCACTGGGGCTGACCTCCTGGTCAAGAGACACAGCAAACAAGGGAATCAATAAATAAAGTTGTCGCCGGGCGCAGTGGCTCACACCTGTAATCCCAGCACTTTGGGAGGCCAAGGTGGGTGGATCACCTGAGGTCAGGAGTTCAAGACCAACCTGGCTATCATGGTGAAACCCCATCTTTAAATAAATAAATAAATAAAGTCGTCTCGCCAGGCACAGTGGCTCACACTTGTAATCTCAGCACTTGGGGAGGATGAAGTGGGAGGATCCCTTGAGCCCAAGAGTTTGAGACCAGCCTGGGCAACATAGCAAGACCCAATCTGTAATTAGTAATAAAAAAATTAAAAAGTCATCTTGGAGACTGATGAGCGTCAGGAAGAAACTAAAACAGGAGGATGTGGTGAGAAAATCACTACTTTGCTTGTTTTTTTAAAAAATTTTTAATTTGTTCAATTCACATAGTTTTGAATGGGTAATAAATTCACTTGGTTTGAAATGCAAAGAGTGCAAGATGGCATACAATGAAGTTTTTCTCCATCCCCCTCGCACTTCAGCCACTCAGTTTTCCAGGGTGGGGGAGATGGCTTTTGAAACGGGGGATCAGGGAAGGTCTCTGAGGAGGGGACAACTGACCAGAGACCTGACAGAGAAGAGTCAGCTCTGCAAATATTCCAATGGGTGTTCTAAGGGAGAGGGAATAGCCAGTGTGAAGGTTTAGAAGCAGGATACAATTTGGCTTTTTTTTTGAGACAGAGTTTTCACTCTTGTTGCCCAGGCTGGAGTGCAATGGTGCAATCTCGGCTCACTGCAACCCCTGCCTCCCGGGTTCAAACGATTCTTCTGCCTCAGCCTCCCAAGTAGCTGGGATTACAGGAACGTGCCACCACATCTGGCTAATTCTTTTGTATTTACTAGAGATGGAGTTTGACCGTGTTGGTCAGGTTGGTCTTGAACTCCTGACCTCAGGTTATCCGCCTGCCTTGACCTCCCAAAGTGCTGGGATTACAGGCATGAGCCATGGTGTCTGGTCAAATTTGGCATTTTCAAGACAGACTTGAGACCTTTAGCTTGGTGTGGTGGCTCATGCCTGTAATCCAAGCACTTTGGGAGGTCAAGGCAGCTTGATTCCAGGAATTGGAGACCAGCCTGGGCAACATGGCAAAACTCCATCTTTACAAAAAAAAAAACAAAAAAAAACTCTGTGACCACCAAATTCCCTAGAATCCCACACTCTATCTGACTGGTAATCTTTGCAATGAGTTTAAAGTGGACTTCTTACACCTGTTAATATATGATATTTTTGGGTGTTTCCTTGATATTTTTCATTCCCTTTGTATCTTTTGCAACTTTTTTGGGGGGGGGTGCGGAGTCTCACTCTGTCGCCCAAGCTAGAGTGCAGTGGCTTGATCTTGGTTCACTGCAACCTTTGTATTTTTATTTTTATTTATTTATTTATTTATTTATTTTTGAGGCGGAGTCTCGCTGTTGTTACCCAGGCTGGAGTGCAATGGCGCGATCTCGGCTCACCGCACCCTCTGCCTTCTGGGTTCAAGCAATTCTCCTGCCTCAGCCTCCTGAGTAGCTGGGACTACAGGCGGGCACCACCATGCCAGCTAATTTTTTTTGTATTTTTAACAGAGACGGGGTTTCACCATCTTGGCCAGGCTGGTCTTGATCTCTTGACCTCGTGATCCACCCGCCTTGGCCTCCCAAAGTGCTGGGATTACAGGCATGAGCCACCTCGCCCGGCCATATTTTGCAACTTTTTACCCACTTAATGGATAAAAAGTCATTCTGTCATCCATGTCATTTACACACTTCATGCCACCTGCTTTTTTTTTTTTTTTTTCAGATGCAGTTTTGCTCTTGTTGCCCAGGCTGGAGTGCAATGGCACACTCTTGGCTCACTACAACCTCCGCCTCCTGGGTTCAAGTGATTCGCCTGCCTCAGCCTCCCAAAGTGCTGGGATTACAGGTGTGACCCACTGCGCCTGGCCAGTGCCACCTGTTTTTTAAGAGACAAGGTCTAGGTCTCCATCCCAAGCTGGAGTACAATGTCACAATCACAGTTCACTGCAGCCTCAAACTCCTGGGCTCAAGAAGTCTTCCTACCTCATCCTCCCCTGGGACCACAGATGGATGATACCATACCCAGTCAATTTTTTTTTTAAGAGATGAGGATCTCCCTATGTTGTCCAGGCTGGTCTCAAACTCCTGACCTCAAGTGATCCTCCTGCCTTGGCTTCTCAAAAAACCAAAGCACTGGGATTACAGGCTCGACCCACCTCACCCAGTCCATACTTCCTTCTCTGTAGTTGCTGCTCACTCGGCGCTTCAGAAAAGGGATGTCCAAGGGTTTCACTATCCCCATCTTCATCTTTCTTTCTTTCTTTCTTTTTTATTTTTTTTGAGACAGAGTCTTGCTCTGTCACCCAGGCTGGAGTGCAATGTCTCAATCTTGACTCACTGCAACCTTTGCCTCCTGAGTTCAAGTGATCCTCCCACCTCAGCCCCCTTTGTAGCTGAGATTACAGGCGTGTGCCACCACACCTGGTTTTTTTTGTTTTTGAGATGGAGTTTTGCTCTTTTGCCCAGGCTGGAGTCAAGTGACATGATCTCAGCTCACTGCAACTTCTGCCCCCCGGGTTCAAGCGATTCTCTTGCCTCAGCCTCCCGAGTAGGTGAGATTACAGGTACCCACCACCATTCCTGGCTAATTTTTTATGTTTTTAGTAGAGATGGTGTTTCGTCATATTGGCCAGCCTGGTCTCGAACTCCTGACCTCAAGTGATCTGCCCGCCTCAGCTTCCCAAACTGCTGGGATTACAGGCATACGACACTGTGCCTGGCCAATTTTTAATTTTTTTTTAGTAGAAAGAGGGCCTCACCATGTTCAAACCAGGCTAGTCTCGAACTCCTGACCTCAAATGATCCACCCTCCTCGGCCTCCCAAAGTGCTGGGATTACAGGCATGAGCCACCGTGCCTGGCCTCCCCTGTCCTCTTGATGGACATCCAAGCTATTTCCAATTTCTTGCTCTCACATTACTGCTGCCATAAAGATCCTTATGTACATATGCAAGAGTTCTCTAGCGCAGGGGTCTTACTACCTGTTTCATTCAGCACTTAAGAAGCTTTTTACATTTTTAAAGGATTGTAAGAAAAACAAAACAAAAACAAGCGTGTGTAAACCAGACCCTATTGTCTAGCATATCTAAAAGATTTTCTATTTAGGCTTTTACAGAAAACGTTTCTTGGCTGGGCGTGGTGACTCACACCTCCAATCCCAGCACTTTGGGAAGCCAAGCCAGACGGATCACTTTAGCCCAGGAATTTGAGACCAGCCTGGGTAACATAGTGAAACCCTGCCTCTACAATAATTAGCGGGGCATAGCGGTGGGCACCTATGGTCCCAGCTACTCAGTGGGCTGAGGTTGGAGGATCGCATGAGCCCTGGTTACGCCACTGTGTTCGGCCCAGGCAACAAAGAGATCCTGTCTCAAGCAAACAAGCAAAACACCACGTTTGCTGCCTGTTGCTGTATTGTAGGTGGCGCCCAGAAGTGCCACCCCTCCTATTTCACAGATGGGAAATCTGAGACCCAGAGAGGAGAAAGCAGTCACCCAAGGTCACACAGAACTGGGGTTCTCATTCAAATGAATAAAAGTTTGTTGAGCTGCTGTTCAGGGCTTGGCTGGGGTGAGTGAAGTCCAGCACTTGATTAAGTCAACTGGGTTCAGGGCTCACGCTTGTAATCCTAGCACTTTGGGAGACTGAGGCAGGCAGACCACCTGGGGTTATAAGTTTGAGACCAGCTTGGCCAACATGGTGACACCCCATCTTGCCTGTAATTCTAGCTAGTCAGGAGGCTGAGGCAGGAGAATCGCTTGAACCTACGAGGGGGAGGTTGCAGTGAGCCAAGATCGCGCCACTGCACTCCAGCCTGGGTGACAGAGGGAGACTACGCGTCAAAAAAAAAAACAAAAAACTCAGTCTACCCCTTCACCTAGACAACTCAGCCTGACGAGACTCACTGAGAAACAATGGTAACCTTCGGGGATCAGGGTTCAAGATCTCCCGGGGGAGGGGAATTTAAGTCAGGGCTTGGCCTGGAAGGACGAAGCCTGCCCAGGTGAAGGAGGTCAGGGCAATATCTGGACAGAGGCTGGAAAGGTGGATTCTCTCACCTACTCAGCTGGCCCTGAGAATTGTTAGTTTTACACTCAGACCTAGGCGGCTTTCCGTGTTCTGGCAGCTCAGGCAAGAGGGCCATAGACCAGATTCGTTTCCTGTTCCCAGGCCTCAGTTTACCCATGTGCAAACGTGGAACTAACTGGTTTCCCAGGGCTCGGGCGCCCCACCCGGGCCAGGTGGCGCTCTACCCAAGGGGCGCGACCACGCCAGTGACGTCACTCGGGGCGGGGCCGGCCAGACCCGCTGCGGAAGCCTCGGAGGGTGTCTGGGCTCGGCCGGGAGCCGGCGTGTGGGGGCGGGGGCTCCCGGGAGGGTCTGCTCACCTCCGGGTCCTCCTGACGGGTGGGATGATCCTGCTGTCCACCGCAGGACAAACTGAGTCAGAGCGCGGCGTGCGTGGGTCGGGGGTTTTACACACCGAAGAACCAGGCGTCTCCTGCCCACCCAGGGCGAATGCCAGGCCCCCCACTCCGGCACTCCCCGCCGGTCCCCACTTCCACCCCCACCCCACCCCCGACCCTGCGGCTGTGAGTCAGCGGCCGACCGCGCCCCCTTGGCCCACTTCCTCCTCACCTTCCCGGGGCGGGAGGGGTGGGGCGAGAGGGGTGGGGCCCTATTCCCCCCACCTCCCGCCCGGGTGCGGATGCGGGGCTAGCCCCTTAGTAACCTTAGTAACCCCTCCGAAATTGACAGGAGAGACACTGGGGAGGAGCGGGTTCCAAAGACGGGATTTCAGGGAGAAAATGTGACCACTTGCTTAGCAGGAGGGTCCTCCTCGCCCCCCAAAATTGAGCGGAGTACGGGATGGAGAAATCGATGGGGAGAGAAATCGTACCCCTTCCGAGAGTCGAGACGCTCCTGAGAATTCCCAACGTGGGAGAGAACTAGGGAGCAAGGCAGGTCCCCTTCCCCTCCACCAAGCTTGCCCCTCCATGTGGGGGTGACTCCCAGGGTGCACCCCTAGGCTACAACGTCGGGGACTAGAGCGAGATCGCGGAAGCCGAGGGTGCCTAGTTGCCCTTTTAAGCGCCCTCCACCCCCTCGCCAGGAGGAGCGTGCGGCCTCTTTAAGGCGCGGGGCATTGTGGGTGCTGGGAGTGGAATTTTGGAACGAAATGTAACGAAGAGAAGTACAGTAGTAAGAGTAACAGTGCAGCCGCCGCCGGCACGGGGGGCGCGCTGGGGAGGGGACGCCGCACCCCCTTTCTGCCGCAGAGACTTCTCCTCAGACCGCCTGAGGGAAGCGGTGCCCGGAGACCCGCCCCGGCCCGGTCCACGTTCTGCCCAGGAAGCCGGACTCTATGGGGCGGGACCCTGGGGGAGCTTGAGCCGAGCCCGGAGCCAGACCTGAACCCCTGAACCTCCGGCCAAGGGCGCCCCGGGAGCAGCCAGCCCGTGGGCGCACCGCCCGCCCGCCGAGCAGCCATGAGGTGAGCCGGACCTGCCCCCGGACCCGTCCCCGCCCGGGCGGGCTGCGCGCCCCGCCTTTGTCCCCCTCCCCCCCCCACGCTCCGGGCTGGAATTTGGGGACAGATCCTTGGGAGCCTCGGATTTGGGCTGAATCCTATTGGAGGAGCTCCATAACCATCGATCACTTCTCCACGACTCGCAGGGTGGTGGCGGTGAGGTTCTCCTGGGAGTCCTCAGATTTGGGGGCGCTCGGAGGACTCCCGAATTGTTAAAGACTTTTAGAGGACCTCAAAGTTGGCAGCGCCTTCCCGCAGGGATGCCAGGATTGAGGCATGGCTCAGACTCTCCTCCCCCTCCCCCCAAACTTTAGCTCGAGGTCCGGGAAGGATTGTGGGGGGGCCCGTTTGGGAGACCATAGGACTTGGAAGAGAGACTGAGACTCAGACCCTGGGTGTGCGGGGCCCCCGTGTACGTGGTGCTGGAAAAAAGTCTCCCCAAGTGGGACCGCGCTCCTTAACTTCGGGGGTATTTCTTAATCTCCTGAATTTTGGGGGCCACTTAGGTCTTCCTGTAGAGAAGGCTGGTGTGAACCGATCCAGGGACCCAGACGCAGCCTCCGGAGTCTGGTGGGACTCCCCTCCCCCGTCGCCCCGCACACAATCTGCTTAGTCGGCCGTGCCTAGGACCGAGCGGGTGCTGGAAGCAGAGGGCGGCTCCCCGCCCAGGGCCAGAAGGGCGGCCCTGCTCCCCCACCTGCGCAGCCCTGGGGAGGGAGGGGGCGCGGCAACTGGGGGAAGGGGGCCTTTGTCTTCCTGACTCACCTGTCGAGACAGCTGGTGTGGGGGGCGGGCACCGATCGCTGTGGGCCGGCTGCTTTCCCCACCACGGTCCCTCCCCCTTTGCTCACCGCCCCCCCCATCCATCCGGAGCCTTGGGGTTGGAGGAGGGGGAGCTGGAAAGCTTCAAGGTCATAGCCCTTTTCCCCAGGGACCCAGGCTTCCCAGATAATTCCAGCTATCTTCCCAGGAATTTAATCCTGAGGGTGGCGGCCCCAGAGACCCAGGGATTTGGTCTGGCTGGGGCCTCCCCCGAACTCCTGGGCTCACCTGAGGGCGGCGCCAGTGCGGGCAGGGGGACCCAACCATCCCCCCGTTTTCCCCTCCTCTGGCCCCCCCATAATCTCTCCCAAGGGGCCAGAGCCTGACAATACTATCTCCCTTCCTCCACTCTCTCTGGGACTTCCTGCCCCCAAGCCCCCAGCCGGAGCAAGGAGGCCCCGGGGGACGGCTGGGGATTAACCCCGTGGTGTCCACATCCTCCTCATTTCCTGCACTCCTGCCCTTTGACATCGGGGCGGCGTGGCATTCCTTTTTATGACCACTAAAGAATCCCCCTCCCCGTTTCTTCCTTCTGATGTGAAAGGCATGGTTGGAAAATTTGGAGCAAGGAGGACACCCACAGATACCCTCAAGACTTCCTGCCTGTCCACTCCCCATTATAGCTACATCCCTTCCAAGTCCGCCCTGGAGCGGGGTCAGTTTAGGGAGCGACGCTCTCTTCCTTCGCCCTCTTCCTCCGGGACTCTTCTCTCCCCTTGCCCCCCCCAGCCCCGCCCCTGCATTCCCCCCCCCCCCCGCCGCGTTTCCGGTCCCAGGCTCGGTGGAAGGCGGATGGCGGATGTCCGAGTTAGTGCTGCCTCACTCACTGCAACCGTAAAAGGGCAGGAGCCGCGTCTGGGCCGGCCCCCTGCCCTCCCCACTACCACCACCAGCCCTGGAGGCCCTGGCCCTCCCACAAGGCCCACCTCTTGCTGTGGCCGTGGCCAAGCATCCCGCCTTGTGGGGGTGCTGGGGTAGGGAGGGGTGCAGAAGTGAGCAGATGCCTGTCCCACCAGAAAGCCACTCTCACCTTTCCAGGGGGTCTCTCCTGCAGGTGATCACATCCCATTTCCCCTGGACTGTGCCCCTTCTCAACGACTGCCAGGATTCAAAACCCATGTCCCCATTACCCAGCTGGGGAAACTGAGGCTCAAAGAGAAAAAGACATGGCCAAGATCTCTCAGAAATTCCTAGGCAGTGTAGGAGGGGTGGAGGAGCCTGGGTCCTCTAATTTCTGGCTGGCTTGGCTGGGGACAGTCCTGGGGGCAGTTAGAAGCGAGGATGTGAACATGGAAAATTACAAGATGTAGTTCTTTTCCTCTCAGTTTGACAAATATTTGTTGAGTGCTGGCTGAGTCTGGGACCAGAGCTGGGTGCTGGGAAGACAGGGAAGTGGGGCAGAGGTCTAGAATCTCAGGGCAGAAGGGACTTGGGGAGAATTGGGGTCTATTTCTTGCTTCTTCCAATAATAGCTATTGTTATATTTTTTAAAAGAGACCATTTGATCAAGCATCTATTATGTGCGAGGCGCTTTTTTGCCTGAGAATTTCTTTTTTTTTTTTTTTAAGGCAGGGTTTTTGCTCTTGTTGCCCAGGCTGGAGTGCGATGGCATGATCTCAGCTCACGTCAACCTCCGTCTCCTGGGTTCAAGCAGTTCTCCTGCCTCAGCCTTCCAAGTAGCTGGCCTACAGGCACCTGCCACCACACCTGGCTAATTTTTGTATTTTTAGTAGAGACGTGTTTCACCATGTTGGCCAGGATGGTCTCAAACTCTCGACCTCATGTGATTCACCCTCGTTGACCTCCCAAAGTGCTGGGATTACAGGCATGAGCCACCGCACCGGGCCCCTCAGAGCAATTCTAACGATACTATTACAACCTTGTAGCCTTCCCACCCTGGCACCCAGTTTATAGATAGGAAAACTGAGGTACAGGAAGCTAGGCAAGGTGCCTATGAAAGTCACACAGGGCCAGCCGCCGGGGCTTATGCTTGTAATCCTAACACTTTGGGAGGCCAAGGCAGGAGGATTGCTTGAATTCAGGAGTTTGAGAATAGCCTGGACCACATGGTGTAACCCTGTCTCTACAAAATATACAAAATTTAGCTGGGTATGGTGGCATTTGCCTGTAGCTCCAGCTACTCTGGAGGCTAAGGAGAGAGAATCTCTTGAGCTGGGGAGGTTGAGGCCTCAATGAGCCGTATTTGTGCCACTGCACTCCAGTCTAGGTGACAAAGTGAGACCCTGTCTCAAAACAAAACAAAACAGAAATACAGGTAACATGGTGTTCTCAGCGAAGAAAAGAAAAAAAAAAGGAACTTACTTTCATTGTGAAAACTCTTAAGCTAATTCAGATAAGCCAAACAAAACCAAGCCAGAACATTTATCTTGCTGTTCACTTAGGGAAAACTGAGGCCCACCAGGAGGAAGGGACAAGAGTATCGCACACGGGCCCGAGACTCTAGATCTGCGTCCCTACTTAGGGTCACTCGGAAGGTTTGTTGTTTGGAAGGGTAGTATCTATGTATCACAAGTTTTATGGCATAAGGAGGGTATGGGGTAAGTCTTGGCTTCAGGGGGCAGTGAAGGGAAGACCAAGACTCTAGTCTGGAAGTTCTGTGAAAACTGGATTCACCATGCTTGATTACCTCTGGTGATGGGAAGCTCTCTCCCTCAGGTGGAGCGTGTACCAAGTTACAGGTCCTGCGTTTAGGGCTCTTCGTCCATTCTCTCTTTTAGTCCTTACAATGAACCCAGTGCATTGTTGTTTCCAGGGCTGGAAACTGAGGCTCAGAGAGGCAAAGCCACATAACAAGGAGGCAGCTTGAGTATCTTTCATCCACCAGGTACTAGAGTTTTGCAAAATGTGGGAACTTGCAGGGAGGAGCCAGTCCTCGGCTGGCTGGAAAATTAGGGCGCTCTCATGTCCAATGGAAGGTTCTAGACTTCAGGAGAACGCTGGGAACGGGCAGACTGTTTCCATCTCACAGCCTCGGTCCCCCATTTCCTGGCTTTGAGATTTTCTGTTCCAGCTTTTGTGTTGGTTACAGTTTTATTTATTAACTTAATTAGTGAATTCGGTTCGTATAGATAATTTAAACCCATGATAAGAAATAATAAGCAGTTTGAAAGGGTAAATCGTGGCTTGGTGTGGTGACTCATGCTTGTAATCCCAGCACTTTGGGAGGCCAAGGCAGGCAGATCACCTGAGGTCAGGAGTTCGAGATCAGCAAACGCTTAAACCCTGTCTCTGCTAAAAATACAAACATTACCCTGGCATGGTGGCACACACTTGTAATCCCAGCTACTCAGGAGGCTGAGGCAGGAGAATTGCTTGAACCTGGGAGGTGGAGGCTGCAGTGAGCCAAGATCAAGTCACTGCCAGCCTGGGCACAGAGTGAGACTTTGTCTCAAAAAAGATAAATGGTGGGTGGGGGCGCAGTGGCTCACGCCTGTAATCCCAGCACTTTGGGAGGCCAAAGTGGGCAGATCACAATGTCAATAGTTCGAGACCAGCCTGGCCAATATGGTGAAATGCCCGTCTCTACTAAAAATACAAACAAATTAGCTGGGCGTGGTGGTGCATGCCTGTAATCCTAGCTACTTGGGAGGCTGAGGCAGGAGAATTCCTTGAACCCAGGAGTCAGATGTTGCAGTGAACTGAGATCACACCACGGCACTCCAGCCTGGGCGACAGAGAGAGACTCTGTCTCAAAAAAATAAAAAGAAAGATAAATGGTGCAAAATATTCATTTCCTCCCTGCCCAGTCCCCGAGTTCCCCTCATTGGAGGCAGCCACAGTTAGTGTCTTGTGAAGCAGTCTCTGCATATATCAATACTCTGGGTGCAGATGTACTTATGTGCTTCTCACCTTTTTGTTTTTTGAGACTGAGTCTTGCTCTGTTACCCAGGCTGGAGTTCAGTGGTGCAACCTCAGCTCACTGCAACCTCTGCCTCTTGGGTTCAAGCCATTCTCCTGCCTCAGCCTCCTGAGTAGCTGGGATTACAGGCATGTGCCACTACACTTGGCTAATTTTTGTATTTTTAGTAGAGACTGGGTTTCACCATATCCATCAGGTGGGTCAAGAACTCCTGGCCTACCTTTTCTTTTTTTAAGCCTCTGATCAACCCTACCTTGTACCTTGCCTTTTAAAGATTTCAACTTAGCTCTGTTTCTTCATCTTTAAATGAGGTTAAGAACTCGTAGGAACTTGGTTTCAACTATGAACCCCTCTGCTTACTTGCTGTGTGATCTGGGGTGAGTGGCTGCAGTTCCCCCTTGTCAAAAGGGTGAGCATCAGAGCCTATCCCATGAGGCTACAGAGCCGCGGAGCATGGAACTGGAGTCTGCACCAAGAACAGTGTCTGGGACTTGGAGAAATGTTAGGTGCCCTTGGTAAAAATTTGCATTTGTAGTTTTTTGAGATGTAGTCTTGCCCTGTCACCCAGGCTGGAGTGCAATGGCACCATCTCAGCTCACTGCAACCTCCTCTTCTGGGTTCAAGCCATTCTTTTGCCTCAGTCTCCTGAGTAGCTAGGAGTACAGGCGTGCACCACCACAACCAACTAATTTTTGTATTTTTAGTGGAGGTGAGGTTTCATCGTGTTAGCCAGGCTGGTCTCAAACCGCTGTGCCTCCCAAAGAGCTGGGATTACAGGTGTGAGCCATTGTGCCCAGCTGAGAGTCTCTCTGTCACCCAGGCTGGAGTGCAAGTGGCCTGAACATGGCTCACTGCAGCCTCATTCTCCTGGGCTCAAGCGATCCTCCTGCCTTAGCCTCCTGAGTGGCTGAGACTACAGGCACACACCACCACGCCCAGCTAATTTTAAAATTTCTTGTAGAGACAGAGGTCTCACCATCTTGCCCAAGCCAGTCTTTTTTTTTTCTTTTTTTGAGACAGAGTCTCACTGTGTTACCCAGGCTGGAGTGCAATAGCACAATCTTGGCTCACCGCAACCTCCGCCTTCTGGGTTCAAGCAATTCTCCTGCCTCAGCCTCCCGAGTAGCTGGGACTACAGGTGCGCACCACCGTGCCCAGCTAATTTTTGTATTTTTAGTAGAGACGGGGTTTCACCTTGTTGATCAAGCTGGTCTCAATCTCCTGACCTCGTGATCCACCTGCCTCGGCCTCCCAAAGTGCTGGGATTAAAGGTGTGAGCCACCGTGCCTGGCCTTCTTTTCTTTTTTTGACACAGAGTCTTGCTCTGTTGCCCAGGCTGGAGTGTAGTGCAGTGGTGCAATCTTGGCTCACTGCAGCCTTCACCTAGTGGGTTCAAGAGATTCTCCTGCCTCAGCCTCTAGAGTAACTGGGATTACAGGCATAAGCCACCATGCTTGGCTAATTTTTATATTTTTAGTAGACATGGGTTTCACCATGTTGATCAGGCTAGTCTCGAACTCTTGTTCTCAAGAAATCTGCCTGCTTCTGCCTCCCAAAGTGTTGGGATTACAGGCATGAGCCACTGCACCCAGCCTTCCCAAGCCAGTCTCAAACTCTTGGGCTCAAGTGATTCTCCTGCCTCAGCCTCCCAAAGTGCTGGGATTACAGGCTTGAGCCACCTCCCCTGGCCAAAGTTTGCCTTTTTTAGAGATGGAGGCTTGTCTGCTGCCCAGGCCAGAGTGCAGTGGCACGATCTTGGCTCACTGCAGCCTCTGCCTCCCAGGTTCAAGCAATTCTCTTGCCTCAGCCTCCTGAGTAGCTGGGATTACAGGCACCCCCCACCACGCCCGGCTAATTTTGTATTTTTAGTAGAGACGGGGTTTCACCATCCTGGTCAGCCTGGTTTTGAACTCCTGTCCTCATGATCCACCCGCCTCGGCCTCCCCAAGTGCTGGGATTACAGGCGTGAGCCACCGTGCCCGGCCCAGAGTTTGCCTCTTTTTACAGATGTTATTTAGTAACAGTTGAGTCCCTACTGCGTTTTGGATGCCATTCTAGGTTCTGGGGACACAGCAGTGAACAGTGGGACGGAAATCCCAGCCCTTTTGGTGGTGGAGACAGACAAGTATTGCATCAGGCAGGAGTCCCCACTATGAAATGTGCAGAAGGGGGTGAAAAGGAGAGAAGCGATCCAGCAAGTGAGTGAGGGATGGCTTCTCAGAAGTGGGGCATGTGGGGAGAGGCTGGGCCTCGGAGGTAGCAGCACACAGGCCCGAGGCAGGAACGTGCCCTTCGGGAAGAGCAGCATAGGAGCTGGAGGCTTAGGGTCTGGAACAGTCCCCAGGGGACAGAGGGGCGGGAAGAAATGAGACCTGAGGACACACATATCACGGAGGCCCTGGAGAGAACTCGGCATTGATTCTGTAGGAGCCTGGAGCTTTTGAGAAGAGGAAGGGACATTCCACCTTGTACGTTTTTGTTTGTTTTGCTTTCAGAGATGGGGGTCTCACTATGTTGCCAAGGCTGATCTTGAACTTCTGGGCTTAAGCAATCCTCCCACCTTGGCCTCCCAAAGTGCCTAGATCACAAGTGTGAGCCACTGTGCCCAGCCCCCTTGTATTTTAACAGGGTCCTTCTGCTACAGTGGGGTCAGTGTGCCTTGGAGAGGGGCAGGACCAGCCCTTGGTCACCCAGCAGGCACCCTGTTCTCCTGCCAGTCCAAAGCTTCGGCAGGGCGGGGCAGTCTGGGAGAGCAAAGTGCAGCCAGGGTGGGGCTCCTGGCCAGAGTCTGCCCTGGGCGTGGGTGGCAGGTGTGGGTGAGGTCAAGGCCTTAACCCTGCCCTGCCAGGGCAGCAGGAGCCAGAAACAGCCCCAGAGGCTGTGCTTCTCTGGAAAGGGCACCTGGTGTTTGGGTGGGGCCCACGCAGTCCCTGATGTTTAAGGCTTAGGAGCCTGAATTCACAGCTTCACTCTCTTCCTCACTAGTTGTGTGACTGTGGGCAAGTCACACACCCTCTCTGGGCCTTCTAGTCCTCACCTGCAAAATTAGAATGAAAACGTGGCTTTCTGGATGAGCTGCAGTGAGAATAAAATGAGTGACTTTGGGGAAGGGGCTTAGGGCCCCTGAAGCACCTGAATGCCTGGTAAGAGGGAGATGGCACATTATGTAAATTTAGGGGTGCCAGGGTTACCCCAGGTCTCTACCCACAGCTGAGTCTGCCTAGGGACTTTCCCTGCCCTGATTTCCCAACGTCAGTGTCATGCCCTCAGCCCCCAGCTCTCCTAGAGACAGAGCCTTTGCAGGGGGCTGGGGGGTGTTATAATTTCTCTCCCCGGAAACCTCTGACCACCAACTTCCCCATTTCAGGAAAAAGCCCAGTGGGGGCGGGGTGGGGAGGAGGCCAGCGCTTCCCCTTTGCCTGTGTGAACTTGGGCAAGTCACTTCCTGTTAGAGTTCCTGTCTGGGCCTGAGTTTCCTCACTGGGGGAGAGGGGATTGAACCTCCCACAGGGGCTGGTGGGAAGGTCCTGAGGGTTTAGCTTTCCTGGGTCCCAGTGGTGCCTTTGAGACAGATGCAGGCAGCTGCTGAGCTCTCGGTGTGTGCTGGGTGCTGTGCCATGCACTTCGTTGTTTTTTTTTTTCTTTTTTTTCCTGAGACAGAGTTTTGCCCTGTCGCCCAGGCGGGAGTGCAGTGCCGTGATCTCGGCTCACTGCAATCTCCGCCTCCTGGGTTCCAGCAATTCTGCATATCAGCCTCCTGAGGAGCTGGGACTACAGCTGCACACCACCACGCCTGGCTACTCTTTGTATGTTTTTGTAGAGATGGCGTTTCACCATGTTGTCCAGGCTGCTTTCAAATACCTGAGCTCAAGCAATCCATTCACCTCGGCTTCCCACAGTGCTGGGATTACAGGCAGGAGCCACACACCTGGCTGTAACAAGCACTTTAGCTGCCCAGACTCATGTACCCCTCCCCACTGCCCTGGAGGAGGGGACTGTTGCTCTCCCAGTTCAGAGGCTAGAAAGAAGAGTTCTTGAGTAGGAACGTCACATGCCTGAGTCACATGAAATAGGTGCAGGGATTTGAACCCAGATCTGGGCCTATCAGCACAGTTTACCGACAACTCCCCTGAGGCTGAGTCAGATGCCGCCTTTTCCAGGAAGTCCTGCCAGACTCCCCAGGCTGGGGCAGGCGTTCCTTCAGGCACCCCAGACCCTGGGCTCCTTGGCCCTATCCCTGGCTTGGTACCTTCTGGGGACAGCTCTGTCTCCCACACTGGACTGTGAGCCCCAGGAGGGTGGTGCTGGGGCTGTGGGTCACTGCTGTGTCTTCTCCCCAGCCTGTCTGCGGAAGGGCTGCTGGTGCCCTGGGGAGCCAGGTGGTGGGTGGACAGTGGGAAGTCCCTTTGGAGTAGGAGCTCCCAGGTCTGGGATAGGTCCCCAACCTGCTGCAGGTCTCACACTTCCCCTCCCAAGCTTCAGCTTCCTCCTGAGAGGCTAGTGGTGGCGGGGACGTGTCCAAGCCCCTTGGTAGAGTTACAGAAACTGAGGCCAGGCAGGGGCTGGTCCCTAGTGTAGCTCTCCGCTCTTGGCCGCCCTCTGGCGCCTCTGTCTTCCCTCCTGCCCTCGCTTTGCTAACACGCATCCCTCCCTGGTGTGAGCCTCAACCTCTTCCATCCCTCAGCCTGTCTCTCCATGTTTATCTTTTCCTTCTTATTAGTATTGGGTTGTGTCTTTTCATTTATTTTTCATTTAAGAGTTTTTTGGCCAGGCGTGGTGGCCCATGCCTGTAATCCTAGCACTTGGGAGGCTGAGGCGGGTGCTTTGCCTGAGCTCAGGAGTTTGAGAGCAACCTGGGCAACTTGGTGAAACCTCATCTCCACTGAAACACAAAAAATTAGCTGGGTGTGGTGGCGTGCGCCTGTAGTCCCAGCTACTCGGGGGGCCAAGGCGGGAGAACTGCTAGAACCTGGGAGGCAGAGGCTGCAGTGAGCCGAGATCACACCACTGCACTCCAGCCTGGGCGACAGAGTAAGACTCCGTCTCTTAAAAAAAAATTTTTTTTTGTAGGCAAAGTGTGGTGGCTCACACCTGTAATCCCAGCACTTTGGGAGGCTAAGACAGACAGATCACTTGAGCCCAGGAGTTTGAGACTAGCCTAGGCAACTTAGTGAGATCCCATCTCTATGAAAAAATGTGAAAAAATTAGTCAAGCAACGGGCACAGTGGTTCATGCCTGTAATCTCAGCACTTTGGGAAGCTGAGGCAGGCGTATCAACCGAGGTCAGGAGTTCGAGACCAGCCTGGCCAACATGATGAAACCCCATCTCTACTAGAAATACAAAAAATTAGCTGGGCATGGTGGTATATGCCTATAATCCCATCTACTCAGGAGGCTGAGGCAGGAGAATGGCTTGGACCCAGGAGGCAGAGGTTGTAGTGAGCCGAGATCATGCCACTGCGCTACAGCCTGGGCGACAGAGGGAGACTCTGTCTCAAAAAAAAAAAAAAAAAAAAAAAAAAAAAAAAATTACTCGGGTGTGTAATTACTCCCAGCTGCTTGGGAGGCTGAAGAGGGAGGATTGCTTGAGCTCAGGAGGTGGAGGCCGCAGTGAGCTGTTATCGCATCACTGCACTCCATCCTGGGTGACAGAGCAAGACTCTGACTCAAAAACAAAAATTATTATGATTATTAGAGACGGGGTCCTGCTCTGTTGCCCGGGCTGCTCTGAAATGCTTGGGTGCAAGTGATCCTCCTGCCTCAGCCTCCAAAGTGCTGGGATTACACCTGCGAGCCACCGCACCCAGCCCACCTTTATCTCTTTCCATGTCTTTCTGCCTCTTCCTCCAGGTCCCCTGTCTGCCTATCTGTTCATCTGTCTGTCTGTGCGTCTTTTAGTCTCTGTCTCCCCTCTTTCACTCAGCACTCCCTTTCCCACCTCTCTCTGCGTCTGTCTCTTCTGCTCCAGTTTCTCCTTCCCCGTGTCTGTCTTACATCTCGTTTGTGTGTTTGCCTCTCTCTCCTGATTTGATTTTCCCTCCTGATCTGCCTCCCACTCTCTTTCTGTCCACCTGGCCCCTGCCTCTCTCTGCGTCTCGCTGTCTTCCTTTCACACTCTGTCTTCGTCCCTGGGAACCTCCCAGGGAGACCCAGATGAGAAGGTGACCAGCTCCTCTCCCTTTTCCTCCCGCCTGCAGTGAGACGGTCATCTGTTCCAGCCGGGCCACTGTGATGGTTTATGATGACGGCAACAAGCGATGGGTCCCTGCTGGCATGGGTCCCCAGGCCTTCAGCCGCGTCCAGATCTACCACAACCCCACAGCCAATTCCTTCCGCGTCGTGGGTCGGAAGATGCAGCCCGACCAGCAGGTGCAGCCTCCCGCCAGCCCCCTCTCTGCAGGCTGAACCCCTGCCTGCTCCACTCCTCCGCCTGCCACCCCTCACCCCCTTTTCCCCTCCCGCCAGGTGGTCATCAACTGTGCCATCGTCCGGGGAGTCAAGTATAATCAAGCCACCCCTAATTTCCATCAGTGGCGCGATGCCCGCCAGGTCTGGGGCCTCAACTTCAGCAGCAAGGAGGACGCCGCCCAGTTTGCTGCGGGCATGGCCAGTGCCCTAGAGGCGTTGGAAGGTCAGAAATGGCACTGGGCAGTGGGCAGGCAGAGGGGACCACTGAACACAGCTGTGTGTCCTGGGATGCCGCTTTAACACTCTGGGCCTTGGTTTACTCATCGGTGAAGGAGCGAATTCACTGCTGTCACGGAAAATGATCATGAGGATTTTGTGCGTTCCAGTGTGCCTGTGCGCACCTATGTATAAAACGCACGATTGGCCAGGCGCGGTAGTTCATGCCTGTAATCTTGGCACTTTGGGAGGTCGAGGCAGGCAGATTACCTGAGGTTAGGCGTTCAAGACCAGCCTGGCCAACATGGTGAAATTGCTTCTCTATTAAAAATACAAAAATTAGCCGGGCGTGGTGGTGTGCACCTGTAATCCCAGCTACTTGGGAGGCCGAGGCACGAGAATCACTTGAATCTGGGGGGTGGAGGTTGCACTGAGCCGAGATTACGCCCCTGCACTTCAGCCTGGATGACAAGAGCAAGACTCCATCTCAAAAAGAAAACAAACGCAAAAAAACGCACTATTTCTCAGGGAGAAATCCTCACTGTGAGCACAGGGAGCAGTACTCCGTGAACCTTACGTAGGCACGCTCCTGGGAAACCACCTCCCAGATCAAGGCAGGTCCCTCCCCCAGAAGGCTTCTGTGCCCTTTTCCCAGGTACTTCTGTTTTAGAAACAGGATCTTGCTCTGCTGCCCCGGCTGCAGTGCAGTGGCACAATCATGGCTCACTGCAGCCTCCCCCTCCTGGGCTCATCCTGCCTCAGCCTCCTAAGTAGCTGGGAATACAGGCATGCACCACCACACCTGGCTTTTTTTTTTCTTTTTTTCTTTGGAGACAGTCTCGCTCTGTCACCCAGGCTGGAGTAGAGTGGTGCAATCTCCGCTTACTGCAACCTCCACCTCCGGGGTTCAAGTGATTCTCGTGCCTCAGCCTCCTGAGTAGCTGGGAATACAGGCATGTGCTACTGTGCCCAGCTATTTTTTCTTTGTATTTTAGTAGAGATGGGGTTCCACCATATTTGCCAGGCTGGTTTCAAACTCTTGGCCTCAGTGATCCACCTGCCTCTGCCTCCCAAAGTGCTGGGATTACAGGTGTGAGCCATTGCGCCTGGCCACCTGGATCATTACAAACAATTTTTTTGTAGAGATGGTCTACACTACAGGCTGGTCTCAGACTCCTGGGACCAAGTGATCCTCCCACCTCGGCCTCCCAAATTGCACCCAACCCAGTTGCTTTTCTTTCTGTCTTTTTTTTTAATAAGGAGGCGTGCTCTGTCTGCCAGGCTGGAGTGCAGCCGTATGATCTTGTTTCACTGCAACCTCCACCTTCTGGCTTTAAGTGGTTCTGCCTCAGCCTCCCAGGTAGCTGGAACTATAGGTGCACACCACCACACCTCGCTGCTTTTTGTAGTTTTAGTAGAGACAGGGTTTTACTGTGTTGGCCAGGCTGGTCTTGAACTCCTGACCTCAGGTGATCCATCCACCTCGGCCTCCCAAAGTGCTGAGATTACAGGCATGAACCACTGCACCCAGCCCGGTTGCTTTTTTTTTTTTTTTGAGACAGAGTTTTGCTCTTGTTGGACTGGAGGGCAATGGCGAGAACTCAGCTCACCTCAACCTCCACCTTCTGGGTTCAAGCGATTCTCCTGCCTCAGCCTCCCTAGTAGCCAGATTACAGGCACCCGCCACCGTGCCCAGCTAATTTTTTTGTATTTTTAGTAGAGACAGGGTTTCTCTATGTTGGCCAGGCTGGTCCCAAACTCCTGACCTCAGGTGATCCGCCCACCTCAGCCTCCCAAAGTGCTGGGATTACAGGTGTAAGACACTGCACCCGGCTTCCCAGTTGCTATTTCTTATGCCTTAACGTGCACATGAATTACCTGGGGACCTGGTCGAAGTGCAGGCTCCGGTGCCGGTGGCTGGGCGGACTGAGCCTCCTCATTCTCACAGCTGCCCTGGTGATCCCAAGGCTGCTGGTCTGAGGACGTGACGCTGAGCAGCGAGGTTTTAGGTGATTGTTGTCCATCTGGCCTGGAATCGCTGCTGTGGAACTGAAGTCACCAAATGCAGGGTGTGTGTGTGTATGTGTGTGTGTGTGTGTGTGTGTGTGTGTATGTGTGTGTATGTGTGTGTGTATGTGTATGTGTGTATGTGTGCAGTGGTGTTGAGGCAACTTCCGTGCTACTGCGGACGGGGCTTGTTCCTCTGGGGCACACAGAAAAATGCAGTGGGCTTCAGTTTAGTCATCGTAAAATGGGGCTGATTCAATTCAGGTGCCGGGGCCGCGGCCTGGAGGCAGGTGAGGAAGCAGCACTTCACCTTTCCAGGTACTTATCGAGGCCCACGTGCCTGGAACAGAGATTAAGAGCTGGCCAGGTGCCGTGACTCACGCCTGTCATCCCAGCACTTGGAGGCCGAGGCAGGTGGATTGCTTGAGCTCAGGGGTTTGAGACCAGCCTGGGCAACATGGCGAAATCCCGTCTCTACAAAAACAAAGATTAGCTGGGCATGGTGGCATGCGCCTGCAGTCCCAGCCACTCAGGAGGCTGAGGTGGGAGGATCCCCTGAGCCTGGGGAGACTGAGGCTGTGGCGAGCCCTGATTTCACCCCGGCACTCCAGCTTGGGTGACAGAGGGACACTATCTCCAAACAGTGGTTAAGAGCCTGGCCGCTGGCATCAGCTTGAATTCAGGTCTTGTTCCTGCAGATTTTAACCTGCAGAACCTTAGGGCGAGTGACTGTCCCCTGGCCTTAGCTTCTCCTGTCACTGGGACACCACAGCAGCACCTGCCCTAGGGCCCCTCAGGCCAGGGAAGCTGGTGCTGCCTTACCTCCCAAGATGCCTGGAGCCTCAGGGTCCCAAGAAGGAGGAAGTGAGCACCTCTGGGCAGGATTCCTGGGGGGCCTGGAGAGCCAGGGAAGTGCCTAGGGCTGAGCAGAGTTCCAGCACTACTGACCCGTGGCCCTTTCTCTCTCACCTTCCAGGAGGTGGGCCCCCTCCACCCCCAGCACCTCCTGCCTGGTCGGTCCCCAACGGCCCCTCCCCGGAGGAGGTGGAGCAGCAGAAAAGGTAGGGCTGGGCCCTGGGTGGGAACCTTAGCCGCTGCCAGAGTTCCATGTTTTGGAACCCTTGACTCCTAGAGTTCAGAACCCAACGGGCAGTTTCCTGAATGTTCCAGAAACTTGTGACACTCAGAGTCGCAGAACCTCCTGGTCCCTGCAGATCCCTGGAATGCAGAATATGGTGGTTGAAAGAATCTTGTGGCCAGGCGAGGTGGCTCACGCCTGTAATCCCAGCACTCTGGGAGGCCAAGGTGGGCGGATCACCTGAGGTCGGGAGTTTGGCTTTCAACATGGGGAAACACTGTCTCTACTGAAAATACAAAAATTAGCTGGGCATGGTGGCGTGAGCCTATAATCCCAGCTGTTCAGGAGGCTGAGTCGGGAAAATCGATTGAACCCGGGAGGTGGAGGTTGCAGTGAGCCAAGATCAAGCCACTGCACGCCAGCCTGGGTGACAGTGAGACTCTGCCTTAGAAACAAAAAAAGAATCTTGGGCATTTTGTAATTCAGGTGTTTCTGACAGTTTGCTGACCGGTTCCCGCATCCTGATCTCCCCCTGTCACTGCCCTGCCCTGCATTTTCCCCACTCCCGCCCAGCCCCCTTCTTGGTTCCCTAGGAGAGGGAGGCTTGGGTGAGGATTAAGAGCTAGCTTCCCTGGAGACCTCTAAGAGAGAGGGCAGAGGTCGCTGGACGCTTCGCTGGCCATCCTTAGGGTCCTGATTGATGGCAGCTTCTCCGCCTCCCCAACAGGCAGCAGCCCGGCCCGACAGAACATCTAGAGCGCCGTGTCTCTAATGCAGGTGATGTTCGGATGGCCTCGGGAGTTGGGAGGGGGCCTTGGAGGAAGGGGGCCAGCCAGCTGGACAGTAAAGGAGGAGGCTTTTTTCAGCTGCCCTTTTTTCTGTGTTTGTTTCAGGAGGCCCACCTGCTCCCCCTGCTGGGGGTCCACCCCCACCACCAGGACCTCCCCCTCCTCCAGGTCCTCCCCCACCCCCAGGTTTGCCCCCCTCGGGGGTCCCAGCTGCAGCACACGGATCTGGGGGAGGACCACCCCCTGCACCCCCTCTCCCGGCAGCACAGGGCCCCAGTGGTGGGGGGACTGGGGCCCCAGGCCTGGCCGCAGCTATTGCTGGAGCCAAACTCAGGAAAGTCAGCAAGGTGAGGGGTCGGGAGAGGTGGCCAGGGGGGCGACAGGGCTTTGATGGGGGATGAGGCCAGTGCTGCTGGCAGTGTCACAGGAGGGCTGGAAGACCCAAAGGTCTGCCCCTAAAGCTCCTGCTCCTTTTAAATTTCTCCAGCAGGAGGAATCCTCAGCAGGTCCCGTAGCCCCCAAAGCTGAGAGCGGTCGAAGTGGAGGTGGGGGGCTCATGGAAGAGATGAACGCCATGCTGGCCCGGAGGTGAGCCTGAGCCTGGACCCCTGAGTCACCTGGAGATTCCAGTTCAGTAGGGCCCAGTTCTGTTTAGTTTGTTTCTTTTAGTGAATGTTCCCCCTTTGATAACCAGGTTTGGGAAATAATGGTAGGGTGTGTCATCTCCTGAAATGGCTGAGGCTTGCAACCACTAGGTAGCCTGTAGAATGTTCTAAAACCCAGAATTCTAGGAGATGCTGCCTCAGAATTCTGGAAACTCAGGTTCCTACAATCTCAGTGTTCTAACACAGCACTGCTCCACTCTTGGAATCTTACTGCTCCCTAATAAAAGTATTGTAGAACCTCTACCCTGATTCTAGAACTGCAATTTCTTGAATTTTTCTTTTTCTGAGATGGAGTCTCGCTCTGTCGCCCAGGCTGGAGTGCAGTGGTATGATTTTGGCCCACTGCAACCTCTGCCTCCCAGGTTCAAGTGATTCTCTTGCCTCAGCCTCCTGAGTATTATAGGCGCCTGCCACCACACCTGGCTAATTTTTGTATTTTTAGTAGAGATGGATTTTACCATATTGGCCAGACTGGTCTCAAACTCCTGACTTCAAGTGACCCACCCACCTCTGCCTCCTGAAGTGTTGGGATTACAGGCATGAGCACCGTGCCCAGTGCAGTCTGTTAAATTTTTCTTTTTTTTTTTCTTTTTTTGAGATGGAGTCGTGCTCTGTCACCCAGGCTGAAGTGCAGTGCCATAATCTCAGCTCACTGCAATCTCAGCCTCTGGGGTTCAAATGATTTTCCTGCCTCAGCCTCCCAAGTAGCTGGGATTGCAGGCGCTTGCCACTACGCACGGCTAATTTTTGTATTTTTAATACAGATGGGGTTTCACCATGTTGGCCAGACTGGTCTCAAACTCCTGACCTGAAGTGATCCGCCAGCGTTGGCCTCCCAAAATGTTGGGATTACAGGTGTAAGCCACCACACCCAGCCAATCTCTTGAATTTCTAAATAAAGAGTTTCCTTAGGGTTTCTGAGTTTCAGAATTCTATGCCGTAGGATCCACATTTCTGGAACTTCCCTAGGAAGGGGACTGGTTGAGTGACGGAAGCATGTATTTTTGCTTTTTTCTACTGCAGAAGGAAAGCCACACAGGTTGGGGAGAAAACCCCCAAGGATGAATCTGCCAATGTAAGTCAGGGGTTTTTCTTGCCCTACACCCTTTAGGCAGTACCAAGAGGGTAGGGATACTGGACTGTATGGGGTTTGAACCTGGAAGAGGAAATGGGCAGAGGTGTGGCAGGGGCTGGCTCATGGCAGTTTTATTTCCCACCAGCAGGAGGAGCCAGAGGCCAGAGTCCCGGCCCAGAGTGGTGAGTGAACGCCCAGTTCAGCCATAGAAACTACAAATCCCAGAATATCCTCGTCTCACATATTTAGCACCCTCACTGGGGAGTCTGAGCAGATGGTGCTGGGGATTGTAGTCTCCTGAGATGGGTCTTTGAACAAGGGCTAATGAGGCTGGGGGAGAAAGACTTATTGAGGGGCAGTCTTTTGTCCCTGATTTTTCTGATTTGTTGCCTCTCCCCAGAATCTGTGCGGAGACCCTGGGAGAAGAACAGCACAACCTTGCCAAGGTAGGCCCATCAGTACTGTGGTCCTTGGGGAGATCATGTTGGGGAGTTCGACACCAGCCTGGGCAACATGGCGAGACCCCCAGCTCTACAAAAATTAGCCAGGCATGGTGGCACTTGCCTTTGGTCCCATCTACTTGGGAGGCTGAGGTGGGAGAATCACCTGAGTTTCAGGAAGTCGAGGCCACAGTGAGCCATCATCATGCCCTCATTCCAGCCTGGGAGACAGAATGCTACTCTGTCTCGAAACAGAACAAAACAAAACAAACTGGGGCCCCAAAAATACTTGGACCTGCCCAATTTATAGGGCAGAAGTCCATGTGATTCCTGGAATAGGAGGCGGGGAAACAGGTCCTCTCTTTAATCTCATTGCTGTCCCAAACGACACCAACTCCCCCAGGATGAAGTCGTCTTCTTCGGTGACCACTTCTGAGACCCACCCCTGCACGCCCAGCTCCGGTGATGACTCGGACCTAGAGAGGGTGAAACAGGTAGCTTGGGGAAGAGGTTGGGGGCCACAGCAAGAGAGATCTAGGTCTGGCCCCTGCCACTGGCATGCTGTATGATCCTAGATAACATCTCAGAAACCTCACGTTTCCAATCTGACAAATAGACAGACTGGTTTGGATCACGGATGACCGTGACCTCACGCCCCCTTTTCTGGCGCCTGTGACGGACATTATTCTATCATCACGCTCATTCCCGATGAGTGCCTTGAATCCTTTCCACACATTGACCCAGCTGTCCCTCACCAATTAGAGTTGGCAGGAGGCTGGAACGCAGTTGCCAAACTTGGTACTGGATGTTCTCCAGTACTTTTCCAGCTCCAAGGATCCAGAATTCTCCCCGAGAATCCTCCAGTCACTCTGCGACCTTGGCAGCCATGTCATGGTGTTGCGGTAGGGATGGGTCTCAAACCTACTCCCTCTGGCTTTTCCATCAACAAGAAAGAGGGGACTCTACAAAGGTGCAGTGGCTCATGTCTGTAAATCCAGCACATTGTGAGTCTGAGGTAGGAGCATTGCTTGAGTTCAGGAGTTCAAGACCAGCCTGGGGCAACATAGGGAGACCCCCATCTCTAAAAATGATTTAAAAAAATAACCTAAGAAGGCTGACCATAGTGGCGCACACCTGTAATCCCAGCACTTTGGGAGGCCAAGGTCGGTGGATCACCTGAGGTCGGGTTTGAGACCAGCCTGGCCAACATGGCAAAACCCTGCCTCTACTAAAAATACAAAGATTAGCTGGGCCTGGTCATGTGCACCTGTAATCCCAGCTACTTGGGAGGCTGAGGCAGGAGAATCTCTTGAACCCAGGAGGCTGAGGTTTCAATGAGCCAAGATCACACCACTGCACTCCAGCCTGGGTAACAGAGTGAGACTCAGTCTCAAAAAAAAAAAAAAAAAGTTACCTGAGTGTGGTGGCACGTGTCTGTGGTCCCAGCTACTTGGGAGGCTAAAGCGGGAGGATTACCTGAGCCTGGGAGGTTGAGGCTTCATTGTGCTGTGAACATGCCATTGCACTCTAGCCAGGGCAACAGAGCAAGACCTCGTCTCAAAAAATAAAGGAGATTCGTTCCTGCAAGTCCCCGTACCCCCTCCTGATTGGTTGTACCTCATTAATTTTAGGAGCTTCTGGAAGAGGTGAAGAAGGAATTGCAGAAAGTGAAAGAGGAAATCATTGAAGGTGAGGTGGTTTGGTGGTTCTTAAACATTTACTTACTTCAGAGGCATCATGTCTCTAGACAAGAGCCCTGTTTTGGAAGGGAAGAGGCAGAGACTCTGCCCCTGACCTCTGCTCTGTTTCCTTCCAGCCTTTGTCCAGGAGCTGAGGAAGCGGGGTTCTCCCTGACCACAGGGACCCAGAAGACCCGCGTCTCCTTTCCGCACGCCCCGCCTGTCACCCTGCTTTCCCTGCCTCTACTTGACTTGGAATTGGCTGAAGACTACACAGGAATGCATTGTTCCCACTCCCCATCCTACTTGGAAACCTCCAAGGGGGCGTGGCTTCCCTGGCGCCCTGCCCACACCCACACTGGCTGCTGATTGGCTGGGGAGGCCCCCGCCCTTTTCTCCCTTTGGTCCTTCCCCTCTGCCATCCCCTTGGGGCCGGTCCCTCTGCTGGGGATGCACCAATGAACCCCACAGGAAGGGGGAAGGAAGGAGGGAATTTCACATTCCCTTGTTCTAGATTCACTTTAACGCTTAATGCCTTCAAAGTTTTGTTTTTTTAAGAAAAAAAATATATATATATTTGGGTTTTGGGGGAAAAGGGAAATTTTTTTTTCCTCTTTGGTTTTGATAAAATGGGGTGTGGGAGTTTTTAAATGCTATAGCCCCGGCCTTGCCCCATTTGGGGCAGCTATTTAAGGGGAGGGGATGTCTCACCAGGCTGGGGGTGCCTCACCCCACCCCAGGGACTCCTCTTCCCTCTGGCTCCTCCCCCTTTTCTATGAGGAATTAAGATGCTGTAACTTTTTGGAACCTCAGTTTTTTGATTTTTTATTTGGGTAGGTTTTGGGGTCCAGGCCATTTTTTTTACCCCTCGGAGAAAATAAGATGAGGGACAAAGGAAAAGGGGAGGAAACTTCTCCCCTCCCACCTTCACCTTTAGCTTCTTGAAAATGGGCCCCTGCAGAATAAATCTGCCAGTTTTTATAAATGCTAAGGTCTCGAGTGATTTGAAGGGCTGTTCTGATGGGGATGGAGGTGTGCTCGCCCCCCGGTGCCCCTCTAGGAAGATTTGGTCCTCTGCTGAGAAGCCCTGCCTCTGCCAAGGAACCCACCTTCCCTCATCTGCCTTCCCACCCTGCACATTGCGCCTGCTCCCGCATCCTCAGGCCCGCAGCCAGGATGATCTCTGCCCCCTCCAACCTCCCTCCCCATGCCCCTTATGAGGCCACTTCCTGCCCATCCCACCCTGCCGTTCACCATGGGGGGGACAGAAGCAGCCTCACTTTGTGTGGCCTTGGGGAAGTCCATTTGCTTACCCCAGGCCTCAGTTTCCCAATTTGGGAATGGGCTCACAGGATAAGTTTCTGCCTCCACTTTAATACTCTCCCAGCTGCTTTCCTTCCTTCCTTATTTGTTTGAGACAGTCTGTCTCATGCAGGCTGGAGTGCAGTGGCATGATCTCGGCTTACTGCAACCTCCGCCTCCCGGGTTCAAGCGATTCTCCCTCCTCAGCCTCCCAAGTAGCTGGGACTACAGGCACCTGCCACTACGCACAGCTAATTTTTGTATTTTTGTTAGAGATGGGGTTTCACCATATTGGCTATGTTGGTCTCCAGCTCCTGACCTTGTGATCCGCCTGCCTTGGCCTTTCAAAGTGCTGTGATTACAGGCATGAGCCACCGCGCCAGGCATTTTTTTTTATGAGTTGGGGTCTTGGTCTGTCACCCAGGCTGGAGTGCAGGGGCAGGATCACAGCTCACGGTAGCCTTGAACTCCTGAGCTCAAGGGATCATCCTCCCTCAGCCTCCCAAGTAGCTAGGACTACAGGCGCTTGCCAGGACGCCCAGCTAGTATTTTTCTTTTTCGTAGAGATGCGGTCTTGCTATGTTGCCCAGGCTGGTCTCCAGCTCCTGGCCTCGAGCAGTCCTCTTGCTTTGGCCTCCCAATGTGCTGGGATTACAGGTGTGAGCCACTGTGTCCGGCCTTATTTCCTAATTTCGATGACACTAATTTCCTAGTTTCAGTGACATTTTGCAGATGCACATCATGGCTCTCAGACACATTCTTAAGATCTTTACCCCAGAGTTCCTTTAATTATAAAACACTCACAGTGTTTAAAAAGTAGCGCTCAGAGTCACAGAGCTCATCCATGCCTCCTTTAGTTTTCGGGTGGGTAGGTCATATGCCCTGGCGGAATACCTCGTTTGGATGGAGGGACCTCAGGACTAAGGGACTGGTAGTCCCCTGGAGGAGGCCTTAGTGTGAAGGAGGGCAGAGGAGTACCTGGGACAGTCCAAAGGCAGGAAGTAATGGCGATCCCTGAGAACTCTGAGGGGCCGACTGTAGGGAAGATGGGTGACCTAACGATGACTTAGGTAGTAAAGAGACAGGCCAGTCCCTAGCAGAGGCAACTGAAGAGGACAACGAGGGAGGGCTGGGTAAAAGGACAGTAGTAGCGGGTCGGGAACTGGGAAATGGTGACCAAATGACTGAGGCTGAAAGACAGAATGAATTAGCCCTGCTCAGGACCGGTGTTTCCTCCCAAGATTTGGTGGTCCTGCTCAAACAGACCACAGAATGCCAGGCTGGGAGACATTGCCCTGGAAGGCCATGCCAGTGGGTTATGCCGAAGGCAGGAAGGAAGAAGGGCGTGCTGTTGGAATGATCCACTGAGGGAGGGGAGGGTGCCAGTCGCAGGTACTAACGGTGGATTAAGGTCAGGAGCCACAGGGTGGTGACTCATAGGAGTGAACACAGTCCAGGATCCACCCCCACCTCCTTTCCCCCTAAGACTGAGGTAGATGGAAGTGGGTGAGGCGGGAAGTCCTTAGGAACTTCGTGCATCTTTACAATGGTCTGTGCCAATCAGGAGGTAGTGGGTGTTCGGTGCAAAGACTGAGCATCCTAGGGGGAGGGTCCAGTTAGGTGAGTGAAAGTGGAGGGGACAGAATGAGAGGTCGGCTAAATCCAGGTGCAGAATCCAATCTCGTTTTGCCAAAAGAGGGGAACTTCCTGCTGCCCTACGTAGCGGTAGGGAGGTGGGGTCTGATAAAAGACTCTGTCTTTCCAAAATGCTCAACCAATGTGCTGGCTGGGGCGGGGTAAGGGCGGGGTCCTTGTTGGAAAGTTCCACCTGTAGGAGGGGGGAGTCCCAGTGGAAGGTACCACTGGGGCAGGCTAGTAGGGAGGTTGGATCAGCTCCAGTCCAGGATCTCTCCAGTGCCCTCAAAGGACTGGGTGGTGTTAGCTGCGCGGGTCGGGGTTGTGACAGTGCGGAGAAGAGGCCAAGTTGGAGACGTTGCAGTCCAGGCAGCGGTCACCGCCTAGACCAGGGCCCCGAGGCCTCCTACTCCTCCGACTCTGGCTCAGCCGGGGACGCAGGCGGCAGGTCCTGGAGGCAGAGCACGGCTCGCACCTCTTGTAGCTGAGCGCGCAGCTCCTCCAGGGCGAGCTGCATCGGCGCCGCATGCACCTGCGCCTGCAGCTCCTCGAGCGCCAGCCCTAAGTGGCCCACCTCGCCTCGCAGCTCCTCTCTGGCAACGCGTCGCTCCTTTTCCTTGCGGAGATGCTGCAACTGGTGGCGCCAGTACTCTAGCATCAGGCAGCTGCAGGCGGTCATGAAGATGATGCCTTCGCCCAGCAGCTCCGCGCCCAGCTCGGCGGCTGCCCCCTCGTTCAGCGGCTTGACCGCAGCGGCACTGAAGCCCATGATGCGCATTTTGGTCCGCATCTCCACCCAGTGGTACACTGCGGGGGAAAAAGAGGAGTCAGGGATCTTTCGCAGGGCAACCTCCTGCAAGCCCCGCCCCTCTGTGCCTCGATGTCCCCGTTGTAGCAATGGGAATGTGGTCACCACAATCGCTCGGGTGCTGGAGGGGGCGCCGTAAGGAAGACAAGCGCGGGCCTCACACCCGGAATCCTGTAGGGAAAAATTCCTTAACTAACGACTTAATTCACGTGAAGTTGGAATGTCAGCTTTTGCGTTGTTATAAACACAGCATCACAGAAGATGCTGATGCTTTTTTTCCCTTTGAAACAGGGTGTTGCTCTATCGTCCAAGCTGTAGTGCAGTGATTCGATCTCTGCTCACTACAGCCTCTGCCTCCCAGATTCAAGCCATTCTGGTACCTTAGCCTCCAAGTTGCTTGGATCAATGGTGTGTGCCACCATGTCGGCTCCTTTTTTTTTTTTTTTTTTTTTACCCCCTGCATTTTTAGTAGAGACCAGGTTTCACTATGTTGGTCAGGCTGGTCCTGGCCTCAAGTGATCTACCCACCTCAGCCTCCCAAAGTTCTGGGATTTAAGGCATAAGCCACCGCACCTGGACAACTTTTTACTGTTCATTGGTAACCTTTCTAATTGCTTTGTGCAATACTTTGTGCTGCCTGAAAGTGAAAATATAGACCATGTATAATATTAAGGTTCTGGGCCGGTCGCGGTGTCTCAAGCCTGTAATCCCAGCACTTTGGGAGGCCGAGGCGGGTGGATCATGAGGTCAAGAGATCGAGACCATCCTGGTCAACATGGTGAAACCCTGTCTCTACTAAAAATACAAAAAATTAGCCAGGCATGGTGGCACGTGCCTGTAATCCCAGCTATTCAGGAGGCTGAGGCAGGAGAATTGCCTGAACCCAGGAGGCGGAGGTTGCCGTGAGCAGAGATCGCACCATTGCACTCCAGCCTGGGTAACAAGAGCGAAACTCCTTCTCAAAAAAAATATATGTATATTAAGGTTATGGAAATATTCATTGTGTGGATCCAAAATGAAGATGTACTTTTATTTCACTAAACCAGTGGCGTGTGAAGCATTATCATTAAATGCTGGCTGGACACACTTCTTCATATTGTGACACATATTGGTTTTATTTCAGCTTTGACCTGACTGTATGAAGGTTTTAGTTTTTCCTAGAATGATGATCCTCAAACTATGTGACCCACAAAAATTCACAATGGGACCAAGATCATCCAGAAGTTTGCTCCTATTCTGTTTATTAAGTAGTCATGGACACACTGGCTGTTCCCTGGGCTGCTGCAGTACTGTCCTCCTTCTACATCTTCACACTACCTTCCTTCATATGGCTCATCCTCTTTTGAGAAACTTGCATCCTCTTTGTTGAATTTCATTCTAGTTTTCCTGAAGTATATCCCTAAGTACCTTTTGCAGAAAGGGTGCTTGGTAGCTCAGTGTTTTGAATATCTGAAATGTCTTTTTCCACCTTCACCTTAGATTAGATGATAAATTCTAGCCCCAGAATGACTAGTTTGAAATCCTATTCCCCAGCACTTTGGTGGCCTGATTCCATGATGTGTAAAGGCAGAGGGACTTGTTTTCATCCCTGTGGCACTGACATTGTACCAAGATGGGTGTTTTTCTCATTGCCCTTATTTTAAGCTCTTCTATTTTCTATCCAAATCACATTTCTCTCTTTAGCCCTTGGAATTTTCTCGTCTGTTCAGTTAAGGATTAACCTCACCCGAACAGAGGTCTCACCTTTGCCTTACTCCTAGGAGGTAATCTTTGAGTTCTTGGAATGTCCAGCCTGAGTAGACTGTCTTTGTTTACCTGGGGCCTTGGGCCACATCAAATGGTTTGTGCTAACATTGGTGATTTATGTTGGTGGCTTTGGGCCATGTGGTATCAGCTTAACCTCTGGAGGGGCTGGAATTTAAGGGGAACCACACGAGTGGTCAGCCTTGTCTACATGCAGATTCCTATTAAAAACCCTAGACGGCCAGGCACGGTGGCTCAAGCCTGTAATCCCAGCACTTTGGGAGGCCGAGGCGGGTGGATCACGAGGTCAGGAGATCGAGACCATCTTGGTCAACATGGTGAAACCCCGTCTCTACTAAAAATACAAAAAATTAGCTGGGCATGGTGGCGCATGCCTATAATCCCAGCTACTCGGGAGGCTGAGGCAGGAGAATTGCCTGGACCCAGGAGGCGGAGGTTGCGGTGAGCCGAGATTGTGCCATTGCACTCCAGCCTGGGTAACAAGAGCGAAACTCCATCTCAAAAAAAAAAAAAAAACCCTAGACACCAAGGCTCAGGTAGGCTTCCCTGCTGGGTGACACCATGTCACTCATCATTGCTGGGAGAAGCTATTGGTGCCAACAGCTCTACCAGGCATTAAACTGGCACTTGGAACTCTCCTGGTCTCTGTCCCACGGACCTCTTCCCTGGGCCGATTTTAATCTGATTCTTTTCACTGTAATGAGCCACAACCATGAGAATAACCGATCCTAGTGAGTTCTGTGAGACTTTCTAGCAAATGCTGAAACTGACGGTGGTCTTGGAGACTCCTGAGCTTGCAGTCACCGTCAGAAGTAAGGGTGGTCTTGGAGACTCCCTGACTGTGTGTGTCTTGTCCATTGCCTCCTCTCCGTTTTCTCCTCCTACCTTTCTGAGCACGTCCGTCTAGAACACCACCCTGCACTGACCCCTTCACTTTCCTTTCCTGTTTTTCTCATTGCTCCTTTTTGTTACACCAGTGGGAGCTTTGTTGATTTTTCTTTTCAGAACTTTTTCCCCCCAATTTTCATAGTCTTTATTTAAAATTTGAGATGGAGCCTCGCTCTGTCACCCAGGCTGGAGTGCCAATGGCGCAATCTCAACTCACTGCAACCTCTGCCTCCTGGGTTCAAGTGATTCTCCTGCTTTGGCCTCCTGATTAGCTGGGACTACAGGCATGTGCCACCATGCCCAGCTAATTTTTTGTATTTTTAGTAGAGATGGGGTCTCCCCATGTTGATCAGGCTGGTTTCAAACTCCCAACCTCAGGTGATCCACCCGCCTTGGCCTCCCAAATTGCTGGGATTACAGGCATGAGCCACCACGCCCAGCCTCCCCTGTCCACTTTTGTTATTTTCACACACAGACTGTATCTAATTTTTTTTAATTTTTAACAATTTAATTTTCTTTCTTTTTTCTTTTGAGACAAGGTCTCACTCTGGAGTGCAGTGACATAATCATGGCTCACTGCAGCCTTCAACTCCTGGGATCAAGAGATCCTCCCACCTCAGCCTCTCAAGTAACTGGCATTACAGGTACATACCAGTCATGGCTGTAATCCCAGCATTTTGGGAGGCTGAGGTGGGCAGATCACAAGGTCAGGAGTTTGAGACCAGCCTGATCAACATGGTGAAACCCCGTCTCTACTAAAAATATAAAAATTGGCCAGGTGTGATGGCACATGTCTGTTATCCCAGCTACTCGGGATAAGAAGGCAAGAGAATTGCTTGAACCTGGGAGGCAGAGCCATGAGCTGAGAGGGCACCATTGCATTCCATCCTGGGCAACAGAGCAAGACTCTGTCTCAAAAAAAAAAAAAAAAAAGAGAGAGAACCATGTATACTTTTTCAGTGAACCCGTTTCCTTAAATTGGTAAATAAACTTTTACTTCCAGATATTCAATGAGTTACTTATTACAGAGTCCCCTTGTCTAATGTGTAAATAAACTTTTCCTTTCCACCTGTCTATTGTTAATTAATTTGCAGGCTCCCAACAACAAGGATCTAGACTGGTAGAGGAAAAGATTTTCCTATCAATGCGATCCATGAACATGGTATTCTCTTCATTTAGGTCTTTAAAAAATTTATCTCAATACTGTTTTGTAGTTTACAGAATAGATATCTTGCATATATTTAATCCAGTTTATTACTATGTGTTAGATATTTTGATACTATTTTGATGGCAGCATTTCACATTTCATTTTCTATTTGTTTGTTGCTGGTATTGATGATAGGAATAAATTGATTTCTGTACCTTATATTCAGTGACCTAGATAAATTCTTTTTTTTTTTTTTTTTTGAGACAAGGTCTCATTCTTTCATCCAGGCTGGAGTTTAGTGGTGCAGTCATGGTTTACTGCAGCCTCGAATGATCCACCTGTTGGAAATAAGAGCTCGGAGTCGCAAAGAAAATGAGCACTCAAAGAATTTCTCACCAAGGGAAATTTGCTTCTGCAGAAGAGTGCTGCTCGTACTTCTGGTCACTGTGAGAGCACAACAAACAAAGGAGGGAACGAGTTTTGATCCCTAACACAGCCAGTCCCTGCTACTGTGTCCAGTCCTCATTGGCTGGGGTCAGATCACACAATCTAAGCTGATCCCCATTGGCTACTTCAAGTGCAGCAGGGTTGGGGCTACAGTGGTGGGAAGAGCAGTTTCGAAACTAAGGGTGCCAAATAAGGAACAGATGTGGGTTACAGATTGGGAACGGATGTAGTTTACAGATTGGGAATCGCTGGAAAGTTGTTTACCGCAACTAGGGGCAAGGAGGCAAGGAAGTAAGGCTTTGAAAACAGAGGACGAGTGGAAGCTTTGTAGAGGAACTCACTATTTCCAACACACCCACCTCAGCCTCCTGAGTAGCTCAAACTACAGAGATGCAACACCCTGCTTGGCTAATTTTTGTAATTTTCTTTTGTTCAGGCTGGTCTTGTACTTCTGGGCTCAAGTGATCCACCTGCCTTGGCCTCCCAAAGTGCTGGGATTACAGGCATGAACCACTGTGCCCAGACTAATTAGTTCTTATTCTTCTTAGGCATATAGTTTGTTTATAAAATTTTAATTGCACATATACAATTTAGTTGTTTGAAAATAATAACTTTTTTCTTTTTAAAAGTAGAGGTCTCACTCTGCCACCCAGGCTGGAGTGCAGTGGCATAATTATAGCTCTCTATAGCCTCAATCTCCTGAGCTTAAGAGATTCTCCCACCTCAGCCTCCTGAGTAGCTGGGACTAAAGATGCCTGCTGCCACACCCTGCTAGAAACTGGTTTTCTTGCTGGGTATGATGGCTCACATCTTCAATCCCAGTACTTTGGGAGGCCAAGGCAGGTGGATCACCTGAAGTCAGGAGTTAGAGACCAGCCTGGCCAACATGGTGAAACCTCATCTCTACTGAAAATGCAAAAATTAGCCAGATGTGGTGGCACACACCTGTAATCCAAGCTACTCAGAAGGCTTAGAAAGGAGAAGTGCATGAACCCAGGAAGTAGAGGTTGCATTGCACTCCAGCTGGGCAACAGAGTTAGACTCTGTCTCAAAAAAAAAATTAATTAAAAAAATGTGTATGGAAAAGCAAAGGGCCAAGAATAGCAATAGTGAAGAAAAAAACTAAAGACCTTACACTGCCAGATTACACTTTATTATAGCAAAGCTATCATAAAGCTATAATAATCAAAACAGTGTGGCATCTGCACATGAATAGATAGGCCAATGGTAAAGAGCAGGAAATATTCACACATGCAGTCACATGACTTGTGACAAACATGACACTGTGGTGCAGCGGGAAAAGAATGACCTTTTCAAGACATACTGTTAGATCACCTGAATATGCACATGGAAAAAAAACTTAACATCTACCTCACATAATACACAAAAATTCATTCCACAGGGACTGTAGGTCAAAATATGAAAGACACAAAAATAACACTTTTAGAAAAAAAACATAGGAGGCTGGGTGTACTGGCTGATGCCTATAAACTCTGTGCTTTGGATGGCCAAGGTGGGAGGATTGCTTCAGTCTAGGGGTTCAAGATCATACTGGGCTACATGGTGAAACCCCATCTCCACAAAAAATTTAAAAAATTAGCCAGGTGTGGTGGTGCACCTGCTACCATGCCAGGCTACTTGTGTGTGTGTGTGTGTGTGTGTGTGTGTGTGTGTGCGTGTGTGTGTGTGTGAAGGAGTTTCGCTCTTGTTACCCAGGCTGGAGTGCAATGGCGCGATCTTGGCTCACCACAACCTCCGCCTCCTGGGTTCAGGCAATTCTCCTGCCTCAGCCTCCTGAGTAGCTGGGATTACAGGCACGTGCCACCATGCCAAGCTAATTTTTTGTATTTTTAGTAGAGACGGGGTTTCACCATGTTAACCAGGATGGTCTCAATCTCTTGACCTCGTGATCCACCCGCCTTGGCCTCCCAAAGTGCTGGGATTACAGGCTTAAGCCACCATGCCCAGCCTAGTTTATTTTTGAGAGAGAGTTTCACTCTTGTTTCCCAGGCTAGAATATAATGGCGGGATCTCAGCTCACTGCAACCTCTGCCTCCCAGATTCAAGTGATTCTCCTGCCTTAGCCTCCCAAATAGCTGGGATTACAGATGCCTGCCACAACACTCAACTAATGTTTTGTATTTTTAGTAGAAATAGGGTTTCACCATGTTGGCCAGGCTGGTCTTGAACTCCTGACCTCAGGTGATCCACCTGCCTTGGCCTCCCAAAGTGCTGGGATTACAGGGTGAGCCACCTCACCCGGCCTTTCTTTTGTATTTTTAGTAGAGATGGGGATTCACCATGTTGACCAGGCTGGTCTCAAACTGTTTTTGTTTTTTGAAACAGAGTCTCAGTCTGTCGCCCAGGCAGTACAGTGGCACAACCTCGGCTCAATGCAACCTCCACCTCCCAGCTACTCAGGAGGCTGAGCTAGGAGGATCACAGAAACCTGGGAGTTGAAGGCTGTAGTGGGCTGTGGTGGTGCCACTGCATTCCAGCCTGGGCAATAAAGCAAGACCCTGCCTCAAACAAACAAACAAACAAAACTTTCATTCTTCAAAAGACCGTTCTTGTTTTAGCAAGAGAGGGAAAACACAAGCCATCGACTGGAAGAAGCCATCTGCAATACATCAATCTGACAAATAACTCAAATTTGGGACATACAGGACCTCCTGCTAATCAAAAGGGGAAAGGCAGGCAACCCAGTAGGGAAGGACTTAACTCACAGAAGAGGATGGTGTCTTTTCCTTTTCCCTTTTTTTTTGAGTCGGAGTTTCGCTCTTGTTACCCAGGCTGGAGTGCAATGGCGCGATCTCAGCTCACTGCAGCCTCTGCCTCTCAGGTTCAAGTCATTCTTCTGGCTCAGCCTCCCGAGCAGCTGGGATTACAAGCACCTGTCACCTTGCAAGGCAATTTTTTTTTGTTGTTGTTGCATTTTTAGTAAAGACAGGGCTTCACCATATTGGCCAGGCTGGTCTCAAACTTCTGACTTCAGATGATCGGCCCACCTCAGCCTCCCTAAGTGCTGGGATTACAGCCATGTTTGTATGCACGGCCCCCAGCCCTCTGCGTTTCACTTACGCAACAGGTGAGAGTAAAGATATGTAAATGCCTCCTCCCAGCACAAGGCATTTCCACCAGGCTTTCTCTTTCCCTTGCCTTGGGCAGCCAGATTTGGCCCTGGCCTCCTTCCAAGGGGCCGGAGACTTCAAACTTCAAGTCTCCAGGCTTGTTCTCACCACAACTTTCTGCTCAAAGCCTATTTAACTCCTTGCTTCTCGGAAATCACACTCAGCAATTGACTGTCTGGGACTGAAAACTCTTTGGTGCTAAGAGGAACAATCGCCTACTGAAGTCCCCAGGCTCCGAAGCGGGGAGTGAGTTGTGATGAGGCCTTAAAACCTTCTGCTAAGCCCTCTGAGTGGCCACTGAGGGTCGGTTGTTACTAGAGGGCAAAATGGGTTCAGAATCCACGACTGAGAAAGTCCAGTCCTCATTGGAAATGGGGAGTAGAGGGATGGGGGTGTGCCTGCACCCTGTGCTGAGGACCCAGAGAAAATAATGGCACATTCCTTACGTTTTTAAAAAAAGAGTTTGGGGCCCTACCGAGAGCCAGCTGGGCCGTAGGGACCCCTGCCACCAGGCGCTACTGAAGGAACTGAGAGGCAGACACTCAGAACAGCAAAGTTGGTCTATCCAGGGGGCCAGCAGCCTTCCATGCTGAGAGCCTCAGGGACTGGCAGCATTCCAGGCTGAAGGCCCCATGCAGCCTCTGACCCCCACAGTTGGTCTCTCTAAACCGGTGATCATTATTAACAAACAGATGACACAAAACACGCCAAGTAGGCAGCTGGTGCTGCTTACCGCTGATCACAAACAACCTATATTCTCCACGAGGGAGCCACGGGGGCAGGGTGAGGGAGCCAAGGAATGGTTTTAACAGGTGTATGATGTTCATACATTGTCCTGCCACTTTGGAACGCCCCGAGCAGTTTTCTACTGGGGGCGGGGCGGGGGTGGCTAGGTTTTTCTTGCCATCGTTCTTCCTAACAAACAATATATTCTATCATACACTCAGCATTTCTCAATATTCACACACTTAACGTTTCTCACCAGGGCCCGGCAGGATGGCTCATGCCTGTGACACCAGCACTTTGGGAGGCTGAGATAGAAAGACTGTTTGAGGCCAGCATCTGGAGACCAGCCTGGATGACATAGTGAGACCTTGTCTCTACAAAAAATTCTGCCCCCAAAAACTGTGATGAATGGTTAAGAGGGTATTTTATGCTTTTTATTTATTTTTGCTTTTTTTTTGAGACAGTTTCGCTCTGTTGCCTAGGCTGGAGTGCAGTGGCACGAACACGGCTCACTGCAGTCTCAACCTTCCTAGCTCAAGCCAACTTCCCACCTCAGCCTCCCTAGTAGCTGGGAATACAGCCTCACGCCACCACTCCCAGCTAATTCTTTTGATAGTAAGAGATGAGGCCGCACTATATTGTCCAGGCTTGTCTCAAACTCCTGAGCTCATAACATCATCTTGCTTCAGCCTCCCAAAGTGCTGAGATTACAGGCGTGAGCCACCTTGTCCAGCCTATTTTATACCCTCTTTTTTTTTTTTTGAGACTGAGTTTTGCTCTTGTTCCCTAGGCTGCAGTACAATGCCACAATCTCGGCTCACTGCAAATTACAGGTGTGAGCCACTGCACCTTGCCTTTACACTTTTAAAACATAATTTTAGGCTGGGCATGGTGGGTCACACATGTAATCCTGGCACTTCGGAAGGCCAAGGCAGGCAGATCACCTGAGGTTAGGAGTTCGAGACTAGCCCGGCCTAGACGATGGCACAGGTGCCTTTAATCTCAGCTACTTGGAGGCTGAGGCACGAGAATCACTTGAACCCAGAAGGCAGAGATTGCAGTGAGCCGAGATCATACCACTGCACTCCATCCTGGGTAACAGAGTGAGCCCGTCTCAAAAGAAAAATATGTGTATACACACACACAAAATGTATATATTTTTACTTTTATAATGTTATATTATGTGCCTTTTACCCTAATTTTTTTTAAAGAATCAAATTTCACTCACAATTAAGACTATAAATCTGGCGTGGGCATGGTGGCTCATGCCTCCAATCTCAGCACTTTGGGAGGCTGAGACAGGTGGATCACCTGAGATCAGGAGTTCAAGACCAGCCTAGCCAAGGTGGTAAAACCCCATCTCTATGAAACGTAGAAAAATTAGCTGGGTATGGTGGCACATGCCTGTAATCCCAGCTACTAGGGAGGTTGAGGCAGGAGAATTGCTGGAACCCGGGAGACAGAGGTTGCAGTGAGCCGAAATCGTGCCACTGCACTCCAGCCTGGGCAACAGAGTGAGACTCCATCTCAAAAACAAACAAAAAACCACAGATCTAAGTAATCTTATAGAAGTAAAGGTTCATAAGGAAAACCTGAAATTGAAGATTTTATGTCACAATATATATAATTTAAGCTACGATTTTCAACCACAGTAGTTAAAACCAGACCTAGCAAAAAAGGGTGAATTCACTCATTTTGCTTCCTTACCAGTGCCTTTTGCCCACAAGCATGGTTTTGACGACAGACCACATTTCACAATTCTGAAGTATGTCACAAATGTCATGATTTGCAAATGAAAAAACAAAAAACTGAACAAATAAGCTTTATATATTTCAACACAGAAAAATCCCCGAAATATAATGTAGCGTGAAGAAACATAAGTTTCCAAAGATAGGAGATATGTATGTAAAAGATACTTATGGCTGGGCGCTGTGGCTCACTCTGGTAATCCCAGTGCTTTGGGAGGCCAAGGCAAGGGGATCACTTGAGCCCAGGCTGGGCAACACAGTCAGACCCTGTCTCTACAAAAATTTTTAAAAAATTACCCAGGCATGGTGGTACATGCCTGTAGTCCTAGCCAATGGGGAGACTGAGGCAGGAGGTTGCTTGAGCCAGGGAGGGTGAGGCTGCAGTGGGTCCTGATCACACCCCTGCACTCAAGCATGGATGATAGAGGGAGACCCTAACTCTGAAAAAAAAAAAAAGATATATATGAGATAAATACGAGGCCAGACCAGGTGCCATGGCTCACGCCTGTAATCCCAGCACTTTGGGAGGCCAAGGACGGTGGGTCACTTGAGGTCAGCAGTTCGAAACCAGCCTGGCCAACATGATGAAACCCCATCTCTACTAAAAATACAAAAGTTAGCTGGGCACAGTGTCAGGCGTCTGTAATTCCAGCTACTCCAGAGGCTGAGGCAGGAGAATTGTTGAACCCGAGAGGTGGAGGCTGTGGTGAGCTGAGATTACACCACTGCATTGTAGCCTGGGCAACAGAGCAAGACTCCATCTAAAAAAATAGGAGGTCAAGCAACCGAGTGGAACAAAGAGACAAAACGTTCGAATAGACATTTCATCAGAGAAGTACATGAATGGCCAACGCACACATGAAAATATCCTCCACACATGACTTAGTAGAGAAATACAAGCCAAATTCACAATGAGACGCCATTTCCCAGCCACTAGAATGGCTAGTCAAAACAGCGAACAACCCCTAATGCTTCCAAAGTTGCTGTATTAGTCAGTTTTCACACCGCTATAAAGAAATGCTACGAATGGGTAATTATAAAGGAAAGAGGTTTAGCTGACTCACAGTTCTGAATGGCTGGGGAGGCCCAAGGAAACGTATAATCATGGCAGAAGGCAGAGGGGATGCAGACACCGCCTCACAAGGCAGCAGGAGGGAGCAGTGGGAGGGCAGGGAAAAACTGCCACTTATAAACGCATCAGATCTCGTGAGGATTCACTCATCATCAGCAGAACAGCATGGGAGAAAACGCCCCGTTACCCAATCACCTCCCTCCCTTGACACGTGGGGATGATGACTGGAGATGAGATTCGGGTGGGGATACCGAGTGAACTGTATCGGTTGTAGAGTAACAAAAACTCTCGTATGTCACTGATGGAAATACAAAACGGTGCAGCCAATTGGGAAAATATTTCGGCAGTTTCCTATAAAGTTAAACGTAGGCCAAGTGCAGTGGCTTACACACCTGTAATCCCAGCACTCTGGGAGGCTATGCGTCGCTTGAACCCAGGAGTTCAAGACCAGCCTGGGCAACACTGTGAAACCCTGTCTCTACAAACACACACACACACACACACACACACACACACACGCTTGGCTAATTTTCATATATTTTGTAGAGATGAGGTCTCACTAATATTGCCCAGGCTGGTCTCAAACTCCTGAGCTTAAGCGATCAACCTACTTCTGTCTCCCAAATGGCTGGGATTACAGGCATGAGCACTGCATCCAGCCAAAAAGCACAGAAATTAGCCAGGCGTGGTGGTGCATGTCTGTAGTCCCAGCTATTGGGTGGCGGTGGGGCTGAAGCTGCAGTGAGCAGAGAGCATGCCACTGCACACCAGCCTGGACAGACCCAGACCTTGTCTCAAAAAAAAAAAGAGATATTCATGAAAGCCAGATGTAAAAGACGATGCATTGTGTGACTGCATTTACATTATATGTTCCAAATAGGGCAATCTATTGATCTATTTTTTTAATATAGAAATTCTAAATTTCTTTTTTTTTTTAATTATTTTTTTATATATAAAGACGGGGTTTCACCGTGTTGGTCAGGCTGGTCTTGAACTCCCGACCTCAGGTGATCCGCCCGCCTTGGCCTCCAAAGTGCTTGGATAACAGACGTGAGCCACCATGCCTGGCCTCTCAATACATTTTTACTATTAAAAAAAAAAAAAGCTGGACACGGTGGCCTGTGCCTGTAGTCCCAGCTACTCAGGAGGCTGAGGTGGGAGGATCACTTGAGTACAGGAGTTCTGAGCTGTTGTGTGCTATGCGGATCGGGTGTCTGTACTAAGTTCAGCATCAATATGGTGACCTCCCGGGAGCGGGGGACCATCAGGTTGGCTAAGGAAGGGTGAACCAGCCCAGGTCGGAAACCGAGCAGGTCAAAACTCCCGTGCTGATCAGTAGTGGGATCGCGCCTATGAATAGCCACTGCACTCCAGCCTGGGCAACATAGCGAGACCCCGTCTCTTAAAAAACAAAAAAACAGCCAGAGCCTCTTGCTGTTCCAGGAACAGGCTGACACCACACCTGTCCTTGGACTCTCACAGATGCAGTCCTCTCTGTTTCCCTCCATTTGAAGCGCTGCCTCCTTGCCGCCCACCTGTCTAGATCAGCGGTAGGGCCCGGTGAATCCGGAGCTCCTCCCTGCCTCCATTCCTTTCAATCCCCAGCATCCCCATGATTAGCTCTTTCCTTCTTTCTTTTTTTATTTTTTATTTTTTGAGATGGAATCTTGCTTTGTCACCAGGCTGGAGTGCAGTGGCACGATCTCGGTTCACTGCAAACTCTGCCTCCTGAATTCAAGTGAGTCTCCTGCATCAGCCTCCTAAGTAGCTGGGATTACAGGTGCCCACCACCACATCCAGCTAATTTTTGTATTTTTAGTAGAGATGGGGTTTCACCATATTGGCCAGGATGGTCTCAATCTCTTGGCCTCGTGATCTGCTGGCCTCAGCCTCCCAAAATGCTGGGATTACAGGCGTGAGTCACCGCACCTGGCCAGCTCTTTCTTCACTGCTGGTCTCTGACACTAGAATGTCAGCTCCAGAGAGGGCCTCTCTTTGTTCCCAACTAGTTCCCAACTACTCGAATGGCGCCTGGTGCACAGCTGATACTCAGTGCACATGTCCGATGCCAGCTCCCCTCTCCCTGTCCACACCGACTTCAGCCTCATGCCATTGCCACTGGGGGACCCAAGCCCACCACTCAGCAACATGGTGACCAGCCCAGGAGCGGCTCTGTGGGCCAATAGATCAGGCTGGAGCTTAACTAAGGCCCATTTTCTCCTGGGGTGGCTCTCAGCCATCTTGCCCCACTCTAGGCAAGGGCCTGGCCTACAGAGAAACCAATAAGGGGGACAGCACGGCCTGCCAGGAGATGGGAGAGGCACAGCTCTCAGGGTGCCTCCCAGGGTTTTGGGAGCTGGGATGAATGGGTTTCTGTTGTTTACACCCTGTAGTCCAGAGTCACTCCAGAGGGGAGGAGTCTGGATTCAGCCCAGCCAGGTGCTTCCCAAACAACTATGGGGTGGGGCAGGGAACACTGGAAAAGAAATTTGTATGTGAGCATTTGTGTGTAAGTCCTGGTGAGGGCAGGGCTGGGCTGTCTCCGTCACTGCTGAGACCCTGACACAGGGTGGGGCAGAGTGGGTAACTCAGTGAGTTTTTCTGTTTTTTCCGCAGGTAACGTCCTACTGAGGACGCTGGACTCATGCCCCAGTGTGGCATCACCTCAGTGAGTTTTTTGAAAGAGAGAATAAATGAAGGATATTTTTCCTAAGGTTGACATAGACTTTATTTATTTATTGAGACAGAGTCTTGCTCTGTTGCCCAGGCTGGAGGCTGGAGTGCAGTGGTGCAATCTTGGCTCATCACGCATCACTACTCCCAGCTAATTTTTGTATTTTTACTAGAGACAGGGTTTCACCATGTTGGCCAGGCTGGTCTCAAACTCCTCAAGTGATCTGCTGGCTTCAGCCACCTGAAGTGCTGGGATTACAGGCGTGAGCCACCCAGCCTGGCCTTTTGTTTTTTGAGATGAAGTTTCCTTCCTGTTGCCAAGGCTGGAGTGCAATGGCCCATGTTGATCTCGGCTCACTTTGACCTCCACCTCCCGGGTTCAAGCAATTCTCCTGCCTCAGCCTCCCGAAGAGCTGGCCTTACAGGCACCCACCACTATGTCCTGCCAATTTTTGTATTTTTAGTAGAGACAGGGTTTCATATTGGTTAGGCTAGTCTTGAACACCTGACCTCAGGTGATCCACCTGCTTTGGCCTCCCAAAGTGTTGGGATTACAGGCGTACGCCACCGCGCCCGGCCCCAAGGACTTTTTAAATATGAAAAAAGAATGCATCAACTCGAAGACAATCAGTTTCATTTACAAATTTATTCTAACCTCTCTCCCCAAATGGCAAGGTATACGGAATTTTAGCTAGTAGAACGCACGAGCAGTGAACCACCCTCTGGCCTTTTGCATTTTGAGAGGAGGTTCTTTCCATTTCCACACACCTTGGCCACCCCCAACACTGCAGTGGGGGAAGCAGATGGCCCTGATGCCCACAAAGACTGGCCACCTGTCAGAGGAGGGCAGGGCTGAGCACAAAGTCTGTGAGATGTGAGAGCAGCACTCCATCCGGGTCAGGACGGTGCTGGGGTCAGGAACTGAGGCTCCTCCTGCCATCTTCACATTCCCATCACTTTCTTTCTGTGTGTGTGATACTCAGTCTGTCAGCCAGGCTGGAGGGCAGTGGTTCGGATCCTGGCTCATGGCAACCCTCACGGCAAACCCCGCCTCCTGGGTTCAAGCGATTCTGATGCCTCAGCCCCCTGAATAGCTGGGATTCAGGCATGCGCCACCACTCCCAGCTAATTTTTGAATGTTTATAGAGATGGGGTTTCACCATGTTGGCCAGGCTGTTCTTGATCTCCTGACCTCATGTGATCCATCCACCCGGGTCTCTAAGAGTGTCAGGATGACAAGCGTGAGCCACCACACCCGGCCTGGGTCACAGCCCCACTCAGGACCCACTTGGTCAGTTCCCTCTGCTCCAGCTTCTCCCCCTCTTCTAGAACGTACTGAAACGCTGTTTCAGGCCAGATGATGTGGCTAATGCCTGTAATCCCAGCATTTGAAAGGCCAAGGCGGGCGGGTCACCTGAGGTCAGGAGTTCGAGACCAGTCTGGGCAACCTGGTGAAACCTGGTCTCTACTAAAATGCAAAAATTAGCTGGGCGTGGTGGCATGTGCCTGTAATCCCAGCTACTCAGGAGGCTGAGGCAGGAGAAGTGCTTGAGTCTGGTAGGTGGAAGTTGCAGTGAGTTGAGATCGGACCACTGCACTCCAGCCTGGGTGACAGAGCTAGATTCTGTCTTCAAAAAAAAAAAAAAAACAGAAAAGAAATGCTGTTTCAGAACCTGCTTCTTGGCTCTCTATCGGCAGATCTTGCTTCAGGCCATTTTTACCTCCTTAGAGGAGGGAGGTGAGGGTGGAAGTGGGGTAAATCCCGCCCTCCCACTTTCACCTGCAGCCTCCCGGGAGCAGGCCCAGGTGAATGGTCACCCCGTTTACTCAATGCTCTAATCTCAGGTGTGATCCAGGGCTGCTCTGAGGGGATAGAGAGTCCCCTACTGCCAACGCCACCTCTGGGATGCCCTGGGCCTGTGTAGACATCGCCACTCCCCAGCCTCCGATCAGTCATTGCCTCTCTCCTCACTCTGCAGCCGGAGTAATCCCTCTGCCGCCGCTACTTCACCACCCTGGGCAGTCAGCCCCTCACTGGCTGTGGCACCTCTGGCAAGTCCCCTTGCTTACCCTTGGCCTCAGCTTCCCCAGCTCATAGGGTGACTTTTGGGCCTCTCCCCAGCAGAACCCTCCCCACTTCCCTCCTGATTTTAATAAGCTCGGTACCCACTGTGGCGATCCACGTGACGGTTCTGACACATACTCAGGATGCCTTCATCACCCTGCGGCTCCTCTAATTAGGAGACAGCTACAGTCGGAAGGGCAGACTGCAGGCTAGTGGGGCCCACCTGTCTCCCGCTTCAGTGGTGCATCCTGGAAGAGAAACCCAGTGGCAAAGGATGGTTTCTAGACTGTTGCTCTCAGCTAGAAGGCCACATGGCCTGCGGGGTTGGCAAGAGTCCCAGAGTCCTTTTTTTTGACACAGGGTCTCACTCTGTCACCTAGGCTGGAGTGTAGTGGCGTGATCACGGCTTGCTGCAGCCTCAACCTCCAGGGCTCAAGTGATCCTCCTGCCTCAGCCTCCCAAGTAGCTGGGACTACAGGCGTGCACCAGTACACCTGAGTCATTTGTTACTTCTGTAGAGATGGGGTCTCACTATGTTACCCAGGCTGGTCTTCAACTCCTGGGCTCAAAGAGATCCCTCCTGCCTTGGTCTCCCAAAGTGCTGGGATTACAGGTGTGAACCACTACGCCTCGACACCAGCATACTCTTGGGGTGGGGAGTAGTAGTGGGCTGAATGGCTTGAATGGTGGACCCCCAACAGACATGTCCACATACTAACCCCCAGGACCTGTGATTATGACGGCTTATTTGAAAAAAGGGCTTTTTTTTAAAAGATGTAATCAGGTTAAGGGTCTTGAGGTGGGATCATCCTGAACTTAAGATGGACCCTAGCTGCAATGACAGGTGGAGGAGGAGGAGGAGGAGGAGGAGGAGAACAAGGAGGAGGAGGGGGAGGAGGAGGAGGCCGTGGGAAGCTGGAGGCAGAGCCAGGGAAGGCCTGGAGTCGCCGGGAGCTGGAAGAGGGAGCTGTCCCTGTCAGCACCCTGGTTTCAGACTTCGGGACTCCAGAACCACATGAATTCAATTCTTGTTGGACTTAGGCCATCAAGTTCATGACACAGTGGTGACCTGTTATGGCAGCCCCAGGAAATTAATCAAGGAGTTAAGGCCAACTGGTGGCCTCATCAGTGGGATGGGAGTGGGACTGGGGACCGTGGAGGCAGGAGGTTACCGCTATATGAAGATGGACTGTCAGATCAGTCCAGAGCTGCGAGGAAAGAAGACAAGAACACAGATCAGGAGACGCAGATGGAAGAGGGAGGATGTGACAACTGAATCCGTGGACTGGGATTTGACTGGGGCCCTGAGAAATGCTACATGGTGGGGAAGGTAAGAAAGGACCCGCCATGCAGTACAAGGTCCAGGGACTCTGAGGACAGGAAAACAGGAGGCCGAGGCTGAAGGACAGGCTAGATTAGCCCTAACTAGGATCAAATTTTCCACCATGGAAAGGGGGTTGGAGGACATTGCCAGAAAAGCCCCTGCAGCGCCATTCCAGTGGGTTGTGCCATAGACTCAGGATGAGGGGGTTCTGCTGGAACAGTTCACTTGGGGCCTAAAGGAGTTACAGTGATTCCACGGATTGACTGCAGGCCAGGGAGACAGAGTCTTGCTCTGTGACCCAGGCTAGAGTACAATGGCACGATCTCAGCTCTGCAACCTCCACCTCCCGGCTTCAAGCAATTCTTCTGCCTCGGCCTCCCAAGTAGCTGGGATTACAGGCACCTGCCACCATGCGCGGTTAATTTTTGGTTTCGTTTTGAGACAGAGTCTTGCTTTGTTGCCCAGGCTAGGGTACAATGGTGCCATCGTGGCTCACTGCAACCTCCACCTCCCAGGTTCAAGCAATTCTCCTGCCTCAGCCTCCCGAGTAGCTGGGATTACAGCCACCATGCCTGGCTAGTTTTTATATTTTTAGTAGAGATGGGTGTTTCATCATGTTGGCCAGGCTGGTTTCAAACTCCTGACCTCAAGTGATCCACCCGCCTCAGCCTCCCAAAGTGCTGGGATTACAGATGTGAGCCACAGCTCCCAGCCACACCTTTTTTCTCCTGAAGAGGTGATCCCCAGCAAGAGGTGACGTTGAAGGTGACGGGGAGAAAAGGCCACTGCAAGACACTTCATTTCCTTACAGTGGTCTGTACCGATTGACAAAAAGAAGGGGGTGCTCCAGTGTAAGGGAGGAGTGTCCCAGGAAAGGTTAACATTGATCAGGTAACCGGGGGTGGGGGTAACAATAATACATTGGAGTCAGCTCAAGCCCAGGTTCCACTTTTTCATTTGCCAGAGTGCCTGCGAGGTCCTGCTGGCTGGGGCCTTGCAGGTCGTCCTGGTTTGGAGGGGGGTCAGGTATGAAGGATGATGGAGGGGGCTATGTTGCAACGCTTTGCCTGCTGGTCCCAGTGGCAGGTAAACACTGCCCCCATCAGCCGGGGTAACCAAATACCAAGTTGCATCAAGATCCTGGTGGTTTCCACTGGGCCAGCGCAGGCAGTGATGGTACGGGAAGGCCACTGTTAGGTACATACGGCCACGCCCAAATTCAGGCTCCAGCAAGCTCCTATTTCTTGGACACAGGCTCTGCCTGGGACGCGGACTGGCCGGGGTTGCAGAGCTGGGTGCGCACCTCTTGCAGCTCTGCGCGCAGTTCCTCCAGAGCGCCCTGTGGCGGCGCCGCCGCCTGCACCTGCGCCTGCAGCGCTTCGAGCGCCAGCGCCAAGTTGCCCACCTCGTCCCGCAGCGCGTTCCAGGCGGCGCGCTGCTCCTCCTCCTTGTGGCGCTGCTGCGCCTGGTGGCGCCAGTACTCCAGCACCAGGCAGCCACCGCCCACGATGAAGATGGTGGCTTCGCCCAACAGCTCCGCGCCGAGCTCGGCGGCCGCCTCCTCATTCAGCGGCTTGATGACCGTGCCCCGGAAGCCCATGATGCGCATCTTGGTCCGCATCTCTACCCAGTGGTACACTGCGGGGGAAGAGAGAGTCAGGCCGCACTCTGGGTGCCCCTGCAAGCCCCACCCCTCTCACCCAGGGAATGCAGTCACCTAGCTTGGGTAACCCCGGGGTCTTTCAAAAGACCAGAAAATTCTAGCAAGTTAGCCAGGGATGAGGAACACTGCCCAGAGGGGAGGTCCTCAGACTTGGGGGACACACCCCAGGAAGGATACCAGGAGCTCCCACAGCGCCAAGTTCATGGAAGGTGTAAATGTCCCGCTGCCAGATGCTTAGCTCCCTGTGTTCCTCCCGTAAGCCACCGCCAGTCCAGCAGTCCTGTCCTGGCACTGTTGCCCCACCCGCTTCCCAGGAGAAAGATCAACCCCCTTTCTCGCGTTATTTTCCCAAAGTGCAGAGTTGGGGCTGCAGTTAAGGAGAGGGTGTGGGGGCTCCTGTCTCCAAAGAAAGGGCAGCTTAAGGCGGGAGTCGATGCTAAGTGCCTCTGAACACGTAGTGATCAATCATTTTTGCAAGTCTGATGGCTCCAGTCCAAGAATTTAACCAGCCCTGAAGGTGGGGCTAAGAGCTGGGGCTCTTCACAGTGAGGTTTGGAACACATACCTTGGAGGCAGCTCAAGAGGTGAGTGGTGCTGCTGTAACAAAACCTCCTTCCTTGCCTAGCTGCTTCTTTATGAAGGAAGATTCTCAGCACTTGAGTCTTTAAAACCAATGCAGAATGGATGCTGTACCCTGACTCACTCCTGCAATAATGAATATTCGCCGAGGGCACATGAAACCATAGAGGGGACCCTGTCTAGTGCCTTTGCAGATTCATTTCCGACATCTCCCCTTACTTTTAAGGTTTAGTAATAATTCATGAAAATGTGTAACAGATGAACGTTTTTTAAAGGAACCTTAAAATGCATTGATAATAATTTCAAAGTTAACTCAATCCAGAAGAAAATAATTCAGCATTTAGAACCTTATGGTCACAGGAAATTAACATGTACATTTCTGTATGTATTTTGGTTGCTGACATATAAATCATTAGATGGAATTCTGTGGGTATGTGGACTGTAAATTTAAAAGTACATGAACAAAAATAAACCATGTGAAATTTCTGACTGAAAAAGAAGACCTTGTTCTTTTTTATTATTTTGAGATGGGGTCTTGCTTTGTCACCCAGGCTGGAGTGTCATGGCACAATCACGGCTCACTGCAGCCTTGACCTTCCAGGCTCAAGTGATCCTCCCACCTCAGTCCGGTGAGTGGCTGGGACTAGCGGTATACCTTCAGTATCAATATCAGGGTATCAGAATGTTGCTCAGGCTGGTCTCGAAATCCTGGGCTCAAGCGATCCGCCTGCCTTGGCCTCCCAAAGTGCTGGGATCACAGGCTTGAGCCACTGTGCCTGGCCTTTTATACATATGTCTTTAAACCCGACACATGATCATTACTACTGTAAGTGAACTGCAATAAATCTGAAGGGAAGGGTCTACCAGCTGTTTGAACATGTCAGTATCATAACACACCAGAACCAGAAATCATCTCCTTCACAACTACTTGAGGTTATGAAGAAAAAGTTACAGCTGTCAACTTGAAAATACAATGGAGGGCACATAATTTTTCTTTTCTTTTTTCTGAGCCAGGATCTGGTTCTGTCACCCAGGCTGGAGTGCGGTGGTGCAATTTTGGCTCACTACAACCTCTGCCTCCCAGGCTCAAGTCATCCTCCCACCTCAGCCTCCCAAGTAGCAGAACTACAGGCGCATGTAACCATACCACGCCTGGCTACTTTTTTGCGGGGTGGGTAGAGACGGAGTCTTGCCATATTGTATCACATTTATTTATGTAACAGATGGGATCTCACTCTGCCGTCTGGGATGGAAGGCAGTGGCTCCATCACAGTTCGCTGCAACCTCAAACACCTAGACTCAAGCAATGCTGCCCCTCAGCCTCTGGGGCAGCTGGAACTGTAGGAACTACAGGTGCCCCATCATGCCTGGCTATTTTTCTTTCTTTATTTTTGTAGAGATGTGGTCTTGCTATGTTGCTGAAGCTGGTCTTGAACTCCTGGGCTCAAGCAATCATCCTGCCTCAGCCTCCCAAAGTACCGGACAACAGGTGAGAGCCCCTGCACCCAGCCACTACAAGATTTTTCATCTTCAACGGGGGTGGGGCGGCAGGAAGGCTTGGGGAGCTCGGCTGGAGCTGGAGGGAAGACCTGAGCAGCGAGTCCAGAGCCCGGGCAGTCACTGTCAGCTGCTACAGTTACCACTAGCGCTGACTGTGGCTTAGGCCCTGGGCTTGTGGGTTCCTGGGGTCCAGGCTGTGGAGACCCCTCCCACATTGGAGTCCTAGGGTCAGGCCAACCTGGAGTGTCCCCAGGGCTCTGTCACCTGCTGCTTGGGCAATGACAGCCTTCCCCGACCCCCTTTGTAATGCAGGAAGGATAGCATCCTGACAATGACACGTGCCAGCCCTGGTGGTCGGCCCAGAGCTGGGTCTATAACTGTCACTGCCTCTTTCACGTCAGGAACACCTAGCACGGTCGTCAGAGAGTGGTGAGCAGCAAGGGCTCCAGCTCCTCTGGCCTGCCTGCGTGAGGGTCCCAGCATGCAATTGCAAGTGTCTCAGTGTAGACCAAGCATGGAGATCTGGAGGAGCAGGTAGGTCTGGGTGTGCCAACTGGAGTGGGCACATACCCAGGGCACAGGAAATCAAATCAAAGAGGGTGTGTGTGTGCATACAGGCACATGTTCGAGGGCTTTCAGAGTGGGGGCAGACGGCATTCTCCCTTGGGCCAGCAGTCAGATGTGGGGTTCAGGAAACATGGTCCAGGTAGGAATGAAGGGCTGTGAAGAAGGGATGGCTTTGATGGGCCGGGACGGGATAAGCTGGAGGACTCACCAGACTTCGGGGGCCAACAGCCTCCAGATGTCTCCCAGAACCCTCACACTCAGCATTCGAACCTGAACCCAGCTCCCGGCCTCACATCCACCTGTCCCCCCGCTAGAGACCAGGGCCTCATCTCAACTGTTACCCTCCTCCCACAGTCTCTCAGTGGTGTGTCGGGTCCATTATGCATCTTGAACGTCTCTCCCAGTAGATTCCCTTCTGCTGTCCTGGTCCAGGCTCCATCCCAGCTCTGACCCACATCCCCTCCCTGACCTTGAGAACAGGAGGAATCCACCCTGTCTATCCCCTTCCCAGTGCCCATCACAATCAGGAATGGTGGCTATCTAGTTACCTGTCTGCCATCAGTCTCCCTCACTGGCCTGCAAGCCTCACAAGGGCGGGGCCCAGGGCTGTCATGGTCACTACTGTGTCCCCAGCACTCCCAGTGCCAGGCTGGGCCTGCACATGATGCTCATTAGATCTAAGTCTAACGCTTAAGTGGGTCCCACCTCCAGCCTCCTTCCCAGATGCTAGCCCCAGCCTCACCCTCTGCAATTGTCCTCTACACAGCAATCAGAAGGAATTGGTTAGAAGAAAAGAACAAAAACAAAAAACAAAAAAGAAGAAGAAGAAAAGAGAAACAGCCAGGCACGGTGGCTCACGCCTGTAATCCTAGCACTTTGGGTGGATCACCTGAGGTCAGGAGTTCAAGACCAGCCTGGCCATCATGGAGAAACCCCATCTTTAAAATAAATAAATAAATAAGAATAAAAAATAAAGAAATAAAAAGAAGAAAAGAACAAACCTGGCTGGGCGCGGTGGCTCACGCCTCTAATCCCAGCACTTTGGGAGGCTGAGGCGGGTGGATCACAAGGTCAAGAGAATGAGACCATCCTGGTCAACGAGGTGAAACCCTGTCTCTACTAAAAATACAAAAAATTAGCTGGGCATAGTGGCACGTGCCTGTAATCCCAGCTACTCAGGATGCTGAGGCAGGAGAATTGCTTGAACCCAGAAGGCGGAGGTTGCAGTGAGCCGAGATCGTGCCATTACGCTCCAGCCTGGGTAACAAGAGCCAAACTCCGTCTCAAAAAAAAAAAAGAACAAACCTACCATTTCCCCCCAACACCACCCGCCACCCCCACCCCCCGCAAATAAAAGTAACACACTGCAAGAAAACAAAATGCTCAAACTATAAAATGTAAAGTCACAGTCCCCTCCTCAGAAGAACCCTCAACTACTGCCCTCACCAGCCTGTTTTCCCCTAGCGCCATCTCCTGGACATCTCACAGTAAGCATCCCTCACTCATTTCTGAGCTGCTCAACTGGAGTTTGTCCAGATCTATAACATAGTTACTACTCGTAATCCAACCCTCTATGAAAGGTGAGCACTCTAGCCGGGCGCGGTGGCTCACGCCTGTAATCCCAGCACTTTGGGAGGCCGAGGCGGGTGGATCACAAGGTCAAGAGATCGAGACCATCCTGGTCAACATGGTGAAACCCCATCTCTACTAAAAATACAAAAAATTAGCTGGGCATGGTGGCACGTGCCTGTAATCCCAGCCACTCAGGAGGCTGAGGCAGGAGAATTGCCTGAACCCAGGAGGCGGAGGTTGCGGTGAGCCAAGATTGCGCCATTGCACTCCAGTCTGGCTAACAAGAACAAAACTCCATCTCAAAAAAAAAAAAAAAAAAAGAAAGAAAGATGAGCACTCTGTCCCCATGTGGCCTGCCCTTCCACCCACCCCCATTTCTACAGGGGATATGTAAGCAGTTTTTACTGTATGTTCTGTTTTTTTTTTTCTTCAAGACAAAGTCTGAAAAAAAAAAGCCTGTTGCCAAGGCTGGAGTGCAGAGGCACGATCTCGGCTCACTGCAACCTCTGCCTCCCGGGTTCAAGCAATCCTCTGGACTCAGCCTCCCAAGTAGCTGGGATTACAGGCACATGCCACCATGCCCAGCTAATTTTTGTATTTTTAGTAGAGACAGGGTTTCACCATATTTTACCAGGCTGATATCGAACTCCTGACCTCAGGTGGTCTGCCCGCCTTAGCCTCCCAAAGTGCTGGGCTTACAGGCGTGAGCCCCCGCACCTGGACACTGTTCTTTCTTTCTTAAATGTTTGGAGAATTCACCAGTGAAGGCATCGGAACCTGTAGGTTTCCTTTTTTGTTTGAGACAGGGTCTCACTGTGTCTCCCAGGCTGGAGTGCAGGGGCGTGATCATGGCTCACTGCAGTCTTTAACTCCCAAGCTGAGACCTAGGCACCCATGGGAAGAGGGCAGGGGAAAGGGCGGTGGCAAGAAGCAGAAGGAAATAGAGACTAGGACCACACATGCCAGGTGACTCTGAGAGTGGGGTTAAGCCCAGGACCCCTCCTTGACTGAGGGGTGAACGAGGAGGACTCTGGGAACAGCCCAGGGAGCAAGTGTCACATTGAAATCAAGCCAGTTCCTCTGGCATGGGGCTGGTGGGCAATGCAGACGTCAAGAGCATAAAAGATAGGAAAAAAATAGTAAAAGATGAGGAAAAAATTTCCAAATGAGGAATGTTTAGCAATTCCTTTATTAAGGCCAGGCCTGGTGGGTCACACCTATAATCCCAGCACTTAAAGAGGCTGAGCCAAGTGGATCACTTGAGGTCAGGAGTTGGAGACCAGCCTGGCCAACATGGCAAAACCCTGTCTCTACTAGAAATAAAAAATTAGGCGAACGTGGTGGCGCATGCCTGTAATCCCAGCTACTTGGGAGGCTGGGGCAGGAGAACTGCTTGAACCTGGGAGGTGGAGGTTGCAGTGAGCCGAGATTGCGCCACTGCCCAGCCTGGGTGACAGAGTGAGACTGAGTCTCAAATAAATAAATAAAATGAGGCCAGGTGCAGTGGCTCACACCTGTAATCCCAGCACTTTGGGAGGCCGAGGCAGGCAGATCACAAGGTCAGGAGCTGAAGACCACCAGACTGACCAACATGGTGAAACCCCGTCCCTACTAAATACAAAAATTAGTTGGGCGTGGTAGCTGGTGGGTGCCTGTAATCCCAGCTACTCAGGAGGCTAAGGCAGGAGAATCACTTGAATCCAGGAGGCGGAGGCTGCAGTAAGCCATGATCATGCCACTGCACTCCAGCCTAGACAACAAGAGCCAGATTCTGTCTTAAAAAAAAAAAAGACACTTAAATGAACGTGAGTTTCTGGAGAAGATCGTGGAACAGGCAGAAAAGGACACCAGTGGAAACACTGCTGCGATGGGAATGAGGCCTGCAGGCTAGTTAACGGCATAACAGCAGTGTTAATTTCCTGGGTCGTCTCACTGCGTTGTGGTTATATAAAACGTTATCATCTGGGGACTCTGAGTGAAAGGTATGTGGGAACTCGCTGTACTATTATTGTAACTTCTCTGTGAGTCTAAAATTAGTTCAAAGTACAGAAATGAAAACAGAAACAGCCCCCAGGTGGCTAGACTGTGAGGAAATGAACCTTCTCACCCATTTGCCGGTACAAGTGTAAATCCATGCACACCCTGGAGTCAGTCATTCTGCTTCTGGGAATGCATGCCAGGTTCACCTGTCCAGGTGCGAAAGGTCTTGTTGGGCTCCTTAATCCTGCAGCATAGTTTATGATAACAATTAAAAAGCCAGGAGAGACCCTACAACACTATCTATAATCTCATAAATTCCAGCATTTCTGTCAGCAATTGAAAGAGAGTAAGAAAGTCTTGTTATTGTTTTGAGACAGGGTTTCACTCTGTCACCCAGACTGGAGTACAGTGGCAAGATCATGGCTCACTGTAGCCTTGAATCCCAGGGGTCAAGCAATCCTCCTGCCTCAGCCTCCCAAGTAGCTGAGACTGCAGGTGAGAACAAGCATGCCTGGTGTGTGTGTGTGTGTGTGTGTGTGTAATTTGTTTTGTTTTGGTTTGGTTTTTTTTTTTGATACGGAATCTTACCCTTGTTGCCCAGGCTGGAGTGCAGTGGCGCAATCTTGGCTCACTGCAACCTCCACCTCCCAGGTTCAAGTGATTCTCTTGCCTCAGCCTCCGGAGTAGCTGGGATTACAGGCACATGCCTGACTAATGTTTGTATTTTTAGTAGAGAGAAGGTTTTGTCATGTTGGCCAAGCTGGTCTTGATCTCCTGACCTCAGGTGATCCACCCACCTCCGCCTCCCAAAGTGCTTGGATTATGTGGGATTACAGGCATGAGCCACTGTGCCTGGCCAATTATTTATTTATTTATTTATTTTTGAGACAGAGTCTTGCTCTGTTGCCCAGGCTGGAGTGCAATGGCGTGTTCTTGGCTCACTGCAATCTCTACCTCCCAAGTTCAAGCAATTCTCCTGCCTCAGCCTTCCAAGTAGCTGGGATTACAGGAGTACATGACCATGCCTGGCTAATTTTTTATACTTTTAGTAGAAATGGGGTTTAACCATGTTAACCAGGTTGGTCTTGAACTCCTGACCTCAGATGATCCTCCCGCCTCAGCCACCCAAAGTGCTGGGATTACAGACGTGAGCCTCCGTGTCCAGCCAAAACGACCAGGGCTTTTTTTTTCTTTAATAGACATGAGGTTTTGCCATGTTGCTAGGCTGCTCTTGAACTCCTTAGCTCAAGCAGTCTGCCTGCTTTGGCCTCCCAAAGTGCTGGGATTACCAGTGTGTGCCACTGTGCCTGGCCAAAACAGATAATTAAAACTTTTTTCAAAAAAATCAAACAAGCCACCTTGACCCCAGGATTCCTGGTTAAGCCTATACCTCTGCTCCCTCCTCAAGCCCAAGCAGAACAGCAGTCTTGTACAGAATGACAGCGGGAGCCACAAAAACAAAGGGGGTTGGGGGAGCAGACCAGAGGGGAGGGAATCAGTGCAAGCCTCAAACTGAGGTGGGAGCAGATGGCTGAGAGGTAATTTAGCCAGCAGGGAGGCTGAGACCTAGGCACCCATGGGAAGAGGGCAGGGGAAAGGGCGGTGGCAAGAAGCAGAAGGAAATAGAGACTAGGACCACACATGCCAGGTGACTCTGAGAGTGGGGTTAAGCCCAGGACCCCTCCTTGACTGAGGGGTGAACGAGGAGGACTCTGGGAACAGCCCAGGGAGCAAGTGTCACATTGAAATCAAGCCAGTTCCTCTGGCATGGGGCTGGTGGGCAATGCAGACGTCAAGAGCCCACTCAGCCTTGCCCTTCAACTCCAGTGACCCTGCCTGGGGATAAAACCACACCTGACACTAAGGTCTAGATATGAGGCGGTAGGATCATACCCAGTGCAGCTGGGGAAAAAACCACACCTGACACTAAGGTCTAGATATGGGCCCTGCTGAGCTGTGAGCCTGGCCACAGGGTGATGGGGATGGGGAAGATCTGGGCCAAAGACATCCCAGTGGCTCCCAGACCCCTGCTCCTCTGTGTCCCTCCAAAGCCATTTAAAAATACACCAACCAGCTCTTTTTTAAGAGTTTGCATTGTTCCTTGCTGCCTTTGAAGTTCCACCTACATTTTACTTTCTCTATAAAGTTTTATCCTAATGTGACTCTTTTATGCTCAAATGTCCTATCATATGTCTCTGAAACAAAAATATATCTATAAATTAAAATTAAAAATGTAATCCTTTGTTGTTTTAGTTAAAATTTTTCTCTTGGATTGAATTATCATGCAGTTGCTATTAGTATACTCCTGACGGAAACAACATGCATCATATCATTGATGTCAGCCAGGCACAAAGGCTCACACCTGTAATCCCAGCACTTTGGGAGGCCGAGGCGGGTGGGTCACGAGATCAGGAGTTCAAGACCAGCCTGGCCAATATAGAGACACCCTGTCTCTACTAAAAATACAAAAATTAGCTGGGCATGGTGGCACATGCCTGTAATCCCAGCTACTCCGGACGCTGAGGTGAGAGAATTGTTGAACTGGGACTCGGAAGGCAGAGGTTGCAGTGAACCAAGACAGAGCCACTGCACTCCAGCCTGGGAGACACAGCGAGACTCCCTCTCAAAAAAAAAAAAAAAAAAGTAATAAATGAAATAAACTGGCTAGCTCCGGTGGCTCACACTTGTATTCTAGCACTTTGGGAGGCCAAGGTGGGGAGGATCACTTGAGCTGGGCATGGTGGCAGGTGCCTATGATCCCAGCTGCTCAGGAGGCTGAGGTAGAAGGATTGCTTGAGCCCAGGAGGTTGAGGCTGCAGTGAGCTGTGTTTGTGCTACTGCCCTCCAGCCTGGGTGACATAGGGAGACCCTGTCAAGAAGAAAGAAGAAGAATGAGGAGGAGGAGGAGGAAGAAGGAATAAACTATTGATACATGCAGCCACAAGTATCTCAAAAGTATCAAACAGACAGGCGTGGCGGCTCACACCTGTAATCCTAGCACTTTGGGAGGCCAAGGCAGGTGGATCACCTGAGATCAGGACTTCAAGACCAGCCTGGCCTACATAGTGAAATCCTGTCTCTCTACTAAAACTACAAAAAATTAGCCGGGCATGGTGGCATGCGCCTGGAATCCCAGCTACTCAGGAGGCTGGGGCAGGAGAATCGCTTGATCCTGGGAGGTGGAGGCTGCAGTGAGCCAAGATTGCATCATTGCACCTCAGCCTGGGCGACAGAGTGAGACTTAATCTCAAAAATAAAAAGTATCAAATGAACAAAAGCTAAACATAAAGTTCATAGTGTACGATTCTGTTTACATAGTTGAACAACAGGCAGAACTAACCAATAAGCAGAGAAATCAGATAGGGAGACAGGGCAGGGAACTTTCTAGATGACGATGTTTTGTATCTTGGGTCCTAGTTACATGGGCATGTACATTTACCAATACTCACTGAACTGTAGCCTTTAGATCTGAACACTGCATCGTACAGATCTCAACAAAGAATATACCAGAATAATCAAGGGCTAATAATTAAACATAAGAGGAGGAGTTTGGGAGCCAGTGGGGATGTGACTTCTATTTTTTTTTTTTTTTTTTTTTGAGACAAAGTCTTGCTCTGTTGCCCAGGCTAAAGTGCAGTGTTGTGATCTTGGCTTACTGCAACCTCTGCCTCCCAGGTTCAAGCAATTCTCCTGCCTCAGCCTCCCGAGTAGCTGGGACTACAGACACACTCCACCATGCCCAGCTAATTTTTTAGGCTGGTGGTAAACTGCTGAGCTCAGGCAATCAACCTGCCTAGGCCTCCCAAAGTTCTAGGACTACAGGTGTGAGCCACCCTGCCTGGCCCAGGGTGGAGGGGTGGGGAGAAAACCAGGATGGTCAGCTGGGCTCGGTGGCTCACGCCTGTAATCCCAGCACTTTGGGAGGCCGAGGCAGGCGGATCACCTGAGGTCAGAAGTTAGAGACCAGTCTGGCCAACATGGTGAAACCCTGTCTCTAAAAAAAATTAAAAAGACAAAACAAAAACCAGGATGGTCATAAACTCGCTAATAAGGTAGTTAAGATCATTTGCTGAGATAATGGAAAGCATGTTAAGCGAAAGCTGTTATTATCAGTCAAGAAATTATTACTCAGGGTAAACATAGCCTTCAAGCCAGTCTCTGCCCTGGCTGCTCTTCCCCAGATGTGATCCAGCCAGATGATGATGATGATGATGATGATGATGATGATTCTGAGACACGGTCTCAACTCTGTCACCCAAGCTGCAGTGAAGTGTTGTGATCTCAGCTCACTATAACCTCAGCCTCTGGAGGTCAAGTGGTCCTCCTGTTTCAGCCTCCCAAAATGCTGGCATTACAGGGGTTAACCACCGCACCTGGCAATCCTGCCTGTTTATTTATTTATTTGTTTATTTATTTTTTGAGATGGAGTCTTGCTCTGTTACCCAGGCTGGACTGCAGTGGTGCAATCTCGGCTCACTGCAAACTCTGCCTCCTGGTTTCAAGTGATCCTCCTCCCTCGGCCTCCCAAATAGCTGGGATTACAGGCAGGCTACCACCACACCTGGCTAATTTTTGTATTTTTAGTAGAGATGAGGTTTCACCATGTTGGCCAGGCCTGGTCTTGAACTCCTGACCTCAGGTGATTCCCCCCGATTCAGCCTCCAAAAGTACTGGAATTACAGGGTTGAGCCACCACGCCCCACCCAATCCAGCCAGTTTTGAGCTTGCTCTAAAGGTGCTGCAAGTGTTCATAGTGGGGTAGCGCTTCCTCCCAGAGACCTGGCTTGATCTTTCCGTTACAGCAACCTGAGACTACAGCAACACACAGCGGTCCAGTTACCAGAGGGGACTGGTTCCGTCTGCCCAGCATCTTGGGGGATCCTATCTCCCCAACTTTTGGTTTAAGGGATTCAGAAGAAGGTAACCGCACTCCTGAGCCTGGCCAATTAGGGCACTGCATTCCCTGGCTACAGAGACTATGCTGGGATAGGGATGCGACACAGGGTGGGTCGCTGGATTCAGCCTGGGAATTTGGCAGGAAATCCGGGATGAAGCACCTCTGTGTACCCTGGCATCACTAGGCAAGTAACGAATACCCTCAAATGAGTCTCATGAGAACAGGGATCTTTGTTCTGTTGACTACTGAGTCATGCCTCTTAGAACACTTCCTGGCACACGGCAGGGACTAAATAAAGATCTGTTGAGTTAATGAATTACTCAGCCTCCTAATGGACTGAAGCACAGCCACACCCCAGAAAATGATCCCCACCTCTACTCTCCTCCCAGGCCTGGAGAGACCAACTCAAACTTGGTATAGAGGACACTCCGGAGTTTCTAAGGCTCAGAGGAAGCAGTTAACAGAGAGGCTGAGGCTGAGTGCACTGGCTTATACCTGTAACCCCAGAACTTTGGGAGGGCAAGGCAGGTGGATCACTTGAAATCAGGAGTTCAAGGCCTGCCTCGCCGACACGGTGAAACCCCCTCTACTAAAAATACAAAAATTAGCCGGATGTGGTGGCGTATGTCTGTAATCCCAGCTACTCAGGAGGTAGGAGAATCGCTTGAACCCAGGAGGCGGAGGCTGTAGTGAGCTGGGATCGCGCACTGCACTCCAGCCCGCAAGGAGACTCCATCTCAAAACAAGGGGGCCGGGCGCGGGGGCTCACGCCTGCAATCCCAGCACTTTGGGAGGCCGAGGCAGGTGGATCACGAGGTCAAGAGATCGAGACCACCCTGGTCAACATGGTGAAACCCCGTCTCTACTAAGAATCCAAAAAATTAGCTGGGCATGGTGGCGCGTGCCTGTAATCCCAGCTACTCAGGAGGCTGAGGCAGGAGAATTGCCTGAACCCAGAAGGCGGAGGTTGCGGTGAGCCGAGATCGCGCCATTGCACTCCAGCCTGGGTAACAAGAGCGAAACTCCGTCTCAAAAAAAAAAAGAAAAAGAAAAGAAACAAGAAAGAAAAAAGACTTCAGAGCAGCTTTAGTGCTCCTGATTACCAGCGCCACTTTATATTATTATCTGTAATCTTAGTCTTTCTAATTCTATCCTCCCTGCCTCCCTTACAGCTTAGAAGACGATACTCACCACCGCGACCTCTCATACACCAAGGGATGGGAGGTGACCCGGCTGTGGTAAGCTGGCAGTGAGGGAAGTTTCCTGGGGGCCTCTGAAAAAGGATTTCCCTCCTTAAGATGTTCCCCTCACTTAGCTGGCCACCTGCCCCTTCATACACACACACAGACTTCCTTCCTTACGAAGCATAAAGGCACGATGCCAGGAGCCGCAGCAGCCCTACTGAGGCAATGCGGACTGCCTGAGCATCAACACGGCAGAGACAGACCTCAGGTTCCCAATGACACCACTGAGCCACCACACCAACCACGAAGAGGCCTTCCTCAGGGCTTACTAAAAAGCCAGCAAAAAAAACCACCCTTTTGATTTACGGACTGATTGACATTTACTGGCCGAGTTTTCAATTAATTACAGATGAGCATAAATTGATACAGAGCTACACCAGGGTCAGTGACACAGATGACCTCTGGCACTTTCACAGGCAGGTGCCATCCCCAGGCTGACACGGGTGCCTTCACCTGTCCACTTGGCATATTGCTTGAGGCCAGGGCAAGTAGATTCCCTGGGATGCACTCAGGTTGCAACTCAGCCAGCCCTCTGTGCAGGGCCTTCTGACAAAGAGTCCTGTTCAGAAATCGGCCAGAAGATTTAGCCATGAGCGCATGAGCAAATTCCAGCAAATGCCTCGGCATAATAAAGGGTGGAACTAAAAAAGGAGCAGTGAGATTAAATGCAGCCAGTGACACACTTCCTCCATCTGAGTCTGCGTGCCTTAGTTACGTCTTTGCCAGCTGTGACAGCCATAAAGAATGTCAAAGCCAGGAGGAGCCGTGCCTCACACCTGTAATCCTAGTACTTTGGGAGGCTGAGGCAGGTGGATCACAAGGTCAGGAGTTCAAGACCAGTCTGGCCAACATGGTGAAACCCCATCTCTACTAAAAATACAAAAAATTAGCCGGCATGGTGTGCGCCTGTAATCCCAGCTACCAGGAAGGCTGAGGCAGGAGAACTGCTTGAAATCAGGAGGCAGAGGTTGCAGTGAGCCAAGATCGCACCACTGTACTCCAGCCTGGGTGACAGAGACTCCGTACCAAAAAAAATAAATAAAACATAGCTGGGTACCGTGGCTCATGCCTATATCCCAGCACTTTGGGAGGCCGAGGCAGGCAAATCACCTGAGGTCTGGAGTTCAAGACCAGCTTGGCCAATGTTGTGAAACCTATCTCTACTAAACATACAAAAATTAGCTGTGCGTGGTGGCAGGTGCCTGTAATCCCAGCTGCTCAGGAGGCTGAGGAAGGAGAATCACTTGAACCTGGGAGGTGAAGGCTGCAATGAGTTGAGATCGTGCCACTGCACTCCAGCCTGGGCAACAGAGTTAGACTCTGTCTCAAAAAAAAAAAAAAGGATTTCATGTATATTCCCAGCCTGTACTAGCAACCAGATGGGCATGTCCTGGGCCAGGGCTCTCCTATCCACTATCCTGATGCATCCTCACAAGAATCCTAGGAGCTAAGTTCTATTATTACCCCATTTGATAAAGATGGAAATGGAGGCTCAGAGAGGTCAAGCTCCCTGCTCGAAGTCACAAGGCTAATAAGTGGCAGTGTCAAGGTCCGAAGCCGAGAGTGCCTACTCTGTGGCAGACTGCTGTCGGGGACCCCTCCGTATCACACCCTGTGAGGTCCTTCCCCACACTCACTGTAGTCTGTGCCTGGGGCTGCTGTGATCAATAGAGGGTGGTGGAAATGATGCCAGAAGGTTCCAGGCCTTGCCCTTAAGTAACCTGCAGCTTCTGCTTCTTCCCGCATGAAAATCTGGCTTTTGGGGAGTCCTGAGAAACCTTGTGAGATATTCAGCCACCCTGTAGAACAGACCACCTGGAGAAGAGAGGCCCAGAGACTACTCCGAGAGGGAACCAACACCCCAATCCCAGTGCCAGTTCCAGATGACTCGAGCCCAGCCACCTCCGCCTGCACCTGGATAAGAGCCCACCAAGCAGCACCCAGCAGAAGAACTGTCCAGCTGAGCCCAGGCAAGCCACAGAGGTAACAGAAGCTAAGAGTGACTGGGTTTTTTGTTTGTCTTTTTGAGACAGGGTCTTGCTCTGCTGCCCAGGCTAGAGTGCAGTGGCATCAGCTCAGTTCACTTCAACGTCTGCCTCTCTTGGGTTCAAATGATTCTCCTCCCTCAGCCTCCCGAGTAGCTGGGAACACAGGCACCTGCCAAATTTTTTGTGTTTTTAGTAGAAAAGCGGTTTTGCCATGTTGCCCAGGCTGGTCTCCAACTCCTGGCCTGAAGTGATCCACTGCACCTGGCTAAGAGTTACTGTGTGAAGCCACCAAGTTTTGGATCAGATGGCTATGTAGAAAAAGGCGCAGTGGCTTAGACCTGTAATCGCAGCACTTTGGGAAGCTGAGGTGGGTGGGTCTCTTGAGGTCAGGAGTTCAAGACCAGCCTGGCCAACGTAGTGAAACCCTGTCTCTACTGTAAATACAAAAATTAGCCAGGAGTGGTGAAATGCGCCTGTAATCTCCCAGCACTCAGGAGACTGAGGCAGGAGAATTGTTTGAACCCAGGAGACAGAGGTTTCAGGAAGCTGAGATCATGCCACTGTACTCCTGCCTGGGCAACTGTGTGAGACCCCCATCTCAAAAAAAAAAAAAAAAAAAGAAGCCAGGCGTGGTGGCTCACGCCCATAATCCCAGCACTTTGCGAGGCCAGTGGATCACCCGAAGTCAAGGAGTTCAAGGACTTCAAGACGAGCGTGGTCAACATGGTGAAACCCTGGCTCCACTAAAAATATAAAAAATTAGCCAGGCAAAGTGGCAGGCGCCTGTAATCCCAGCTGCTCAGGAGGCTGAGGCAGGAAAATCACTTGAACCTGGGAAGCAGAGGTTGCAGTGAGCTGAGATCGTGCCATCGCACTCTAGCCTGAGCAACAAGAGTGAAACTCTGTCTCAAAAAAAAAGGGGGGGATCCAAAATGGCTTTCACTAGGCTAATCTCAAGGTGTTGGCAGGGCTGTGTAACTTTCTGGAGTCTCCAGTGGAGAAGCCATCTCCTCAGCTTTTCCAGCTTCCAGAGGCTGCCCGCGTTCCTTGGCTCATGCCTCCCTTCCTCCATCTTCAAGGCTAGCGGGGCAGCATCTTCAAATCATTCCCTCTCCTGCCTCCCTCGTTCCCTCATAAGGCCCCCTGTGATCACACTGACCTGACCTGCATCATTCAAGATCACCTCCCCATCCCCAAAGCCTTCACTGCATCACAGCTGCAAAGTCCCCTCTGCTGCGCATGGTAACATATTCAACAGGTTCTTGGGATTACGATGTGGACATCTTTGGGGGACCAGTCACTCTACTCCCTATTGTGTGTGGTAAACCAGAAAAAGGACCAGCACACGCCAAAGGAATAGGCAGAGATGAGCCGGTATTTTCCCACTGCCCAGAGACATCTCACAGCCTCCCTGGAAGCACCAAAAGTGCACTTTGCAGGCGTGGGCTCAACCTGCCTCGAATCACCTACCTCCTTTCCTTTTGGGTTAAAATAATTTAAACAAAGGGATTCTGTGTTTAAAAAGATCTTTGCCTCCCCAGCATGGTGCATCATCGATGATTTATGCTTCTAGCATGTACTGTTCTTTCCTCGGGCAGCCACAGCTACCGCTCCAGCCTCTCCTGTGAGACAGCTGGGCCCAGCCTGCTGAGTCAAAAGCATCTCAGCCAAAGGTACAGACTGATACTGGATTTATTGGTCAGCTCAGGACGCCTGGTGTGAGAGAATGCAGGGCCGCCAGTGCACCCTGGGAAATTCCAATCGCTGTGGCTGGGGGCCAGAGCAAAGGGCAATTAGCAGTGTGAAGACAATAATAATGTAATTAAAAGGTGTAAAATGCAAGAAACCGGTGCATCGCAATATCTGGGAGCATCTCCAGCTCCACCTGTCCCTGACTGAGCTCCAGATCTTCCTGCCCAACCTGCCCCTCCTCCAGCCAGCTGTCTCACACCCCATCCACAGGAAATCCTGCCAGCTCTACCTTCTAAACAAATCTACTGCTTATTCATTACTAAGAGGAAAAGGAAAGGTTCTTGACAGGGTTACACCTTCACCAAGGACCCAAATTACCATCACAAATGACGGAACAAACAGACCTCAGGACCCCTCTGAGGGGATGTCCTTGATGTCCTTAGGAGGCACCTGAGTCCGTGGAACGCAAATCCAATCAGGGGAGGCAATCAGGAATCAATCAGACTACTGGCTCCAATGTCAACGTCATAAAAAACAAGGGCAGGGATACTATTCTAAAGCAGGGTCAGCAAACTCTTCCTGTAAAGAGGCAGAGAGTGAATACTTTAGATTTTGAGGCTGGCGCATGGTGGCTCATGCCTGTAACCCCGAAACTGCCTTTGCAAACTTATGACTGACACAGTGAGAGAGGTCTAACTTGACTGACTCCATCTTGCTTCTAACTTCCAAGCTGTCCTTGTTCATTCCTGGGCTGAACTCACTTTGGGAGAAACTGCGTTTATAGTTTAAACAAACAGCCCTTTCCCGAAGCAGACCTCCTTCTCGCCTGGGGACTAGATTGCCTTTGTAGGACTAACACTGGCCACAAGACCAGAAATTATGGTTTAGGAATCATGCAGCTGGAGGCTACAAGATTCTGACCTTCGCTAAACTGCTCCTAAGATCAGTGCTTGAGATATTTTGCAGACCCTGCACTTGATGGATCAGCTGGCCCCTCCCAGATCAATAAACTGGCTCATCTTATCTTGTAGCCCCCCCCCCCCACAACCCAGGAACTGACTGAGCGCAAGAAGATAGCTCTGACTCCCTGTGATTTCATCTCTGACCACTCCGCACCCCGAGCTCACTGGCTCCCACTCCTACCCCACCAAGTTATCCTTAAAAACTCTGCTCCCCAAATGGGGACTGATTTCAGTAATAATAAAACTCCGGTCTCCCACACAGCTGGCTCTGCATGAATTATTCTTCCTCTATTGCAATTCCTGTCTGGATGAATTGGGTCTGTCCAGGTAGCAGGCAAGGTGAACCCCTTGGGTGGTTACAATACCAGCACTTTGGGAGGCCGAGGTGGGCGGATCACTCGAGGTCAGGAATTCAAGAACAGCCTGGCCAATATGGCGAAACCCCGACTCTACCAAAACTACAAAAATTAGCTGGGAGTAGTAGTGCACACCTGTAGTCCCAGCTACTCCGGGAGTCTGAGGCAGGAGAATCGCTTGGGAGATGGAGGCTGTAGTGAGCCGAGATCGCAACACTGCACTCCAGCCTGGGAGATAAAGCAAGACTCTGTCTCAAAAATATATAAATAAACAATAGTTTAGGTTATATAGGCCACACAAACTCAATTCTGCAACCACAGACAATACAGAAACAAATGGGAGTGTCTGTGTTACCATAAAACTTTATTTACAAAGTCAGGCAGGGGGCCGGACTGCCAAACCCTGTTGTAAATTAAAGGAAATGAAAGAGGCATAATAGTAAATTTTTTTCCTAGGGCAATGATTACTATCTAATATGCTTCACATTTTAATTATTATTTTTTTTTTTGAGATGGAGTCTCACTCTGTCACCCAGGCTGGAGTGCAGTGGTACAGTCTCAGCTCACTGCAACCTCCGCCTCCTGGGTTCAAGCGATTCTCCTGCC